>NW_024716703.1:8468360-8485082 GCF_018991925.1 Homarus americanus
CTGGGTCTCCTCGCACTGCTGGTGGTGGCCTAGACATATATCTACTTCTTCCGAGGCTCTCTTAAGACGTACATAAAAGGCGTCAAAAGTCTCACCCTCCATCTGTCTGCAGCTAAACAATTCCCTCCTGCACAGAGCTTCATTCTGCTGTCCTTTGATGTGCCGTTGTAGAATGTCCAGTACCTCCTCTACAGACAGCGAAGAGGTCGGAGGTAACTGCAACGTATGTTCTAAGACACGCTGAATTTCCAAGGACAGGCACATACGCAGCTGGATGAGTTGTTTAGGCTGTGACAAACTCTGGAGATCCACCATTGTAGAATAATCAGTCCACCGTCGCCGCCATTCACGAAAAGTCTGGAAATTCACATCAGGCTTCAAGATGGGCGGTGTTTGAGCAGCTGCTTTAGGTGGGGCTGGGGGCGTGAAGGAAGCATTGATGAGGTATCTGAACCAGTCAGTACCGAGGCAGTGTTAGAGCCAGGGGCTTGGTTAACAGTGAGGCGAGATATCAAAGCTTCAAACCGTGCACTGTCTTCCAATCTCCGTTGGTGGTCTCTCTCTGCCTCTGCTTGCCTTCTGTGTTCATCCGCCACACGTCTGTTAGCTTCATCCTCGCGCCTTTCATCTCTCATAAACTTCATTAAAGCAATTATCTCTGGAGACAACGCTGAATATTGAGGTGAAGGGCTGCGCGATGTTGTGGGAGCTGGAGCGTCGTGGTCGGCGTGGTCATCCATCTCTGCGGGGCTATCATCCGCCTCACTCATCCGGGCGGCGCTGGCTCCACGGCTACGTAAGGCACGAGACATAACTACTTCATCTGTGTACTGTGTCTTAAATCAGTGTTGACCGGTCAGCCCGTCGTATCAACAAGATTTCAGACAAAAAAAATTAATTAAATACACAGATAAGTAGGTTATATATATAAAATATATATAAGGGAGCCGCCGCGGTCAGTGAGTGTTAGTACATGTATATGTGTGTGCGCACGGGCAGTGAGAGCGGTCTCCTCGAGCTGTGAAGGGGTGTGGAGACGACGCTGTGAGGGGGTGGAGGGAGAGGCGGCGACTCACAGTCAGTCGCCAGTTACCCTCTGGACGTGGTCAGAGGAGGGTGCACTGAACTCTACTCCCCACAAATGCCCAGAACATGCCGTATACCTTAGGAATACTTTAGAACAAGGTCACACATGAATGGCACGAAACACACAATGCACTAAACACTTCACAGAAAATCACTGTCACTGACACTGCTCAAAGTTGCTAAATTCTTCGAGGACGGGTGGCGGGCGGCGGTTGACGCAGGGCAAGGGGTCCATAAGCCGGCTTTCCACAAACTTTGCACTGTCACTCGTAATTATCCAGTAAAAGTACGCACTGCGCCATGTTATGTTCTGGGTAATAGGTTCAATATACAGGAGCGAACACAAACACCTGTATAGTTTTGTAGGTTCGATTTACTGGATAAGAGATATGTACACAGAGGGAAGTACCGCTCCTCAGCTTGTCTGCTTGTCAACTGTTCTATAGACGACGTATGGCAAGTGATACATTAGCAGCTTCCATACGTCGCCAGGCACATTAATTAAGCATGTGGGATATGGTAATTACATTGCCACACGCTGCTAGCTAGGCTGAATAAATAATACATAAATGGAGCACATACATAATATACATACATAATATATAATCCAGCATACATAATATACATACAGGTATAGCAGTGTTTCCTAGCCCCATGTGTCTTATCATTTATCTTTTTCTGTGTTGACTTAGTTAAATATCTTTCTATCTCCCCAACTAAGTCATTATAAAAGCTATCCATACAGACAAGTGTATAATTTCTGTACCATTTCTCTAAATATTGGGTAAACACTTCTGTGTCATCCTTGTTTAGTTTTAATCTCTTCCTCCTATATCTCACCTGTCTCTTCCCTAATGGAAATTGAACATACACAACAAAATGGTCACTGAATTAGCTCCCTTATTATCTCACATTCTCCATGGACTCCCTGACTGCTTATCATGCAACCATAGTCTAACCTTCCTCCTTTAATATGAGTCACTTCCTCATTTCCTAACAAGTAAGCATCTGGGTGATCTTGTAAAAATTGCCAAAATTTTATACCATTACAATTAATTCTCCCCATTGTTTCGAGTCTTGGATGTCGAGCATTAAAATCTCCTACGGCCAACGTTGAGTCCAAAAACATGCAATCTGGTAAGAAGTTGAGGTCAAAATAGCCTCCAGAAATATACAAATTTGCTATGTTCAATTCTCCTTCCTTCAAATATAACTTTATACAGACACTTTCTATTCCTTGCACTCTACTCGGGCTTCCAACTAATTTTGCTGGTATGGAATTCTTAATGTATGTTGAGACCCCTCTTATACCTTCACCCGAATAGAGATGAAATCCCTTATATCCAGACAGTTTAAGCAGGTCAACTTTCCTGTCCCCAGTCTCTTAAAGGGTAATTATGTCAATATTATTTTTAAGGGTAAAGTAGTGTGCATCTGTCACTCTATTTCGTAGACCATTAACATTCCAGGACATTATCTTAAGGCCAGCTAGATCCATGATTAATATTTACACATTTTATATCCTTTCCAATCAGATTCTTTAAGAAGGCCCAATCCTCCTGCACAGATTCCCATTTCCTCAAAAGTTTTTCTTTATCAGCATCTTTACACTTTACCAACACATTTTTAAAACTTTCAGTTGTTGCTCCCTGCACTACACAATCCTTTATTTTCCTCTCCTTCCCTTTAATACTTATTTTAAGCACTGAATTTTTCAAAAGCTTGAGCTCTTCACTTTCCTCTTTCCCTTCTAATTCTACATTATTCACAGCTTTGTTTTCCCTTTCTTTATTTATCACTGTATCAAGTCTTTTCTCTATCACTTCTATTTTCTGACCTAACTTTTGCAAAAACTGAAACATCTTACGCACCTCTTCTCCCAGAATTTCTTGCACAGTTTTATCACTAACCTGGAGGGCTGCACCACTACTCTCACTTGCTACTTGTTTATTACTCTGTTTGTTCCTGGCATCAACAACTCTTCCGGCCGCAAGCGCAGTCCGTATCCTTCTTGAATCTTCATGTCAGGCATTCTCAGGGATCACGGTCTCCACTGTCTGTGTGTTCTCCTGCTGTCTTGTCACTGTCAGACCACAGCTTACTTCTTCAGTGTTCTCTGAATAATTCCTTTGTTGGTCACTTCTCATACGTGGCCTCATCTCGCATGCAATTGAACTAGCATTGTGAGTTTTACCACAATTACAACAACAAGCCTTCACTTTCTCTCCTGCATTGATCTTGTCCTTACAGTTGCTAGATTCGTGCTTCTTCCCACAGAATCTACAACGTGGGTCCAGTTGACAGCTCCAGGCCTTATGTCCCCATCTGCAACACTTGAGACACATTATTAGTCCCTCCACATATAGTGCCACCTTCCTATACCCTGCTCCTGTGATGAACACTTTCTCTGGAACCTTTCCTCTCATTAGAGCAATAACCTGGCTTCTCTCTTCGCCCCTTATTAAATGCCTCTTGACCCAAACAAATCTTTCGTCATCCAATAAGTATTCTCGATCTAGTATTACAGGGTACCTGAAGATTATAACCTTTGTAAGTAGTATGTCGCTCTTCTCTGGCAAAACCATCAGTAATCTCTTGTACCCAACAGTTGTCAACATTTCCACAGCCTCCATGGTCCCCACTGTAAGATAAGGCTTGTGTGTGCCTTCTTTCAAAAGAGGCTCAAAGCTGCGATGCTCCCGTCCTAGTTGTACTGCCCATTTTAATTTTTCAAGGAAGGTCATCGGGCATGACTGTGGAAAAATTAATCTCTTCCTGACACGACCAACCTTACCTTGTGTGTGTTCTTGTCTGCTTCCTTCAAATTCCTTCCTTTGCTCTGTTCTTGATCCATTCTCCACTATCTCCTTTCTGTTATTTCCATTATTATTACCACCCACACATGTTTTTTGTCCTAGATTTTTTTGTCTCCTACTCTCTCACTTCTCCGCTTTCACTGTCCTCTTGCCAGCGTGTCTCCCTCATCCTTTTAGAAATTTCTTTCTTTTTCACTACCTCTTGTTGTAGCTGTATTTTCTCACTTTCGAACTTCCCTTGTGCTTCATCACTAGTATTAGACTCATCACTACTCAACTCAAGGTCTTCAAGAACTTCGTCCAATACTATCTTTTTTTTACTCTTCCATGTAAAGTTCTTAAGCGATAATTCACTTTCCATGGGGCAATGTTGACATCCCACAACACCCAGCCAGGAGTGATGGGGACCCCGAGCAGTTATTTTCGTGTGGTAAACAGTAAGTTACCAACACCAAAGTTGCTTGACGATACTTATTTTATCCTCAGGTCCTTATACACAAGTAGGTAAGTCTATATATCCTTCAGATAAGTAATAGGCTCGAAAACATCCCAAATTTGGGAGCTAGCACTCACAGCTGTGTTTACCAGTGCCCGCCACCCAACCGAGTGGGTAGTGTGAAGGGAAAACACTGGAGTTGTCATTTTGGTGTACTACTAACTGCATTTGATGGTATTATTATTAATAACTCAGTAAATAAGAGAGAGTCAAACACACAGCATACATATATAGAGTTGATGAGGACTCAGAAAGGGGTAGAATAGCTCATCCTTTTTTGGGGTTTGTTCCTCGCTTTTTGTTTATTTATTTGTTTTATCATATTACAACTGGCTTTATTGTCATTGCATAATTTAAATTTAAGGTTTATAATATCTTTCTTTCTTTCGAGGATTAAAATATAGACAGGTGTATTATTTACAGTATATTGTTTAATAACGGGTCCATCCACCCTCCTTATCAATTACAGCTTGCAGCCTCCGCTGCATCGAAGATACGTTGTTTGTAACAAGCTCAGGTTAGTTTCTAAAAATTTCCCACTGTCTTGTCAAGTGGTCGAGCAGCTGGTTCGGCATCCTCTCAAACTCGGGCTTCCAGAAATTGACTATACTTGCCCAGATATTTTCAATGGGATTCATGTCGCATTCCTTGCTCGGCAATTCCAAGAGCCTGGGGTGTTGCTGCCCGTCGAACACTGACGCACTACTCTGGCTGTCCGTCAATGAATAAAAGTAATTGGCCCAGCAGGGAATGGGAAATTGCATTCCTGAATTGAAGGGAGGAACTGATTCCGCAGGATGTCTTGGGATTTATTTGCCGTATATATACGTGTTGGGATATGTAGCACCACACGTTTAGCGTCACATGCCCACTTCTAGCCACCTCGTATATGTGGGCCCTGTCGTATCTGCAGGAAGGGAAAATACGATATATTGGCCTAATTAGGCTATTACATCTTTTATTAAGTTTATAGTATAATACCTGAAAATGAATTTTAATGTTATGCGATAATCTTAAGGACTTTTATTTGAAAATGTATAATGAGCTGTTCGATTCTTTACGGCTATATCGTCAAATACGGTCTAAATCTTATTTTAATCATTATGGACTTGTTAATAATTAAGCTTACTTACCTCGTGCGATTTGGCTTCCGCAAATGAATTTTACCGTGGTGAGTACTGGCAAAAGTCTTCTCATCCGTGAAGACTACTCGCGACCAAAACTCCAGGTCCTCCCCCACTTATTGCTGGGCAAACTGGAGGCGGCCAGTGTGGTGTTGTTTAGTTAGCCGTTCCTTTATGCCCGCCTCATGCAAACGTGACTTGACAGTCTGTGCACTAACTAAGTGTAACGCCTCTCTGATGGCGACAGGGTTGGAGAACGGGTTGTTTCGGATTGCTGCTATTATGGCGGCATCCTCATCCCTAGTAGTCAGTCGGGGGCGTGATCTGAAAATAGACACAATACTGTTTTTGGATCTTCTGTGTCATAACCCGGTATGCCATTAACGCTATGGCATACACTCATAGCCTTGAACACAAACACATTAAATTTTCATCATAATAATTGCAATATTATATCATTTAAATAAAAATAAATATCTTAGATATTTTTTATATCCCGGTTCAATCTGCACTTTTCATACGTACCCAAATCAGTTAAAATACCTGTTTCGGCATATCTCCTGATCCACCTCTTCACAGCTGAAGTCGAAACATCAAGTCGGTCTGCGATGGCACGCACCGTAAGGCCTTCTTCTCGGAGGCCCTTTTTTTTCTTTTTTTTTTTAGATTTGTGGGAATATTACTTTCGCGGACCTTAAGCTAAAATGCTGGTCCACCCACTGCTGGGATGAAACACCAGCATCTTTTTTTAGTTAACTGTACATCTCCACCACTAGCGCGGGGGTGGATGCTCGGTTAGAAACTGTAGGGTTTCTTGAGAGTGGTTGGTGGTTAGCATTTTGGCAACCTTCTCTGTTGTGATAGGGGGTTGTGTGTTTCTCCTAGCTAATTGTGATCCAGGGCACTCTATGAGGTAGTGCTGCAGTGTGTTTTTGGCTCCGCTGTCGCAGGTCTTGCACATGCGCTTCTCTGCTGGTACTTGTACAATGATTTCCCAAATGCATGGGTATCCCAGTCTCAGTCGGTGGAAGTTTACTTCTTCCCTTCTTGTTATATCCTTCATGAGTGGTGGTCTCTCATAATTTGTGACCAGATAGCACCACCTGGCCGATCGTGATACTGGTGTTAATCTTTTATGTTTGTCTATTTTCCACTGGGCAGTTTTAGTACAGCGGCATAGCCAAACAATTGTGCATTTTATGATGAAAGCATTAACTTTGGCACAGATTTAGAGTAATACATGGTGAATATTTTCAGATATAGAACCACTAGAAACTCAACCTCTTTAGGCGCCATATTGAATTTCAAGATGGCCGCCGTTCAGGATACGCTAAACTATGTATTTCTGTTTTTACAGTTGCATATTTCATTCCGATGCATCAATATACATGATCCGGGTTACGAAAATCACTTGTGATAGTTTTCGAAGTTTATTACAATGAAAAAGACAAGTAAAAGCATTACACAGGAAAATTAACATGCAAATTTTCCGAACTCCCAAAACTTAAATTTTTTTTCTGAACATTCGGCTATTGAGGCCGAATCTCTGTAGATATTTGGCCTTAACAGCCACCTTCATATGCACAAAGTCCAGTGCATTTAAGTGCAGCTTTTTTGCACCTACACTTGCCACCGCAGTGTTTTCTGCAACCGCAAGAGATGAGCTCGTGGCATGACTTTGACACTTCAGAGAGTGTGGTCCAGAGTGGTTCCAGCTCATCACCCGACTTCATCCAACCCCAGTCACATGGTGATGGCAGACTGACAAACGCTATTGCGGCCTGTCCCCAGATATGTCCATCCTGATGAGCAGCTCTCTTTATGTGCTGCTCCAGAGCTGCTAGTGTTCGTGGGAGATGTTCCAGTGATCTTGAATTTCTTGAAAACAGTTTCTTTCTCAGCACGTTCACGTCACAGCATGTGCTCGTACATGAAGGTTCCAAGTGTTCCCTGAAGAAGGCAGTGATGGGCAGGGAAACACCGGGTAACACTAAAGTCCATTTATTAACGGATAGGAGAAATACAAGTGGTGACTAGCGTGTGCATGCACGGCCCACAGAGTCAGATTGAGACTGCCTTGCCATATGGCATCCTCGGGGCAATGTTGCCACATAACACGTGCAGTGTTGCCACATAATTACATATATAAATGCTACTCGGCACAGTAGCTTAGATACATAACCTACATCTCCCTCCCTCCCTCACGCTCATAGTCTTTGTCTTGAGCGGACTTCTTAGTCCTACATCGCTCCGAGCGTCGAGGTGCACTGTAGGGCGGATCCTCGTGAGGTGTAGGGGACTCGTCCTCGGTCAGGGGGCCAGCAGCAGGGGGTGGGACTGGCCGGAGGAAGTGGCGGTTCCTCCACCAGACACGGCCGCTCGCCATCCTGACCTTGTAGTCCCTCGACCGGCCGACGCCCATTAATATGCCTGTATGTTATGTAAATAAGCTACTGTGCCGAGTAGCAACCCTGTACATAAGCTACTGTGCCGAGTAGCAACCCTGTACATAAGCTACTGTGCCGAGTAGCATGTATATATATAATCACGTGGCAACACTGCATGTGTTATGTGGCAATATTGCCCCGAAGCTGCCATATGGCAAGGCAGCCTTAGTCTGACTGTGTGAGCCGTGCATGGCACACGCTAGTCACCACTTGTATTTCTCTCATCCACAATAAACGGACTCAGTGTTACTCAGTGTTTCCCTAGCCATCACTGCATTCTTCAGGGCACACTAGTAACTTTCATGGCGCAGTGAGTAGGATCTGTGGACTTACAAAGTGTGTGAACAATGCCGATAGTTACGTCTGCCGGTGATGCGCGTCGACTCATAGTGTGTTGTGTTGTGTTGCGCTGTGTTTCGCCGCGATGTGCAGTGTTGCGCCGTCACAGTGCGTTTTAGTGACGGTGGCAGTGCTAGTGTCAGTGTATTAGTGTGTGTCTAGAGCTGAGAGTTGAGCATTGGCCTGTTTTTTGTGGTACCCACGGAGCACGCAGGCGCACACCCTTCTCGTGTGACATAAGAACATAAGAACATAAGAACATAAGAATGGAGGAAGCTGCAGCGGGCCTATTGGCCCATACTGGGCAGTCCCGTTTACACCCAACCCCTACTGCTCATATGAGCATCCAACCTAAGTTTGAAGCTATCCAGCGTATTCGAGTTAATGATGATATTTGGTAACTTGTTCCATTCATCCACTACTCTGTTTCCAAACCAGTGTTTACCTATTTCACACCTAAATCTAAATTTGTCTAATTTAAAACTATTGTTGCGAGTTCGCTCCTGGTTGGATAATTTGAGTACTTTTGTAATGTCCCCTTTGTTTAGCCCTGTCTTCCACTTATACACCTCTATCATGTCGCCCCTCGCTCTACGTCTCTCGAGGGAGTGCAAATTAAGATGCTTTAACCTGTCTCTATACTCAAGGTTCCTAATGCCCGGGATTAGTCTTGTCATTCTCCTCTGAATTCTTTCCAAGGATTCTATATCCATTCTGTAATACGGTGACCAGAACTGAACTGCTTAATCCAGGTGTGGTCTCACAAGAGCAAGATACAGTTTTAGGATGACCTCGCTAGTCTTGTAACTAACACTCCTTTGTATGAACCCAAGTACTTTATTAGCCTTGTTTCGAGCAAAAACACATTGTTTACTTGGCTTAAGGTTCCTACTTATCATTACTCCTAAATCTCTCTCGCAGTCGGATTTCTCTATGGCATCGTTGTTCATCTGGTATCTGGTTTCCCTGTTTACATCTCCTATACTGAGTACTTTACATTTGTCGACATTGAATTTCATCTGCCATTTTTCAGACCATTGGAAAAATTTGTTTAGATCTTCCTGTAGTTTTGCCGAGTCCTCGTCAGATTTGATAACACGTCCTATTTTAGTGTCATCAGCAAATTTACTTATGTTGCTGTCTATGCCGATATCTATGTCGTTTATGTATATAATAAACAATAATGGTCCAAGTACTGAGCCTTGGGGAACTCCACTTGTGACGTTGCTCCAATGGGACTTAGTGCCGTTAATGCTCACTCGCTGTTTCCTGTCCTGTAACCACGCCCTAATCCATTTAAGGATGTCACCTTTGATGCCATGAGCTTCTACCTTTCTAATTAGTCTTTCGTGGGGGACTCTGTCGAAGGCTTTGCTAAAGTCGAGATATACCACATCATAATTGTGCCCCTCGTCCACCGATTCGAAAACTGATGAAAAGAATGTTAATGGATTAGTTAGGCAAGAACGTCCTCTTGTGAAGCCATGCTGGGAATCATTGATCAATCGTGCTTCTCCAGGTGATTTCGAATAGAGTTTGAAATGATTGCTTCCAGTAATTTGCCTACTATTGATGTTAGACTGATTGGGCGGTAGTTAGAGGATAGTGATCTATCCCCTTCTTGAAAATCGGTATTACATTCGCTATCCTCCAGGATTCTGGTACTACACCTGTTTTTAAGGACATGTTAAACAACTTTGCTAAGGGCATACTAAGCTCTTCCTTACATTCCTTTAATACTCTGGCAAATATCTCATCGGGACCAGGTGACTTATTAGGCTTTAGTTTGTCTATTTGCTTACTAACATCGTTACTAGTCACTACTATCTCACTTAATTTGTTTTCTTCACTATCTCTGAATAGAGTCGGTGCCTCGGGTATCATGTTTAAATTTTCGGTGGTGAAAACTGTTGAAAAATATTTATTCAAATTATTGCTCATTTCTCCGTCGTTATCAGTGAGCTCGCCGGAGTCTGACCGTATTGGTCCAATCTTTTCTCGTGTTTTAGTTTGATACATTTGGTAGAATCCTTTGGGGTTTGTCTTCGCCTCCCTTGCTACCCTTACCTCATTATTCCTCTTTGCTTTCCTTATCTCGGTTTTAACTCTACTCGCCAATACCCTATAATAGTCCCGGAGGTGAATTTCGCCACGATTTATCCTTCTACCTATAGCCTTCCTTTGGCCAATGATGTTCTTTAAATAATTATTTATCCATTTAGGGTCATTGTTGTCTGATCTGAGTTTTTTGTATGGTATGTTCTGCCTTTGTGCATTAAGTAACTCACTATTTAAATTGTCGTGGAACTCGGCAATCTCAGATCTCGTTATCAGGTCGGTGTCATCTGTCATGTTCACGGCCAAGCGCGACACCCCTTCTCTCAGCTGCCTCTTTAAACTGTCAAAGTTTGCCCTTCTGAAATCTGGTACTTTAGTGGAATTTTCCTTACGTTTGCCCTGAAAATCTAACTGGAATCGAATTTCTTTGTGATCGCTGTTTGCAAGTTCGTTCCCTACCTCGACATTGCTAATGAGGTTTTCTCTGTTCGTCAGAACTAAATCCAGTATATTATTACCCCGGGTGGGTTCGGTTATATGTTGACTTAGGAAGCAGTCCTGGATCGTCTCGAGAAAATCCTCTGATTCTGAGTTACCCGTAAGGACAGTCCAATCTATTTGGCCAAGGTTAAAGTCGCCTACTATACAGACTTTGTTGTGTATGGAAGCCCTGCGCATTTCATCCCAGATAAGTCGCTCATTGACGCTATCAAGATTGGGGGTCTATATATTACCCCTGTGATTAATTTTTCCCGACCGTCGCTTAATTCTATCCAAATTGTTTCTGTATTCCTCTCAGTTATTATTTCCTTATTTATTTCACACTTCAGATTATCCCTAACATAGATTGCTACTCCGCCTCCTTTCCTCGTCTGCCTATCGGTATGGAACAGTTTGTAACCCGCAATTTGGTATTCGACTGGTAATTCACGTGTGTCTAGGTTGATCCATGTTTCAGTGAATGCAATTATATCGATTTCTTCGGTACATACCAAGGCCTTAATATCATCCATTTTGTTTCTCATACTTCTACTGTTCGCGTAGTATGCATTTAAGTTAGTCGTTTTCTGAGTCCTTCCCTTACCGCGTTTAGTTTTAAACTCTCTGTCTAATTTAGTTTTGTCATCATTCCTAACACTATTTCCCTGTAATCTTTCGCCTTGTTTACCCGCTCCCACTGCAGTCTCCTCTGTCCTGCATGGCAGTGAACAGTGACATTACCCATATGAATCTGACCTATATACATTTATAGTTGTTAATGAATATGATGTACTTTCCTGTGCGCGAACCCCCGTCCCGCGCGACAGCGAGAAGCGACACCACCCTCAGTGCCAAGACCCGACCGAACTACTCAGAATAGGCAAACTGTACTACAAGCTCTGCCAACAAATTTGCCAAACAAAAAGTTATTTACCACTATACAACCTAGGTATTTACAAACACAATAAAATGCCACCTGCATCATGTGCCAATTAGTTTTAGTTTAACAAATTTATTGACAAAGCCCGGAGTACAGCCCGCCTATTCCGAGTAATTTTTTTTATTTATTCTGAGCAACTCAGTCAGGTCCCGACACTGAGGGCGGCATCACCCCCCACTGCCACGCAGGACAGAGGCTCACACACAAAGAAATACACCATATTCATTAACAGTATATATATATATATATATATATATATATATATATATATATATATATATATATATATATATATATATATATATATATATATATATATATATATATATATATATATATATATATATATATACATGATGAGTAAGATCTCACAAGAGAAGATTTAGTAATAAGTTGGAAGTATAGACTATAGAGAGTAGGAATGTAAAGATGGGAAACTTGATAGCGTGGCCGGAATGTTATTTACTGTGTCAACACACTTATCTTCTACGTCAATACACATATCTATTCTTCTCAAGGGACAACTTGTTAAACACCTATTCGATACAACTATTTATTAATTCACTCGATGACATGGACACGTTAATATCATTATTATATCGGGGTACTACACATTAAGTTACGTTACTCGACCCGTGACTGTGCGAGTGACCAGAATGACCTCTCAATGACCAACCTCTCTGAATGATAGTCATATGAGAATCACGAATGGAATGAGAATGAACGTCGGCGGGTCACTAAACTGGTTAGATCTGGACAGCGTGTTCAGTTGTGGTCATGCCCAGGTGTCTTTGTCAGGTGAGGTCACCCGCTAATTCAGGTAATTAGCGGACGAGGTCACGTCCCTAGGGTCTTGGGATGTGTTCACCTGGTATGTGGTGGTACATAAGAACATAAGAACATAAGAACATAAGAACATAAGAACATAAGAATGGAGGAAACTGCAGCGGGCCTATTGGCCCATACTGGGCAGTCCCGTTTACACCCAACCCCTATTGCTCATATGAGCATCCAACCTATGTTTGAAGCAATTCAGCGAATTCGAGTTAATGATGATATTTGGTAACTTGTTCCATTCATCAACTACTCTGTTTCCAAACCAGTGTTTACCTATTTCACGCCTAAATCTAAATTTGTCTAATTTAAAACCATTGTTATGAGTTCGCTCCTGGTTGGATAATTTGAGTACCTTTGTAATGTCCCCTTTGTTTAGCCCTGTCTTCCACTTATACACCTCTATCAGGTCGCCCCTCGCTCTACGTCTCTCGAGGGAGTGCAAATTAAGATGCTTTAACCTGTCTCTATACTCAAGGTTCCTAATGCCCGGGATTAGTCTTGTCATTCTCCTCTGAATTCTTTCCAAGGATTCTATATCCATTCTGTAATACGGTGACCAGAACTGAACTGCGTAATCCAGGTGTGGTCTCACAAGAGCAAGATACAGTTTTAGGATGACCTCGCTAGTCTTGTAACTAACACTCCTTTGTATGAACCCAAGTACTTTATTAGCCTTGTTACGAGCAAAAACACATTGTTTACTTGGCTTAAGGTTCCTACTTATCATTACTCCTAAATCTCTCTCGCAGTCGGATTTCTCTATGGCATCGTTGTTCATCTGGTATCTGGTTTCCCTGTTTACATCTCCTATACTGAGTACTTTACATTTGTCCACGTTGAATTTCATCTGCCATTTTTCAGACCATTCGAAAAATTTGTTTAGATCTTCCTGTAGTTTTGCGGAGTCCTCGTCAGATTTGATAACACGCGTCCTATTTTAGTGTCATCAGCAAATTTACTTATGTTGCTGTCTATGCGATATCTATGTCGTTTATGTATATAATAAATAATAATGGTCCAAGTACTGAGCCTTGGGGAACTCCACTTGTGACGTTGCTCCAATGGGACTTAGTGCCGTTAATGCTCACTCGCTGTTTCCTGTCCTGTAACCACGCCCTAATCCATTTAAGGATGTCACCTTTGATGCCATGAGCTTCTACCTTTCTAATTAGTCTTTCGTGGGGGACTCTGTCGAAGGCTTTGCTAAAGTCGAGATATACCACATCATAATTGTGCCCCTCGTCCACCGATTCGAAAACTGATGAAAAGAATGTTAATAGATTAGTTAGGCAAGAACGTCCGCTTGTGAAGCCATGCTGGGAATCATTGATCAATCGTTGCTTCTCCAGGTGATTTCGAATAGAGTTTGAAATGATTGCTTCCAGTAATTTGCCTACTATTGATGTTAGACTGATTGGGCGGTAGTTAGAGGATAGTGATCTATCCCCTTCTTGAAAATCGGTATTACATTCGCTATCCTCCAGGATTCTGGTACTACACCTGTTTTTAAGGACATGTTAAACAACTTTGCTAAGGGCATACTAAGCTCTTCCTTACATTCCTTTAATACTCTGGCAAATATCTCATCGGGACCAGGTGACTTATTAGGCTTTAGTTTGTCTATTTGCTTACTAACATCGTTACTAGTCACTACTATCTCACTTAATTTGTTTTCTTCACTATCTCTGAATAGAGTCGGTGCCTCGGGTATCATGTTTAAATTTTCGGTGGTGAAAACTGTTGAAAAATATTTATTTAAATTATTGCTCATTTCTCCGTCGTTATCAGTGAGCTCGCCGGAGTCTGACCGTATTGGTCCAATCTTTTCTCGTGTTTTAGTTTGATACATTTGGTAGAATCCTTTGGGGTTTGTCTTCGCCTCCCTTGCTACCCTTACCTCATTATTCCTCTTTGCTTTCCTTATCTCGGTTTTAACTCTACTCGCCAATACCCTATAATAGTCCCGGAGGTGAATTTCGCCACGATTTATCCTTCTACCTATAGCCTTCCTTTGGCCAATGATGTTCTTTAAATAATTATTTATCCATTTAGGGTCATTGTTGTCTGATCTGAGTTTTTTGTATGGTATGTTCTGCCTTTGTGCATTAAGTAACTCACTATTTAAATTGTCGTGGAACTCGGCAATCTCAGATCTCGTTATCAGGTCGGTGTCATCTGTCATGTTCACGGCCAAGCGCGACACCCCTTCTCTCAGCTGCCTCTTTAAACTGTCAAAGTTTGCCCTTCTGAAATCTGGTACTTTAGTGGAATTTTCCTTACGTTTGCCCTGAAAATCTAACTGGAATCGAATTTCTTTGTGATCGCTGTTTGCAAGTTCGTTCCCTACCTCGACATTGCTAATGAGGTTTTCTCTGTTCGTCAGAACTAAATCCAGTATATTATTACCCCGGGTGGGTTCGGTTATATGTTGACTTAGGAAGCAGTCCTGGATCGTCTCGAGAAAATCCTCTGATTCTGAGTTACCCGTAAGGACAGTCCAATCTATTTGGCCAAGGTTAAAGTCGCCTACTATACAGACTTTGTTGTGTATGGAAGCCCTGCGCATTTCATCCCAGATAAGTCGCTCATTGACGCTATCAAGATTGGGGGGTCTATATATTACCCCTGTGATTAATTTTTCCCGACCGTCGCTTAATTCTATCCAAATTGTTTCTATATTCCTCTCAGTTTTTATTTCCTTATTTATTTCACACTTCAGATTATCCCTAACATAGATTGCTACTCCGACTCCTTTCCTGGTCTGCCTATCGGTATGGAACAGTTTGTAACCCGCAATTTGGTATTCGACTGGTAATTCACGTGTGTCTAGGTTGATCCATGTTTCAGTGAATGCAATTATATCGATTTCTTCGGTACATACCAAGGCCTTAATATCATCCATTTTGTTTCTCATACTTCTGCTGTTCGCGTAGTATACATTTAAGTTAGTCGTGTTCTGAGTCCTTCCCTTACCGCGTTTAGTTTTAAACTCCCTGTCTAATTTAGTTTTGTCATCATTCCTAACACTATTTCCCTGTAATCTTTCGCCTTGTTTACCAGCTCCCACTGCAGTCTCCTCCACCCCCGTGCCCCTATGTTCTCTTAGCAGTTTAAAGACTTCGATATCTTTTGAACTGCCCCCTCTAGAGCCCCATCCAGGGTTGCTACTCCATCCCTAGACAGGTGCACCCCATCCCTAGCATAAAGGTCCCTTCTGCCATAGAAGTTGTCCCAGTTGTCAATGAATGGGACTGATATTGACTTGCAATATCTGTCAAGACGGTCGTTAACACCAACTGCCCTTGACAACCATTCGCTGCCAACTCTCCTTCTAGGCAGGACACCGCATATGATAGGGATCCCTCCCTTAGTCCTAATACGATCTATGGCTGCCTTGAACTTATCAAGAAGTTCCTCGCTCCTACACCAGCCAATATCATTGCCTCCTGCACTGAGGCAGATAATGGGTTTGTTCCCATTACCAGACAAGATATTGTCCATCCTGTCAATTATATCCCCCACCCCAGCCCCTGGCAAACACACCCTCATCCTATTTTTGTTTTTACCACAAAAGGCCCTGTCCATGTACCTTACCTGTGAGTCACCAACAATTAAAGTTTTTATACCTTCCTTGTCATCCCTGCCCCTGACTGTACTAACGTCCAATTCGTCTATCAAGGGACTGAGCGGGTTGGTACACTTAGCTGTTGTTGTCGTTGTTGTCGTATCCTTCGAGTGCTTCTTCACCACCAGCTTGGTCCTGCCACTACTCACGACTTTCCACTCGTTTGATTTTTCGTCAGACACTGGCTTTACTCGTCCAGCCTCTCCTTTTAACTTCGCCAGCTCTTTCCTTAATTTCACGTTCTCCAACGTGGCCCTCTCAATTTCTAACTTGGCCCTCGCCAATTCTTCAGTGGACCACTCCAGTTTGGTCAACAAACTCTCATACCCAAGACCGCACATATCACTGGCCATATCTGATAATTATCCCTCTGGAGCTAACCCTGCCGTGACCTTTCCCCTGACGGTCTTGCTGGACCACGCTCCCTCCGCTCTCTCAGACACACACACGCACGCATGCACGCACTCACTCACG
>NW_024716703.1:8485181-8504226 GCF_018991925.1 Homarus americanus
TGGAACATACTGTATATTTTTTAAATTTGATGTGAGAATCTCGTGGCAGCCCTGGTTGTAGCTGCGTTGTCAATTCATTGATATAATATCTTAATTTTTTAAGCAAATAAGGAATATTTGGAAACTTGTCATGATCTTAAATAACGATGAATAGTTTAATGTTGTAAAAATGCTACTTTTGGATTGCTTAATATTTATCCTGACAGCGATGCAGCCGAAAATAAATCCACCAATTACAATCACCTTTACATACAGCCTTCTTTCCTTCAAGTATTGCCAGGTAAAATTGCGAGCACGAAACCCAGGGTTGGGTTGGTGCATCTTTGGCTGACTGTACCCTTAACAGATCATATCTCTCACAGTTTCATAATGAGGATGATGATGTTCGCTTTATTTATCCTGACGATCCTACTCGCCTCCCCCATAGTTTCCTTGATGTTGACTTACTATTGAACGGTCATACCTCCTTTCATCTTACCGTCTGCAATGAGCCTGCTCTGTATAGTGACCATCTTGCCGTTACTACCCATCTCAGGCTCTCTTCCTCTGCCCCTACATCAGTTCCTTATCGATCCCCTCGCCTTCGTCTCACACAAGATGCTGTTCCTTCTTTTACCCAATACCTTTCTACCTGGATGAATTCCTGTGTTGTCCCCCAGTTCCTTGACTCTTACAGCGCTGATTTTGTTGATGCCGTGTATGACTCTGTCAATCGCACTGCCCCTCCACTCCCTCCCCGTCACCCCAGAAGTGCCACCAACTACTGGTATCGTATCCTTGCCATGAGACATCTCCGGCAGGTAACCCGTGATCTCCACTCTGCCATATGGAGGTCTCGCTCTCCAGAGGACTGGGAAGACTTAAAAAACTGGTGCTCCTTTGCAACTCAGGAGCGTCGTCGGATTCGTGAGGTGGACTGGCTATCCTTCACGGGGTCTCTATCGTTCCAGTCGTCACCCTCTTGTGTATGGAGTCGGATTAATGCTATACGGGGTACTCGACGGAGGCCTCCTCCCCACCCTGACCCCGCCTCCCTTGCCTGCTCTTTATATTAATGGATAACTGGGCACGAGCTTCCTCCCCTGAGGCACTTCCAGATCAGATGCAGGAGGCAGTGCAGGCTCGCATCGATGCGTCTGAGCCTGTTGTTCGTGCTGCTCTTACCTCCCCTGCCCTCACTGATCATCCCATCACACAATTCGAGCTTGACATTTCTCGTCGCTCTAGAAAAGACACCTCTCCCGGGGATGTTTAGATAACCTACTCCGTCCTCAACGCCTGTACGAATATTCCTAACGGCCCCTTGCTCGCTCTCTACAATACGTCTTATGAACATGGGGTTCTCCCGTCTAACTGGAAAAATGCCACTATTATCCCCATCCCTAAGTCGAGAGATCCTGGAAATATCGACCCATTAGTCTTACCTCCTGTGTTTATAAGATGATGGAGAGGATACGCCATCGTCGCCTTCTTCACACCATAGGCGGCTTCCACAACTCCCTCAATGGTTTCATACAACATCGCAGCACAGCCTCCTCTTATTGCAATCAGACTGCCCGCGTCTCCGTCTTCCTTGATATCAAGGGAGCCTTTGATACAGCTCAGCCTGCTCTCATTTTAGCTGAACTTGTGCGGTTAGGGGTTAAAGGGAGACTTCTTCGTTGGATCGCCTCTTACTTAACTGGACGTCAGGCCCGGGTTCGCTTTGAAGGCTCTATATCTCCTGTTCAAGAAATGAAGCTCGGCACCCCTGAAGGTGGAGTCCTGAGTCCCACCATGTTTAACACTCTCATGTACTTCCTTTACATCTCTCCCGTGGCCGACAGAAGTTGTCCACTCATGATATGCCTGATTACTTCAGCATGCAGGAAGCCGTTGATCTGGTCTCCAGAAAGTGTGATTCACTTGGTTTCCTTCTTTCAACTGCGAAAACAAAAGCCATGTGGCACGGTCGTGTTGTACCTCCCCCCCTTCTCTTATCAGGAACGCCCTTGGACTGGGTTAATGAGACAAAATACCTGGGTGTATATGTAACTCGCACACGGTGTCAGATCCCTGAAGTCCGCTATCTTCGGGACATATGCTTTCGGCGTCTCGCTCCCCTCTCTACCATGTGTAGGGGTTCCCTTGGTGCCACCATCCCTGTACTTCTCACCATGTACAAGTCTTGTGTCACATTCCTGTGTCGATTACGCCGTCCCTGCCCTCGTCAACATTAGTCGGACTCTTGTCAACCGTCTCGAAGTTAACCAGAGGAAAGCTGCTCGTATCATCCTTGGGGCTCCTCATTGGACAAGCTCTACTTCTCTATATACCGAACTTGGTCTTTCCCCCTTATAGGATTGTGTCCAGGAGTTTTACCTAGAAACTACCGTTTCCATTCTACGGGATCCTCGGGGCAACTATGTCCAAGCCAACTTGATTCCTGCTGTCCGAGGCCGACCCCCATCTAGAAGACAGTGGCGAGGGTCACTCATCCGAGCCCTTCAGGAACACGACCTCTTGCCTGATGTTGTTGTCACCTCTGTTGTTGGTCCGTCTCCTTCTCCCTGGATGGATTTTCAACCTGAAGTGATTGTCCTCAGTGGACCGCTCCCGAAATCCCACGTGAACCCTGCTATTCTCTGCAAATACCACCTCTCTAGGATCGCCCACTGGTCTCCAGGTAGGGTCGTCGTCTACACTGATGGCTCTGTTGACCCCGCTACAGGTCGGGCCGGGGCTGGTGTCTATCAAACTTTTTCTCAGAGTTTTTGACGGGGCATCCTCCACTCAGGCTGAACTGATAGCCCTCCTTGCTGCCCTTCTCGCTGAGGAAGAAGCAGATGGTTTCTGCCCCTTGCTTGTCTGCTGCGATTCCAGGTCTGCTCGACGGGATTGCATTTGGATCAGGGGAAAATAAGGACCTCATCCTCCGAATACGAGGGTTAACATCCACACTTCAGGGTGCAGGCCATCCTGTGACATTCCTATGGATACCCAGTCATGTCGGTATCTTGGGGAATGAGGCAGCAGATGGCCTTGCCAAGACTGGCTGTAACAAGGCCACACTGGACTACAATCCTTAAACACTTTTACAGCTTAGGACCCAAATTCGCCGCAAACAGAGTGAAGCTCGGGAAGCAGCCATCCCCCTGGACGCCCCGCCCACCTGGTACGATGTCCTCCGTAAGCTTCCTGACCTCTCGGATGTCTATGGGAAAGGTTCGCGGAAAAGGGACGTGATTGCTGCCCGTATCATCATTGGGTATGACTTTGCTTGGGAGATTGGTATCCACGCGTCCCCTTAGCAACGCTCTTGTTCATTATGCAGAAAACCCGACAACCGCACCCTTATCCACTACCTCCGAAGTTGTATCCACACACAACGCTTCCGTGACGCCTGCTGGACCACCACTCCACGAACCCCTGACGGAGACACGATGATCCTCCCCAAACTGGCCAGATATTATGTAAATAATATTGATAATGTGTTAAAGAAATATCCTTCTTTCCTTAGGCTTTAGTAAGCCCCTTTATAATATTTATACTGTATATACTGGCGACACTTGCCAGATGCTTCTGGTGTTATTGTACAGGGGTACCTAGTGACAGCACTAGGATCCCGCTTCCTCTATCAAGGAATAAACTGTTACAATTTAAAATTGAATTGATAATATTCACAATTTCCACCAGCCCAATTCAAACAAAAATACCACCAAGGCTCCATATGAGCAAAACAGACTGGATGAAATATAGGGATTTATTGGAAAACTACCCACAATTAAATCTATAAGATTCAACATTCGAGGAAATTGACGAACAGGTAGACAAGGTACACAACACAATAAAGCAAGCAATCAACCAGACAACCCCAAGTAACAAACCCAACGAAGAATTAAAGAGACTACATGTACAATATAATAACATCAGGACATTTAAGAACAAACAAGGCCCACTAGAGAACTACTACGTAATATAAGAGAAATCCAACAAGGCCTACAAGAAGAGAACAGGCAAATTAATAACGAAAATTTTAACAATCTAATAAAAAACATAGACACCACAAAGAACTTAAAAACCTAATGGCAAAACATCAGTAAGCTACTTGGCACGAATAAACTACAATAAACTACATTAAAGACCAAAACGGACAAAAACTCTATACAGACCACGAAAAAGAAGAGGCCTTCAGGAGAGAATGGAAGATCTTCAGAATATCAGAAGAAAATGAAAATTTTGACGAAGAACACGAAGAGTTAATTAAAGACTGGCTAAGAGAAAAAAACAATAGATTGACTCCCTACCACACAGGAAAACCAGAAAGACTAAGACCCAATAAATTCATAAATCACGACGAACTACTACACTGCCTACGCAAATTTAAAGAAAAATCCCTTGGAATGAGCGGCATAACCCGAAACATGTTATTAAACTTGTCCTGCAGACCAATGGAAGCCCTAATAAATATTTACAACTCAACCTTATCCGCTGGTTACTTTCCTGATGCCCTCAAGCGGGCAAAAATGATCTTCATTCCCAAAGAAGGCAAGGACCCAAAACAGATAATAAACTATAGACCTATATCCTTACTGGCAGTGGTGGGCAAGGTTCCGCTAATCCGCTAACCGCTAAATAGCAAAGCTAACTTTCTCGTTAGCAGATTAGCGTTTTCGCTAACTTTGGAAACCATTAGCGGACCAATTAGCTTCCGCTGAATTTAGTTCCGCTAACTTTAATTCCGCTAACAAAATTTATACATGTTTGTTCCTGTCTGTTGTAAGCGTGTGACGCCGCGGCGCGTGTCTCCAACAGCCATTCAGGCACGCTTGGCTGACTGCGTTATATAAGTTATATAAAAATGCACTGGTATAATGTGTATGTGGTTGGTATTGCATATTTACATGAATAAAGAATAAGGCCGATAAGTTGTATGAGAATGCAAATTAATTATTTGTGAAATTGTGTACAGTGTACACCTTGATAAGTTGATCATCATCTGATCTGGCATGATGCTATTTGCTACCTATGCTATACAGTACTATAGTTTTTGGATTCGTTCAATACTTTCTGTTTTTTCGTACAGTAAATAAAGATTATAAAGTGTATGTTGAAACTTGAATGTTAACTAATGTTTAATCTCATTTGTTTTAATTTATTATTTGTGTACACCTTGATTATCATCTGATCTTGGCATGCTATACCTTTTTGGAAGCTCTATGTCTAAGCTACAAGACAACATATGAAAATTTCAGCTCTCTAAGTCTGTTTTAAGGGTTTTAGAGCAAAAAAAAAAGAGGCTAAATTCATATAATAAAAGTTAGCAGTTAGCGTTAGCTTCCGCTAATTTTGTTAGCTGTTTAGCGGTTTAGCGTTAGCGAAGTTAACTTTTTAGTTAGCAGATTAGCGGTTAGCGAAGCTAACTTTTCGTTTAGCTGTGCCCACCACTGCTTACTGTAAATAACAGGGGTACTCTTGGAACGCATTCTAAATAACAGACTAGATAAGTTTCTGGTTAACCACAACAAACTCAACCCAAGACAATACGGCTTTAGAAGAGGTAGAGGAACCCAAATGGCAATAGCAATAATAAAAGAAATCATAGCCATAGGAAAACAGCAAGGAAACCAAGTAAACATAGTCTTAAGAGATGTAGCAAAGGAATTTGATACAGTGTGGCACAACGAACTAGCATATACCTACCTGCACAGCTACAAATTGGCAGCCATTTAGGTCCACCCTTCGACCTAGAAGGCGGAGTGCCCCAGGGAGGCGTCCTATCCCCAACACTATTCTCCATATATACGAGCAACTTACCTGCACCAACGCAACATAGCGAACACATTATCTTTGCCGATGACATCACACAAATCATATCATATCCCGGAAAATCAGAAGCAATGATGGCACGCCATACGGCCTAAGCAATAAAAAACATAAATGATTACGAAAAGAAATAGAAAATACGGACTAACATCGACAAATTTAAAATCATACCAATTGCCAAGAAAAAGGTCGAACCAGTAATAGTAGATGGAGAAATTTACCCATACACCAACGAAGGCAGCATCAACGAAAAAGTCCACAAATTACATAGCAAACTCTCAAAAATAAGAAGATTAAAAAACCTGAACCTACCAAACAAAAGGAAATTATACACGGCACTAATAAAATCAGTAATGTGCTACCCGCCTGTACCAACCAATTCATTTAGTGCAACGAGAATCAAGAAACTTCAAACGGTACAAAATAAAAGCCTAAGATTCATATATAACATCAGTTACGAAGAAAGAGTAACAAACGAAAACTCCATAGAAGAGCCAACATCAACACAGTAAACGTAAACATTTATATCCAAGCCAAAAGAACATGAGAACAAGTACGAAAGTTAGACTCAGAAACAGTAGCTAACTAGCTAGACAACGAACCAGTAAGAAGAGCAAGAGAAGAACACGCTTGGTTCAGATTAAGCAGAATAAGAGTCAACAATCCACCACCAATACCAAAATACATCTAAAAATTATCAAATTTAATGCAAAAACAAAAAGAAATATATAGCCAAAAAGATAGGACCACCTCCTTGTGAACAAAAGTAGCAAGTTCGATCCTATGTAGTGGATACCTCCCCTACAACCGCCGTTTGTCGCTGACTAGCCGACCCTCTTCGAATTCCCCAGCGTATGCCTGTGGTCTAGGTCGGCAACCAGCGCCGCCTAACAAGGCGGAGGTCAACTATCAACCCACGCCTATCCCCGCTATATAAGACCTCACCCCGCCGTACAAAATATAGCCCTCAGATTTATATATAACATAAAATATACAGACCACATCAATAATGAACAGCTACACAAGAGAGCAAACCTCTTAGCAATCAATGTAGATATACACAACAAAGCTGTAAATATTTGGAAAAAAGTGACTGAACTTAACACAGAAACATATCAAAACTGGATAAATAATATAGACAACGAAGAATTCCAAGAACACAGTTGGTTTAAATCAGCCAGGAAGAAAGTAATTGAACCATCTCCTGCCCCAATATACATATAAAACATTAATAGAGAGAATAAAAGATGAGAGTGACCTACCAGCTCCACAAGAACCTGGCAGGCCTCTCCATACAGCGTACCTTTAGACTAACATAACTAATATTTAACATTTAACATTTAACATTTAACATTGAACTAACATCTTAGTAAAAAAAAAAAAATAAATAAATAAAAATGTGACTACCCTCCCAGCTACACAAGGACCTGGGCGGGCTCACTAACTCAAAAAAAAATTAAATAAAAAATAAATAAAAAAATAAAAAAATATTAATAATATTAATAATAATAATGTGATTACCCTCCCAGCTATATCAGCCAGGAAGAAGTAATTGAACCACCTCCTGCCTCAACATACACATTTCTACATAAAACATTACTAGAGGAATAAAGATGAGAGTGACCAACCAGCTCCACTAAGAACCTGGCAGGCCTCTCCATACAGTGTACCTTTAGACTAACACAACTAACACTTAACTAACACCTCAAAAAAAAATAAAAAATAAAAATGTGACTACCCTCCCAGTTACACAAGGACCTGGGCGGGCTCACTAACTCCAACAATAACAAATAATAATAATAAGCAGCATTATATAAATAAACCAATATTAATACAAAGGTCTGACGACCCAAGGGAGTAGAACAAAGACAAAACACCAATAAGAAAGATGAAGCGATCTGGTTGAGCCCAGATTCTTTCTACTCCTACTGTATTTCAGTTTCACCACTTTTCCTTCAACTCCTAATAATCTTCTTTCACCTCTTAACTAAAGACTTCGTATCGTATCGACCACTCTCTTTCTTCTAGCTCAGTCGCAGCAAGCAACACCTCCTTCTTCTACCTGCAGCAAGCCACCAGCAGCAACACCTCCTCTGCTCCTGCCTGGTGGCTCCCCCTCTCGCCGGCGGCGATGGCGCCCCGACAAGCTGCGTGTTCTCCTCTGAGCACCCTCACCAACCAGCTCTCTCTACTCCACGCTTGGACCCACGCTGCCACTCCCCAGCACCAAGCTGCATTGTACATCCAATACAATATGTATACAGAGAGCACAATGTGAGTATCCTTTCTCCAACCCATCCTGAGTGTGAACCAATATCTCAAAACCTCGCAAATGGTGCCCCCGGAGAATCGCACTCACACAGGATGGAGGAGAACCTGATCACTCTCCCAGTCTTCAATCACAACATTGAAGACTGGATTACCCACACGGAGGCAGCGCTCATCGGCTCTACAGCTACAGCCCCTACACCGCAGGTTAAACACCCTAGAGCAGCTCTGCTACTCTAAGCAGGCAGCTGCTCCTCTTCCTGCCCCAAGCACCACATCCTACCGACCCCAACACACCCGTCCTGCCTCAGACGCCGCCCCCGGCCCAGCTACACCCCCAACAAAATACGCCTGCACCAGTCTACCCGCAGTTACCCCTTGCAGCACCACCTCGCCCACAACATTTCTGGGCACCCTCTTTTCTCCCTCAGGTACCCCCTGCTCCTGTCGTGGACCATGCTGCTGTCTTACACCCTGCTGCTGTCTTGCACCCTGCTGCTGTCATGCACCCTGCTGCTGTCATGGACCCTCCGCCTGACGCGGCCCCTGCTCCTGACGCGGCCCCTGTTTCTGACATGGACCCACACACCCTACCAGACGCTACCGAGGACTGTGTACCTGCCGCGAGAGAAGCACCACATTTCTCGCCTGCAAAACCCTCCTTCTCCCTCTGCTTCTCCCACAGATCTGGTGTATCTAGACAAAGTGTCTCCCATAGCAGCCGGCGCATCCACACCCTCGCCGTTATGTCTCACATGTGGGATACAACCCTGCCGACAACAAGTCTCCTGCACTGCCCGTTATGTCTCACATGTGGGATGACCCTGCAGACACCAAGTCTCCTGCACCGCCCGGAGGGAAGGGGGAGTATTGTAGTGGATACCTCCCCTACAACCGCCGTTTGTCACTGACTAGCCGACCCTCTTCGAATTCCCCAGCGTACGCCTCGTGGTCTAGGTCGGCAACCAGCGCCTAACAAGGCGGAGGTCAACTATCAACCCACGCCTACCCCCGCTATATAAGACCTCACCCCGCCGTGACCACTCTCTTTCTTCTAGTTCAGTCGCAGCAAACAACATCTCCTTCTTCTACCTGCAGCCAGCCACCAGCAGCAACACCTCCTCTGCTCCTGCCTGGTGGCTCCCCCTCTCGCCGGCGGCTATGGCGCCCCGACAAGCTGCGTGTCTTCCTCTGAGCACCCTCACCAACCAGCTCTCTCTACTCCACGCTTGGACCCACGCTGCCATTCCCCAGCACCAAGCTGCATTGTACATCCAATACAATATGTATACAGAGAGCACAATGTGAGTATCCTTTCTCCAACCCATCCTGAGTGTGAACCAATATCTCAAAACCTCGCAAATGGTGCCCCCGGAGAATCGCACTCACACAGGATGGAGGAGAACCTGATCACTCTCCCAGTCTTCAATCACAACATTGAAGACTGGATTACCCACACGGAGGCAGCGCTCATCGGCTCTACAGCTACAGCCCCTACACCGCAGGTTAAACACCCTAGAGCAGCTCTGCTACTCTAAGCAGGCAGCTGCTCCTCTTCCTGCCCCAAGCACCACATCCTACCGACCCCAACACACCCGTCCTGCCTCAGACGCCGCCCCCGGCCCAGCTGCACCCCCAACAAAATACGCCTGCACCAGTCTACCCGCAGTTACCCCTTGCAGCACCACCTCGCCCACAACATTTCTGGGCACCCTCTTTTCTCCCTCAGGTACCCCCTGCTCCTGTCGTGGACCATGCTGCTGTCTTACACCCTTCTGCTGTCTTGCACCCTGCTGCTGTCATGCACCCTGCTGCTGTCATGGACCCTCCGCCTGACGCGGCCCCTGCTCCTGACGCGGCCCCTGTTTCTGACGTGGACCCACACACCCTACCAGACGCTACCGAGGACTGTGTACCTGCCGCGAGAGAAGCACCACATTTCTCGCCTGCAAAACCCTCCTTCTCCCTCTGCTTCTCCCACAGATCTGGTGTATCTAGACAAAGTGTCTCCCATAGCAGCCGGCGCAGCCACACCCTCGCCGTTATGTCTCACATGTGGGATACAACCCTGCCGACAACAAGTCTCCTGCACTGCCCGTTATGTCTCACATGTGGGATGACCCTGCAGACACCAAGTCTCCTGCACCGCCCGGAGGGAAGGGGGAGTATTGTAGTGGATACCTCCCCTACAACCGCCGTTTGTCACTGACTAGCCGACCCTCTTCGAATTCCCCAGCGTACGCCTCGTGGTCTAGGTCGGCAACCAGCGCCTAACAAGGCGGAGGTCAACTATCAACCCACGCCTACCCCCGCTATATAAGACCTCACCCCGCCGTGACCACTCTCTTTCTTCTAGTTCAGTCGCAGCAAACAACACCTCCTTCTTCTACCTGCAGCTACCAGCAAGCAAGACCTCCTCTGCTCCTGCCTGGTGGCTCCCCCTCTCACCGGCGGCTATGGCGCTGCGACAAGCTGCGTGTTTTCCTCTGAGCACCCTCACCAACCAGCTCTCTCTACTCCACGCTTGGACCCACGCTGCCACTCCCCAGCACCAAGCTGCATTGTACAGCCAATATATTATGTATATAGAAAGCACATTGTGAGTTTCCTCTCTCCAACCCATCCTGAGTGTGAACCAATATCTCAAAACCCCACACCTACACCTCTTCTTAGAAATTAAACCTCCTTACTATAAACAAAAAGCTTCAATTCTCTAAAACAGAAAAAATGTTTCATTAAAAAGATGAGAGTGACCAAAGGACACTATCCTTGGCCTCTCCAACTCTTGTGTTCTTGCCCCTTCCTTTCACTCTTATTAAAACAAAAGATACGTTGTTCAGCCAGCTCCACAAAAACCTGGCTAGAGGTCGTCACCCCTTCCTTGGAACAATGGCTACTGCAAAAATAAACATATTTTTAACTAAATGAAAAGGGCTTGAGAGCTAGAACCTAATCACACAAGATATAAGTTCAAATATAATTATTATAACCTCAGCATTTCTGGTTGAGCCAGGATACTGTCAATCTCTTACTTTCCCACAATTTTCCTCCCTCTTTTTCCTTGATCATAAACCAATCCCCCCCCCCCTCCCCTAAATTGCCACCAAAGTACTTCCAATCCTAATGCCTGTCCTCCAACTCAGCATTACACGCAATAGCCCTCTACCTTATCTTCAGTCGTCAAGTCAATTCAAGTGAAGGTCATTCTACTCAATGCTCTCAAACAGACAAGACCTCCTCTGAACAAGCTCCTCACCGCATAACAAGCTCCTTACCACGCAGCAACTCCCAAGCACTGCATTATACATATAATATACAGTATATATAGAAAACACCATTGTGAGTTTCCCTTCTCACCTCCATCCTTAGTGCGAGATCTCCTACATGTACGCCTAACAATGAAAAAACAGACAAACAAAGATAAATTTGACAACTGGCCACATACACTACACTACAATGTTTTGTGTGTGTTGCTGGAGCTGCCGGGGGGAGGGGGGGCAGTGGCCAGTGGCCCATAGAATGTCTGATGCAGGATGTATTTAATTCACAGGGATAAATACCTTGAGTTGAGGGCGCCAACAAGAGTCATAGGCCTATGGGTGTGGCCGTGTTCGCGAGACATGGGTTGAACCCCGTTTGAAGTAGAGCCTGGCTGCAGCATCATGGAGTGTAAACTCCTGACATTGTTTTGATCCAAATGGTGTAAGCCTGTTGTAACATCCTCTCCGAATCCGTAATTGTTCTTTCTCAGATTCTTATTTCCACCTATTAAATGAATACTGATGTATCCTGTGATGTAAGGAGTGTTAACAGGTACAATATTGATAAGAGATGAGAGGTAAAGTTGTATCACTGTCACATGGAGTCGTGATGACTGTGTGCCAGAGTAACCTGTACTCCCAGTTTTGAGAGTAATAATAATTATTGTACACGAATAACAATCTTTTGACGGATGTTTGCAAAGTGCTATGATGTGTTCGTGTAAGTAGTAGTGTAATGGAAGGACTGACGACCTAGCTTTGTTGTATGTCACTGTCATAGAATGTTATCAGTAACCTACAGTAATTTTGACTGAACATTGGTCCTGTTAATGGTAAATACGTGTTTGGCTGATGAGGCAGTAAGGCCAAGTGGTCTTTGTAATTTGTGTCAGTGGTAATGTAAATTTGGCCAAGTATTGAGTGAACCCCAAGGAGTGGTTCATGTGTTTGTACTAGTATAGTGTCAGGTACTCAACTTCATTTTAAATAAACCATCTTTATTGTATGTTGGGATATCATTCTCTTGCAGTAGTTGCATTTGTTTCTTCCCCATATCTTGATACCATTAAATACAATTGAATCCACGTGCCCTAACCCTTTCCATGCCACCACATTTTAAAAGGTTATATGGTTAAATTTTATATGCACTTTTCCTAGCCCTCATCATGTTACCACATGTTTAAGAGGTTAAATGTAATATGTCACGCTACCACATGTTTAAGAGGCTAAATGTTTTATGTCATGCTACCACATGTTTACTTTACTTTTACTTCCACCCTCTTCATCACTGATCGGCTCGTTAGCCGCTTGGGCGATCGGTCACGTCTCTGTTACTTTTCTCTTTCTTTTATCCTTAAGAGTTTAAAGGTTATCTGTATAAGAAGAGAAATAACTAAGAAATAGATAACAGAAGGAATAAATAAAGTAAGTAAGAAACTGAAAGAAAGAGAAGTTGAAGTAGAAATAAAACAAAAAAAGAGTAGAAAGAAAATAAAAAAGAAAGAATAAAACGAAACAAAAATTAAATAATGCCCACACTCCTACAAATGGTGGCAGCAGTGGGATATACACAATGGTGTGCAGTGGTAGTGATTGTATTTTAATGTGGCATCAAGTTGGGAAAAATGTATGTTGTAATTCACTGTGATTATTGCAATAATAATTTCAGAATAACCTAACCCAATAACCAGTATTGTTTACCTAATAACCATTTCTGTGTACATAATATCGATTTCTGCATACCTAATGATATTTATTTCAGATTGCTAATAATTTTATCCCATAATTTACCAGCATATCAATACAATTCTATGTGAGTTAGGTAGGAGCAAAATAATTATTTCATTGTGTACAATTTTTTTGGATAACAATATTTAGGAAGTTGACAATTTTTTTTTAGTGTTGTTAGTAGTAATTGACAAGACTACTCTCATGCTTTAGGAGCCTTGATTACAGAGACAGATTAAAGCATCTTATTTTGCACTCCCTCGAAAGACAGAGTAAGGGGCGATATGATCAAGGTGTATAAATGGAAGTCAGGGTTAAACAAAGGTGATATAACAAAGGTATCAACATTGTCATTATTTGCGATGCACTGTATGTTACAGTGTTTGATTGTATAAAGGGAACGGCTTCTGCTGTCACCATTTATAAAGGGGCGGATTTCTTATTAGTTTTTTCTTATTAATTTATCCCCCTGGGGTTAACTTTTAAACTCTTCAACCTGTTTTCTATTAATTTCTTACTTCATTAATTTTCTCCATTAGTTCTGTCTAGTTATTCAATTTCATAGTTTACTTCATAACCTCTTTTTGTGGTAGCATGGAATTGTTTCGATAATTCCTACTGACATAAAATTAAGCCATTCATATTAAAGGCATTTGTTGGCAAGTCAAAGTGTCGAGCACCAGTGCTGTGATGGCACTCCTGTTACTGGGGATTTTATTTTGTATTGGTAATATTTATTAGGTGATTTTTATGAATTATAGGTAGGAAATGAGCACGTGCTCAGTTGCCCTTCAATTTTCTCTGACCATTGAAGTTAGGCACTTTTACACAATTTGAGTGTCATATTTTCCGATGTTGCATTTTTTTTGGGGGGGGGGTGCTTATGATTTTAATTGGTGCTTGAAGTGCATAGTATCAACATTGTCATTATTTGCGATGCACTGTATGTTACAGTGTTTGATTGTATAAAGGGAACGGCTTCTGCTGTCACCATTTATAAAGGGGCGGATTTCTTATTAGTTTTTTCTTATTAATTTATCCCCCTGGGGTTAACTTTTAAACTCTTCAACCTGTTTTCTATTAATTTCTTACTTCATTAATTTTCTCCATTAGTTCTGTCTAGTTATTCAATTTCATATAGTTACTTCATAACCTCTGACCTGTGGTAGCATGGCGGGGGTTTGGGCACACGAGTTCTGTAATTCTGGTATCAAGAATATAGGTAGATACTGAGGGAAAATGATACCCATAACATACTCTAAAAATGGTTTGTTAATATTAAATTTAATTTGGTTAAAGATGTCATTAACATACGACTACAAGGATCAACTCCTTGGCTTTACTCATTTGAAATTCCAATTAGATACTCTCGCTTCTTACAACCTTACTGACTGTACATTTAAATGAACACACCACATGACAAGCTTACATATGGCACCTTTACGAGAACTCAGTTGGTAGTACATATGAATGATGTACTCACAACCTACATAACACAGGTTATTACTGGTAATATCAATATATATGGGTTCACTACTCAACATGGGATAACGATATTTCTACAAGTTATCCCCAATCATGTACAACAATAATGGGTAGGACTCAGTTGGTAGTACGTATGAATGATGTACTCACAACCCACATAACAAACATTATTACTGGTAATATCAAGATTTATGGGTTCACTACTCAACATGGGATAACTATATTTATGCTAGTTATCCCCAATCAGGTACAACAATAATACTTTGGCCCATACACTGTAACTGTGAGAAGTACACCAGGGTGTCAAACTGGTGTCGCCCCAACAAACGAAGAGCGTTGTTAGGTCGGTTGCAGAGTGATTCACTGAGAGGGAGTTCGTCCAGCGGGCTTAGTTCCCAGGGTGTGGGTCTCGATCAATTCAATCGTGCCTAATTAACAACATCCTGCAAGACAGCTAGCTGTTGTGCAGCTACCGGTCCCCTGTAGCTGCCGGGTATTCAGCTAACACCCACTCTGTGCCTGGAGACGAGATGAACATAGGGACATAAGAACATAAGAAAATAAGGAGTCTGCAATAGGCCGGTTGGCCTATGCATAGCTGCTCCTGTCGAGAGTTTCTACTCTCTCTATCATCCATGAATCTATCTAGCCTCCTTTTAAAACTTTCCAGCATTCCAGCACTTAATACAAATTTGCTAAGCTTGTTCCACTCGTCCACCACCCTATTTGTGAACCAGTTTCTTCATATCTCCCTCCTAAACCTAAACTTATCCAACTTAAATCCGTTGCTACGAGTTCCTATCCTACTCGAATATTATAAGAACTTTATCTATATCGCCTTTATTGATTCCTTTCACCCACTTAAATACTTCTATCTTATCTCCCCTCACTCTTCGTCTTTCTAGGGAATGCAAGTTTAGTTTCTTTAACCTATCTTGATATGGAAGGTTTCTAAGTCCCGAAATCATTTTCGTCATTCTTCGCTGCACCGACTCCAGTGAATTGATATCCATTCTATAATAAAGGCACCAGAACTGAACCGCATAATCGAGGTGCGGCCTGACTAGCGCAAGATATAGTTGCAATAAGACCTCTGCACTCTTGTTACTTACACTTTTAGATATAAAACCTAATACTCTGGTTGCCTTATTTCGAACATTAATGCACTGTTTTCTTGGCTGTCGGCCCGGGCTTGCAAGTACCCCTAAGTCTCTTTCACAAGTCGACTTCTCTAGGTTGATGTTGTTAAGGCTGTATACATTGACAGTATTTGTTCTTCCAAAATTCAGTACGCTGCACTTGCTGGTGTTGAATTTCATTTGCCATTTTTCTGACCACTCCTGCAGTTTATTTAAATCTTCCTGTAGTGCGTTTACATCCTGCCCTGAATTAATCCTCCGCCCTATTTTGGTGTCATCAGCAAACTTGCTTATGTCACTGCTGATCCCAGTATCTAGATCGTTTATGTAGATTATGAACAAGAGTGGGCCCAGTACTGACCCCTGGGGAACCCCACTGGTTATACAACCCCACAGGTTACACAACCCCACTCAGATTTAACACCATCTATGCTGACCCTCTGTGTTCTATCGGTGAGCCATGATTTTATCCAATTCAAAACTTTCCCCTCGATCCCATGAGCCTTAACTTTTCTCAGAAGCCTCTGATGCGGTACTCTGTCAAACGCTTTGCTAAAGTTTAAGTAAATAACATCGTAATTTTCGTCATTATCTACTACCTCGGAAGATTTGTTAGACAAGATTTTCCCTTTGTTATCCCATGTTGAGAGTCAGATTAATTTGCTTTTCTCTAAATGCGATCGGATGCTATTTGCTAAAACTGATTCAAGAAATTTCCCCGCTACTGACTTCAAACTAATCGGCCGGTAATTTGACGCTGATGCTCTGTCTCCCTTTTTGAATATGGGTACTACATTTGCCTGTTTCCACAAGTCTGGCACAACTCCCGTGTCTAATGATTTTGTAAAGAAATTTACGAGAGGTCCGCTAATCTGTTCCTTACGCTCTTTCAAAACTCGAGGGAAAATTTCATCTGACCCTGGGGATTTTGTCTTCTTTATTTTATTCATATTCTTGAGAACATCCACTTTTCTGATAGTGATATTCTTTAATTTCTCTTCTTCATTTCCCCCAAATATCAGTTCCACCTCTGGAATTTCCTCGTGAATTTCTTCTGTGAAAACTGATAAAAAGTAGCTGTTTAATGGTTTGCTTATTTCCTCACTGTCATCGATCACTTCCCCCCTCCCTGACTTTAAAGGCCCAACTTTGTCCTTGACCTTTGTCCTATATACCTGGAAAAATCCCTTGGGATTTGCCTTGGGTTCTCTTGCTATCCTATTTTCGTATTCCCTCTTTGCCTTCCTCACATTTTTCTTAACATTCCTAGATAGATCATTATACCTATTTTTGAGCTGTTCCTCCCCTCCCTTTAATTTCTTATGAATTCCTTTCTTTATTCCTATGTCATGTTTTAGTTTTCTGGTCATCCACCTTGGTTCATTCTTATTTGACCAAATTTTTCTGTATGGTCTATTTTCTTCTTGTGCTTTACATAGTATATGAGTGAATATATTATAGTCATGATCAATTGTTATGTCGCCTGTGACCTCACGCGTTCCTACTGGGGACTGACCTAACTGTTCCCAGGCGACCTCACCTAGGTACCTTCTTAACCCCTGATAATCTGCCAATCGAATGTTTGAGACTGACCATATTATCATTGTTTTTCGTTTCCTAATTTAGTTTGAACCTGAATTCTCTGTGATCACTGTTCCCTAGTTCTTCCCCTATTGTGATATCTCTGATAATATTTTATTTATTTGTTAATACTAGGTCTAATATATTGTTACCTCTAGTAGGTTCTGTAATTAGTTGTTTAAAAAGATTGTCCTGTACTGCATCTAGGAAGTCTTCAGATTCATAGTCACCTACAATGTTGTCCCAGTCAATATTTCTGAAGTTGAAATCCCCCACAATGTACTGGTTATTGTATTTTGCTGCCCTACTTATTTCCTGCCATATGGGCTGAGCTGCTTCTTTCCCAAGACTTGGGGCCTGTAAATCACTCCCATAATTAGTTTTTCTCTTTCTTCTGCAATTTCTACCCATACAGACCCGGTTCCAATTTCACCCTTTATTGAATCATTAATACAACATTTTAATGTATTCCTGACGAAGAGTGCGACCCCTCCCCCCTTCCTACCTTCCCTGCCCTTGTGAAAAAGGTTGTACCCTTCTATGTGGTACTCTGATAAAAAGTTCTTGCTCGCCAGATTCATCCATGTTTCGGTGACTGCTATGACGTTTACATTCTTGGTACATACAACCGCTCTCAGCAAGTCTATTTTATTTCTAACGCTTCTACTGTTTTACCCCTTGTCCTGAGTAACCAATTTTACTCCCCAGGACAGGCTTGTTTTTTGACTCCCACTTGTTTTTATGACTCCCACTTACCCCGATCTCTCTCTACTGGCGAAACCCCCCCTTTGGAGTGATAATTTCATGCTCCAGGGATGCAGACAACGTCTTTACCCCCGCGCGAGACAAGTGTACTCCGTCACGACTGTACAGGTAGTCGTTGCCATAGAATGGTTGCCAGTTATCAATGAATGCCCAACCAGTCGGCAATTTATAGCAATTGCCCTGGACAGCCATTCATGACCAACTCTTCTTCTAAGCAAGACACCACATACTATCGTGATCCCTCCCCTATCTTTAACCTTCTCCAGCGCCTCCCTATACCTCTTGAAAAGTTCCTCACGAACGTGTTAAAAGGTCTAACCTCAATTATACATAAATATACATCTGACAACGTTACAGACGTTACTTACTTTGCTTTAATTATATTTGGTACATGATCATTTCACTATGTTAAAACTTGAACACTGATATTCACAAAATTCAACTGAGTTTAACTGACTAACGGTGGGAAACAAACGTTCTCATACCTGGAGATGCGATGAGGAAGAGTCACGAACGTGTGAGTCTTCCTCATGCTTTCGTTTATATATGGGCATCTGGTAACTCAGCAATGCGCCAGACATGCCAGAAGGGCTAATCTCACAAACGACAGAAATTCGATTCAACTCAGTCCCTGTACATTCAACTATGAAACTCAGTGTCATGGGTCAGGTGAATTTCTTACATCTTTTGTTACAATCTAATCATAGGTTGAGCTTGCCAGGAAAAAGTAAAATGGACATCAAATACACATGCTGTTAACGTCATTCTCACAACATCAGCGGGATTTCAGACAAGGACCCCTCTATGAGTCTATGGGTATATGTCAAGATCTTGGAGATATAGAGTTTGACAGAATCTTTTCAGGAAATTAATTGCTTTCTTAAATAGACAACTGACAATAATCAAACTACAAATGTCAGATTCTCCGAGGTTTGGGCATCAAAAGGATCTAATTTCAGTAATACTTGGAAGCTCATGTCTATCCCCAAGGGCGAGATTAGTACTGTAGTGTTT
>NW_024716703.1:8504325-8523208 GCF_018991925.1 Homarus americanus
GGCAGCCGAACAACCTAAGGAGTGGCCGCGCTACATTGCCCCACTTCTGTTCGCATACCCAGAGGTGCCACAGAGCTCACTGAAGGTGTCTCCCATCGAGCTTATGTACGACAGGTCCGTCCGGGGACCACTACAGGTTCTTCGGGAACTGTGGGATGATGAGGAACCAGATCCAGAAGTCAAGACCACTTATACATATGTCATTGACTTAGCTGATCGTCTCCAAGAAACCTGTCAACTGGCAAAGCAAGAGCTGATAAAGGCTCAATAGGTCCAGAAGACTTACTATGACAAGAAGGCCAAGCTTTGTTGTTTCCAGCCTGGTGACCAGTGCCTGGTTCTGTTGCCGACTATGCGCAATAAGTTACTGGCTCAGTGGAAAGGTCCAGTCGACGTTGCAGAGCATGTCTCGGATCTGACTTACATCGTCCAGGTGGGATCTCGACGAAAGAAGTTCCACATCAACATGCTGAAGAAGTACTTCCAGTCACCGATCGGGGGTACAGTCTCCACTGAGGAAGACAGGGACGAGCCTTCCCAATGTGATTCAGGGGTAACTTGTGCTGCCACAGTGATCTCTGCCAGTGATGAGGAGGATGGGCCTGTCACTGCACGCTCCCGCCAGAGTGAGACTTTCACGGAAGTTGAGGTGAACGGAAGTCTATTAGCAGAGGAACGAGATACCATCGGCTCTCTGTTGCATCGCTACATGGACATCTTCTCTGATAAACCATGAGTTGCCCGGGTCGACTGTCACACTATTGAACTGACCAGCCCTACACCTGTTTGGGTAAAGCCCTATCCTATGCCTATGCGACTACTGGACACTGTCAAACAAGAAATTGAGGAAATGGAAGCAGTAGGAATCATCGTCTCCATACTGTAGTCCTATGGTAGTCGTCCGAAAAAAGGGTGGGGGTGTCAGGATCTGTGGGGATTATCGGAGAGTAAATGCCATTACCCAGGTGGATGCAGAACCTATGTGTGATCAGAAAACTATTTTTTCAAGAATAGCTCGTTCCAAGTTATTTACCTAACTTGATCTCACCAAGGGGTTCTTCCAAATCCCACTGGACCCGAAGAGTAGGCAGATCACAGCCTTTGGTACGCCAGGGGGTCTCTATCAGTACAGAGTCCTTCCCTTTGGTCTCACAAACTCCCCTGCCATCTTCAACCGTGTCATGAGGCAAGTCCTAAACGGCATCAAGGGAGTTGAGGCATTTGTGGACGATGTGTTAATCCATTCAGCAACATTTGAGGAACACCTGGAACTCTTAGAGGAGGTGTTCCGGAGGTTCCAACAAAAAAACATGACCGTGAAACCAAGCAAGTGAGAGATCGATCAGGCTGCAGTACAGTTCCTCGGGCACACTGTCGGCGGAGGACGCTGCACCTGTCAGAATGAGAAGATCAAAAAGGTCCAAGATGCACCACGGCCCACTACAAAAAAACAAGCGAGGTCATTTCTGGGCCTCGTAGGGTACTACCGGAACTTCATCCCAAACTTTGCCGTGGTGGCTCTCCCTTTATCCGACCTACTCAAGAAACATGCATCTAACAAGGTGCAATGGGGACCTGAACAAGAGGATTCTTTCAGTGCCCTCAAGAACCTGCTATGCAAGCAACCCATCCTTCAACTGGTGAGGAAGGAAGAGCCTTTCATCCTCCGGACCGATGTTTCACAGGATGGGATTGGTGCAGTGCTACTACAAGAGGCAGACGGCGAGGTTTTTCCAGTTGCATATCACAGTCGGAAGTTGAAACCTGCGGAGAGGAATTACAGCTCGGTTGAGAAGAAACTTTTGGCAGTGGTGGAAGGCATCAAGAAGTACTACTACTATCTCTACGGAGGTGAGTTTGTGATGGAGACAGACCACATGCCGCTCACCAGTCTCCGACCATCTAATAATGCAAATGCTCGTCTGATGCGGTGGGCACTGTATCTCCAGCAGTTCAACTTCGTCCTCTGGTACATCAAGGTCAGCCTGAGTGTGGGGGCTGACCTCCAATCTCGACTTGTGGCAGAACCAGAGCAACTGACTGAGAGGTCACCTTCCCAAATGAGTGTGGAGTTGGTCTAGACTCCAGCCGACTCGAGCCTCCAAGCATCTGACGGCTCGTCATATGTTATGTATTTTTCTCACACCTTTCTACACTTAAGAACATAACACAACACCTGTGCCACTTCAACAATGTCTACATACCCTACACCACACAATACGTTGCTGTAATGTAAATATAGCGTGTTTACGCTTAGCATGAACTATTGCTCGGGAATTGTCACCCTCGCCGCGGAGTTTTCCTCCAGCCAGAAAAACTAAAGTAAATGTTGAGGTTTCCCTCAGTGGCGATTGGCGACTACATTCCATTGCAGTGTTAGTGTTACACACACACACCACAGTGTGAATGTCGAATTGTGTGTCTGGGCTAGGTATTCTCTTGATTGTATAAAGGTGCTAAAAATTTATTCTCCAAAGAAAATTTTTTTCTTAGTAGGGGCGATTGTCATGGGTTGCGCAGGGCCTCCCGCACAACCCATCCCAAATGTTTGTTTAGGTAGAGATAAGGTACCCGGCCAGACGATAGGGGTAATTTCACGCCTCAAAACCACATTTTAGCCAGTGGGTTTAAGACCTTGGGTTAGAGAAGACCTCCTGCTCCACGGATTTAGAACAGGGGCCATACAATCCTACCAGTGCTACAAGTCTGTGTGTGCAAATCCCCGAGATTGTTGTTAAGTCCAGCGACAAGTTAACACATCCTGTAAAGGAAGTGATCAGTGGTGAGGGTCTGTTTGTTACAAGAGCACTCCAGGCCGGCCTAATAGATCTAAATGATTAATTCTCCAGATTGACAAACTCTCCTTTATAACCTACGGTACTGTGGCGTGAATGTGAGTGACTGACCTAGCCATGCAAATTATAAGACCAGTGTATGGAATTGTGCCAAATAAACGTAAGTGCAATGATCTGCCCGTATCTGTGATCCCTTTATTATTATTATTACCAAAGGTAATGACTATTTGGTTATGACAAAGTATAACCAATAACTTAGATGGATGTTGGAAATTAATGGAATTCATTAAATCATCATTTATCAAGTACACATCGCATTGAATGCCGGAAACAGAGTGGAATTCTACGTAGTGATACACAATAATCTCCTGGGTGAGTAACCAGTGTGAAGGTATCTGAGTTCTACGGTAAGAAAACCACTTTCCTGCATTTAAAACGTAACAGTAACTCATGTGCCTAGAAGCTCGCTAGCATGCTACCTAACAGTTCACTAAGATATGTTATATTCTAATAAAAGTCTGGGTGGTGGCAGGCTACCGTTGTATGTAATAAGTGTTATAATAATAATAACATGGTTCCCAGACTAATCCATAGTTTAGAATATAACTAGAACAGGATATAATTGAGAGAAAGTAAGGACATGAAATTCAGAAAATACAATAATATGTATGAAAGAAGAAATGAAGTAAAGAAAAGAATATTGACTTAGAAAATATGAGTAAAGAAATATAAGATACATACGTCTAGAGAGAAAGAGATAGAATATGAAATTACTAAACTATGTACACCAGAAAAGATTAATGTAAAAGATAGATATGAGCAAGAATATAAGTATATAATTATATAACAATACAAATATATAAAAGTATTGAAGAATAATAACGGAAGAGAATAAATATAAGAAATAGAATAAATTTGAATTTAGGAAAAACGGACCCTTACACCATCTTCAAGCCTCAGGTCCAATATGCCCATAAAACAAGTAGCTGTGACTTCTTTGTTCAGTCCTCAGTTGAGACGTTCGTTTCTCACCGCTCAGTATGCCCCTGGGCACCGTTTTCTCTTATGTACCTCAGAGACTCTGATTTTTCTTAATACCTCATATGGTGTTCAGAGATTTGAAATTGAAAGTGAATGCTTTTGTTTTACATTAAGTTAGATATGTCTGATTAGAGATAAATTATTCAAGGTATATTGAGTATATGCTGAAGGCATCATATATCTTTATGTGTAGAGTACATAATGTTACGACGATGTGTCTTGAGGACCCAATCGCCATCTGTAATCATATAGTGAACTTACGGAATAGCAATTGTGAGATGGAGTACCATCGTACGATATGTTTTCCCATGTGAGGCTGCAGAGGCTGTCTGTGGCAGCGCCGGGTTGCCATTCAATGTCTGACGCTGCAAGAGTAAAGTCTGCAAAGAACCTAGTCTATTATTCAAACCTCTCACATGGCGCTGTGAGCAGGATGCCAGTTCCCGACACGCCATAACAGCCTTGACGAGGCCGCCAACATGGCCCCTACACGTCCATGATTCTCGACGCCCTCAAGGGGACGCCAGGGCATCTCTACACCAGCGGGGAACACCACATGCGCCCAGCAGCAGACCAGAGTGCATTGATGGCTCAGATGGCGTCTGTAGCTACTGGCGGCCACGGTCATGCCCCTACGCCGGTCATGAAGCCCTCAGCAGCGGTCGCTCCAGAGAAGTGTGAGGCATAAATGTCAGCAGCAGCGTTTAGGACGTGGAGGCAATCCATGGAGTCATGGGTGATGTTGAACGGATGGTCACAACTGGTGGCCACACTCCACAGGAAGCCCTGGACGCAATCAGTGGAGTGGTTCTTCAATCTTCAAACCAAGCTGTGAAGTGGAACGAGTTTTTCAACAGCAAACAAGGTGAAGAGGAGCCCATGAAAAGGTACTTTCAACGATGCTTCGCAGAGGCAGTGGAGTGTAAATTTAAATGTCCCACCTGTGATAACAACCTCTCTAAGTACATCCTATTGCGTAAAGTTATGGTGGGCCTCAGTAACCCAGTGTTGAAAATGGAAATTTTCCAAGGGTACTCGAGTTATAATAGTGTTGAAGTGCTAAGAAACAAGTGTATGTTATTTGAGGCAGCAGCGAGAGATGCTGGTGTATTGTGTCGTACGTCTGGCCAGGCAATGGCAGGAACAGCCACTGAGGCAGCGGCGGTTGGTGATGACGTCACGGGTGAGTCTGATGTAGCTGCCACCCGACCTGGACACCCCAGTCGCGCGCACTGTGGGAACTGTACCTTGACACATGCCTCGGGCAAAAGCAACTGCTCTGCACGTGGGGCCACAGGTCGCAATTGCTCAAAGATAGGTCACTTCAAAAGGTGTTGTAGGAGTAAGACAGCCCTAAGCGCTTCTGTGGATGTGTCAGGTGCTGTCACAGTGGCAGCAGCCCAGCTATCCCGCCACCCCAGGTTACAAGTGTTCGTGACCCAGGCTGGGGGCAATTCCCCCGCCACCCCTGTGCTGGCTGTGGCAGACATGGGTGCTATGGTGTGTGTGGCAGGGCCATCCCTGCTCCAGGACATCAGTTTGTGTCCGGGGCAACTTCGGCCTTCGGGCCTGAGGGACGAGGCGAACAAACAGCTCAAGTGTCTGGGGTCCTCCCCCTGTCGCCTCAGTGTGGGCGAGGGGACCACCGTCCAGGAGATCTACTTCGTGCAGACAGCCAAGGCCCTCTACCTGTCATCGGAGGCTTGCAAATACCTCAACTTGGTGCCTGTGGACTTTCCACTCCATAAGCATGCCGTGGCTGCTGTTGGCGATGGAGGGGGGCAGCACACTGCCGACGACCTACCTCCGAACCCTGGACCTGAAAGCAGTCATGTCCCTCCTAGGCCAGTTGAGATGCCCTTGCCTCCTTTGGAGGAGAATGTGGCCAGGTTGGAGGCATGGCTGCTCACGCACTGTTCATCCACCGCATTCAACGCCAGCAGGTCCCCACTGCCAGTCATGATTGGTCCCCCTCACAATATCCACCTGACGCCCGGCACGAGCCCCTACGCCTGTCACACACCCGCTCCCGTTCCGAAACACTGGGAAACGGAGGTGAAGGCCCAATTGGAGGAGGACGTCATGAGAGGCGTCATCCAGCCAATGCATGCTGGTGAGGCTACGGAGTGGTGCGCCAGGATGGTCGTGGTGGCCAAGAAAAACGGTCAGCCCAGGCGCACTGTAGACTTCCAACGCCTCAATGCAAGCTGTCTGAGGGAGACGTACCACACACCTGCACCATTCTACATGGTGTCCGGGGTGCCAGTGCACTCGTTCAAAACCGTCGCCGACGCCTTCTGGGTATTTCATCAGATGGAGTTGAAGTAGGAGAGTAGACGCCTGACCACATTCATCACGCCGTGGGGCCGTTTTCGATACTACAGGACTCCCATGGGACATTAGGGTGTGTCATACGGAGGCGAATTTTTTCTTTTGAGTTTGAAAAATCGGCCCATGGTATTAATGATGTAGTTCTATGTGCAGAATCATGTGATATCTTCAGATTTGAAAAGTTTATATTTTTTGCTAGGTAAATTTTAACTTGAAATCTTATGAAAATTCAGTATTCCCACCCTTTTACCAACACCACTAAATAGCTTATTTAAAGTAAAGTAAATGTATCAGGTTAATTTATAAGGATGAAAATGATCCAGAATAGTGAAACGAATGATCTTGACACATTTATTAAATTTAATATTCCTTTAGAAAACAAAATCATCAAATACAAAAACCGGTTTTACTACTACGACCCGGTGTTGCTGCACACCATAGAGAACATGTCTTTCTTGCTTCTGTTTCTACTCATCACCTCCCTGCTGACCACCTGAGCTCGGATGTAGCCTTCCCTCCTCTCCTGGCTGTACACGTGACTGCTGGCCTCGCTCACTTGCTGTACACAACGCTCTATACTCTGGGTGTGCGAGGGCCAGGCAGGGACATGCATGGGGTTGTCCAGGAAAGCTCTGACTTGAACATTGGTGAGGCTGCAGGTAAGAGGGGGCTCACTGCCAGCCTGGATGTTATCCAGATCTATGAGATCAGTGAGGGTCTTGGCACCTAGATTGACTTCAGGAGTCTTCCTGACCCTGAAGGAATCGTCACCAACTGATTCGCCATGCCCAGATCCTCTCATAAGTCTCATATCCAAGATCTTTTTGACTGCCACTCTTCTCTCCTCCTCATCCTTACTGCAGAGCATTGTCTGCAGAACTGCCTCGGGATGAGCATACCAGGAAGATCTCCTCACAGTCTGCTCCACAATCTGAACAACCTTCCTTGGCTGACTCCTCAGGAGCTCAAGCTGGAAGAGAACATGCCTCGGACCTTCGGAGAACGATAACTTGACCTTGGTGTTGAACCAATTTGGCAAGTAGACACTCACGATGAATTGGACAATAAGTCTCAGGTTGTGAAGCTGGTTCCCTTTCAGTTTATGATGAGCGACCCAAATTCTGCAGAACCTGAGAGCCGTTGTGAGCCACCTAGAATGTGAGACTGGACCTATCTGCAGGTAAGCAAGTCTATCAGGCATGACCCCAGTTTTGATGGCACTGCAAATCATGTAACCATAGTACTGGTCAGTACTCAGGTCGTCAATGACAGTATGTGCAAGCTCAACGAGTGGAGGGCCAACTGTGATTTTTTCAAAGCTCGGATTTATTTCTAACTCAGTGGCAGAGTCCAGCATCTTGCCAAGAGGACCAGACCATCTGTTGTTTGAAAGAGACTTGCCATCCAGCTCCTGGATCAGATGTCTGAGTGGCAACTCGTTGGTGTGGAGGTCACAAACAATCCAGACCAGCTTCCTCCCAATCTTCCGCTCTATCCACTGTATGACCCCCCCTTGCCACCCTATGTTCGTGTTGGTGCTGTCCCCTCCAATGGCCTGCAGGGTCTGGTCTACGTTCCTCTCTCTGAGCCAGTTCACAATGTTATCTGCCACTATCTCAGCTGGTTTCCTGATGTCATCTTTCTCTGGAGTGAAATGCCACAAGTACTTCCCTCCTGGTTCACTGCAGCAGGAGTATGTATGTATATTCTGTATTATGTATGCTGTATTATATATTATGTATGTATATGATGTATGTGCGCCATTTATATATATAATTTATTCAGCCTAGCTAGCAGCGTGTGGCAATGTATTTATCAATGTCCCACATGCTTAATTAATGTGCCTGGCGACGTATGGAAGCTGCTAATGTATCACTTGCCATACGTCGTCTATAGAGCAGTTGACAAGCAGACAGGTCGGAGGGCACTACTCCCCTTGTGTACATATCTCTTATCCAGTAAATCGAACCTACAAAATCTATACAGGTGTTTGTGTTCGCTCCTGTATATTGAACTTATTACCCAGAACATTGAACATGGCGCAGTGCGTACTTTTACTGGATAATTACGAGTGACAGTGCAAAGTTTGTGGAAAGCCGGCTTATGGACCCCTTGCCCTGTGTCAACCGCCGCCCGCCACCCCTCCTCGAAGAATTTAGCAACTTTGAGCAGTGTCAGTGACAGTGATTTTCTGTGAAGTGTTTAGTGCATTGTGTGTTTCGTGCCATTCATGTGTGACCTTGTTCTAAAGGATTCCCAAGGTACACGGCATGTTCTGGGCATTTGTAAGGAGTAGACTTGAGTACACCTCCCCTCGCGAAGCCTGGAGGGTAACTGACGCTCCTCGCCGTCTCCACCCCCCCTCACAGCGTCGTCTCCACACCCCTTCACAGCTTGAGGAGACCGCTCTCACTGCCCGGGACACACACACACGTACAGTCGTACACACTCACTGACCACGGCGGCTCCCTTATATATATTTTATATATATATAATCTACTTATCTGTGTATTTAATTAATTTTTGTCTGAGATCTTGTTGATACGACGGGCTGACCGGTCAACACTGATTTAAGACACGGTACACAGATGAAGTAGTTATGTCTCGTGCCTTACGTAGCCGTGGAGCCAGCGCCGCCAGGATGAGTCAGTCGGATGATAGCTCCGCAGAGATGGATGACCAGGCTGACCATGACGCTCCAGCTCCCACAACATCGCGCAGCCCTTCACCTCGATATTCAGCGTTGTCTCCAGAGATAATTGCTTTAATGAAGTTTATGAGAGATGAAAGGCGCGAGGATGAAGCTAACAGACGTGTGGCGGATGAACACAGAAGACAAGCAGAGGCAGAGAGAGACCACCAACGGAGATTGGAAGACAGTGCACGGTTTGAAGCCTTGATATCTCGCCTCACTGTTAACCAAGCCCCTGGCTCTAACACTGCCTCGGTACTGAATGGTTCAGATACCTCATCAATGCTTCCTTCACGCCCCCCAGCCCCACCTAAAGCAGCAGCTCAAACACCGCCCATCTTGAAGCCTGATGTGAATTTCCAGACTTTTCGTGAATGGCGGCGACGGTGGACTGATTATTCTACAATGGTGGATCTCCAGAGTTTGTCACAGCCTAAACAACTCATCCAGCTGCGTATGTGCCTGTCCTTGGAAATTCAGCGTGTCTTAGAACATACGTTGCAGGTACCTCCGACCTCTTCGCTGTCTGTAGAGGAGGTACTGGACATTCTACAACGACACATCAAAGGACAGCAGAATGAAGCTCTGCGCAGGAGGGAATTGTTTAGCTGCAGACAGATGGAGGGTGAGACTTTTGACGCCTTTTATGTACGTCTTAAGAGAGCCTCGGAAGAGGTAGATATATGTCTAGGCCACCACCAGCAGTGCGAGGAGACCCAGTTGAAGCAGGTGATCCTGATGGGTGTTCAGGACGAGGAACTTGTCCAACGCCTCACCTCCCTCGACTCTTCCTCTTCTCTCAAGGATGTGTTGACCATATGTCGCTCCTATGAGGCTGCCAGGTGTGCCTCCTCTGCCATCCGAGCTCCCCCTACAGCTGTACGCGCTGTGTCCCGGTACAAGAAGGACAAGAATTCTGCTCCTACGCCTTCGCCCACCACGTCCACGCCCGGTTCATTTTGTAACAACTGTGGTAAGCAGCACGGAACACAGGTGTGTCCAGCTGCAGAGTCTACATGCAACAGTTGTGACCGTAAGGGCCACTGGTCACTCACAGTACGGTGCCCAGCTAAGTACGTCCAGTGCAATGTGTGCGGTCGTCTGGGCCACTATGACAAGTGTTGCCCTACCCACAAACCCAAGGGACAGCGTCGGCGGAAGCTTCAGCGCCCTTCTACCAGTGAGGGCCGCCCACAGTCGCCAAATCAGAGGCACGACGACCCTGGACAAAGCCCGACCCATATTAGGAGGGTGTACTCCTCGCATCCCAGGACCAAAGTTCCTCAGTACATCAGTGTCATCGTGACCTATGGCAGTGTGTCATCCCGTCTTCAGATGTTGCCTGACACCGGCGCTGATGCTACAGTCATCGGTCCCCAGCATTTGCAATGCTTGGGGCTCTCTCCAACCGATCTAGGACCGCCTCCCAAGGACCTCTGCGTCACGGCAGATGGTTCACAGATGGCCCCAGCCCTAGGTTCACTCCGAGCACAAGTCACCTTTGGCAACAGGTCGTGTCAAGCCTGGATTGATGTGCATAACGGTGTCCCGACTCCTTTGCTGTCCTACAGACATTGCCAAGAGTTGGCCATCATCTCCCAGGACTTCCCAACACCGATTCTCGAGGTAAAATACGCCAACAGGGTACACGAAGGGAGCAGCAACTACCTTGCTGCCGCCCTACCCCTACCTCTGGCCAGTGACACCTCTCCTTCGATAGTTGTCCCTGCTGCATCACGTCCCCACGTCTTGGCTCGCCTTCACGACAGTCACCGTGGAGCTGAGGCCATCAAACGACGTGCACGACAGACTGTGTTCCGGCCTGGCATCGACCCCGACATCTCCAATGCTGTCCAGGTGTGTAAGCCCCGCCACGTACTACAACCCAGCCAGCAGCAGGAACCCTTTATGAGTGACGACAACCCCACCCGCCCCTTTGAGTCTGTGTCGGCCGACTTTTTCTCTGTGTCAGGAAAGTCCTTCCTTGTTATCGTCGACCGTCTCTCTGGTTGGCCGGTTGTCATCAAGTGCGGTAATGACACGACGTCTGCCGCCACCATCAGCAAGTTCCGCCACTACTTCCGTGACGTGGGCGTTCCTGTGCGCCTGCGGACCGACGGAGGGCCTCAGTTCACAAGCCGGGACTTTGCTGTGTTCCTTGACCAATGGGGAGTCCGGCATGTGTTGTCATCGCCCCATTACCCGCAGTCCAACGGCCACGCTGAGGCTGCTGTCAAATCCCTGAAGTACCTCATCCTTAAGGTGGCCCCTTCTGGGAACATTGACTGCGAGGCCTTCGACCGGGGTCTTCTTGAACTCCGCAACACACCTAACTACACCGGACGCTCCCCTGCCCAGGTTTTGTATGGACGCCCCCTTCGTTCTTGTGTCCCTGCTCACCCTCAATCCTTCTCCAAGGAGTGGCAGGCCAAGACAGAGGATTGTGATCGCCGAGCCGCCGAACGTTCTCTCCCCAGGTTGAGTGTCGGTACCCAAGTCCGTGTTGAGGACCCGACCTCCCTACGTTGGGACAAAGTAGGCGTAGTCATGGGTCTCGGTAGGTCACGGGACTACCAGGTGCGGTTAACCAGTGGTCGTGTGTGGTGGAGGAACCGCCGTTTTCTCCGCCCCGTAACAATGCCTTCTGCTGACCCCGCCACCAGTGTTGAGTCCCATACCCTTCCCAGTGATCTAGTCCCTCGACGCTCAGAACGGATCCAAAAGAAAAGGTCCGCTCAAGACTTTGCTATGAGCGTATAGGGGGGAGGGAGGTGTATGTATATTCTGTATTATGTATGCTGTATTATATATTATGTATGTATATGATGTATGTGCTCCATTTATATATATTATTTATTCAGCCTAGCTAGCAGCGTGTGGCAATGTATTTATCAATGTCCCACATGCCTAATTAATGTGCCTGGCGACGTATGGAAGCTGCTAATGTATCACTTGCCATACGTCGTCTATAGAGCAGTTGACAAGCAGACAGGTCGGAGGGCACTACTCCCCTTGTGTACATATCTCTTATCCAGTAAATCGAACCTACAAAATCTATACAGGTGTTTGTGTTCGCTCCTGTATATTGAACTTATTACCCAAAACATTGAACAGAGTAGTGTTCCTCCTTCACCATGGCAGGGAACAACTTGTCAGATTCTCCAACTTTCATGAACACTTTAGTGTCATCCCTTCTCCCATCAAAGAACAAACAATTGATTCCATTTTCTCTTATCCCCTTATCAAACTCCTCTTCTAGGTTACTGACAAGTTTCTCCTGAGCTCTCCTTACTTTGTTATGATCTATCACCAGGTGAACATCATCAGGTGTTATCAAACCACCGTCAACCCAGGCAGCTGTTGCTATCTCTGCAGTTTCTCTGAGACCAGTGTGGTGTCGCATGCTGGCCAGAGCTATGCTCGGGATATCTTTCCTATTTCGAATCTTATGCCTGGAAGGTTTGGGATCATTATTTTCTGGGTTAGGGACAAAGTCACCATTCTCCTGGTCAGCACTCGGATCAGCCATGGGGAAGTCATTAAACTCTGAATCAGCTTGACTCCATTCATCGGCATTTTTTACCTCACCCTGGGCCTTCTCAAGTCTCTTTCCCTCGGCAACTCTTCTCCTCTTCTGTCTCTCTGTGGCAGCCTCCTGTCTCTTGGACTCCGGAATATCTTGGCAAGAAATCATGAGAGCCCCTATACTGCCAGTCTTCTCTCTCTGTGCTTTGACAAATGCCGGTTCGATCACAGGAATCTTCAGTTCACGCTTGCAAATACAGGAGATGTGGGCCTCGGATTTTCAGTCACGATCGCATCCAAACTCAGGACAGAGAACAATTGGGCACTTGCAAGTAATTATGTCAAATAACTGGTCCAGTTGCTTGGCAAAGCTGTCCTTAACTGCAAGTTTTCCTCTCCCAAGAGAGATATCTCTTGCCTTTTCCCAACTAGCCAGCAGTCTCTCACTAATCTTCTTCTGACTTGTTTTGACTGGAGGCTTGAACTGAGCGTTAGCCAGAGTGTACTGTGCCAAGACAGCTTTGGTCATATCACTGGCAATGTCTTTGTTTGTGTAAGTTCTTTGGTTCTTTTCACTGATTTGCCTGATTAAAACACCGTATCTCAAAGCATCTCTCAATGTAGGCAACTCCGACTTCAGGAGCTCTCTCCCAGACCCAAGATAGTGACTGAGATGGCTGGATTTTTGGTTCCTCGTCCTGACACAAGCAGCCATCGCAAATATTATCAACTTATAAATGCATCAGAATCTGAAACAGAAAAAAATATTGTTAGTTGGGTTGTTAAAGAATGAAGTAAGAAAGCAATGTTCACTATTTAATTGTAATGCACTAATGCAGCTGTACGTTAGATTTTCGATAAATTTCACGCTAAAATTTACCTAGCAAAAGGTTGCAAAATATTGAAACTGAAATTATTTTCTGTTTATATACACTAAAATCTACCAAAAAAGTGATGGGCCATTAGTTTTAGCTGATCTTCCCTCCTTTGACACACCCTAATGGGACATTGTTCAGCGTCAGATGCCTACACTAAGAGGTTTGACGACGCTATTCAGGAGGTGCCTCGCAAGTGCAACGTGGTTGATACTCTCCTCTATGACACCTACGATTTTCTAAAGACCTGCACTTGCACAGGTATTACACTGAAACCAGAAAAGTTCTTGTTCTGCAGGAGAGAAGCCGTGTTTGTGGGTTTCTTCCTGGGGTGGGAAATCTACCATCCCACTGCCCAACGTCTGTCAGCCATCAAGGACTTCTCCATGCCTGATCAGCCATCAATCACTGACAGCAGGTCCTGGCACGGCCTGGTTAACCAGTTGGCTCCCTTCCAGGGTTGCCAACTCGGATTTTCAAATGTCGCTAGGCTGGTACCTAAAAGTAGCTAAATGTCGGTAAATCTTCCATGGAAAGTCGCTAGCTATTATTCCCCCCCTTCAGTAATTTGATGCAAATAATATTTTCATAATGCCGACTATAATGGACGGAGTATAAATAAAATGCATTCTGTAAAAATATCATTTTTCAGATTTTCTGTGAAATGTGGCGCAAGAATATTGCATATTATTCCAGAACACTTTGATCTTTTTAACCTGAGTTCACTGCCTGCCTTGCTGTCACTAAAACATACTTTACACACTTCACTTAAGTGTTCTACCACACGAATAGAACAATGTTCAGCTACAAACATGGCCAGAGTTCCCTCCACTTTTTTTGCTTCACCAAGTTTCTTGAATGGTAAAATTGTCTGTCTTTCTGCACTAAACGGCTATTCTGCTTTCTTGTGTTTTTTAGTGTTTTTGTGTTTTTCAATGTCGCACAACTTAGCAGACAAAGTACACTTGCAAAATTTACAAATCCTTTTTTATTATCTCCTGGCACCTCCAGAAGCCAATTTTTGTATCTGTCATCTCTGAGCCATTCCTTCCTAAATCGCTGCGAATACTGTGGCTTACCCATTTTCTATTGGGACTATGAAGGGTTCAAATTAATAAACAGCATGCAAACAAGCGGAAACTTTCCTTGATGGTTTTTGGCAAAGCGGGTGAACAGTGTCGGGGCAACTGTATGGAGTCTGTGGGTCACCCATGGTGGACGCGTATGAGAAGTTTGGAACCACGCAGGCTTGATAGAATTAATTCTATAAGATGTTTTGCTAATATTCTTTAAAATTTAGCGTATTAATGAAATTCATATTGCATATCTGACAAAGAGGTAAGTTACCCAGGTGCTACAAAGGCGAAGGTAATAGACAAATAAATGACGACACGGCAACATTAGCCATGGACAGGCTGACATCAAGTGATAATAATAATAATAATAATAATAATAATTAACGGTTTATTGAAAGAGCTTGGCAGCCAGAAGGCTGAAAATATACAGTTACATATTTGGGGAATGGGTTACGAATTACAAATAATATACAAGTAACATAAGTGACACAAATAAGACATATAATAACTTAGATGGGGATCAGCTCAAACTACAGTTCATTTCAACATAGTGACAGTGTAAGGAGCAGTGTTTACTGGGAGTGAATACACTGATTTATTACATGTTATTGATAATTTTTACAATGGTTGGGACTGGGCTGTTCAGGAAATAGACGTGTCCCTCCTTCTGTACCACGACCCGTTCAAATGTATTAAACTTTTCTTATTATTTATTGTCCCTGTAACCCCGTTGCTATATATTATGGCTCGAAATTAGGAAAACTGAGTTTTCATGGACAGTCCAAAAGTATCCAGAAAGTCGCTAGATTTCTGTGGATATCTCTAGATTTGCGACAAGTCGCAAATCGCTCTAAAATGTCGCTAGAAAAAACAAAAAGCTCTAGATCTAGCTACAAAGTCGCTAAGTTGGCAACTCTGCTCCCTTCCTTGCCACTGCACCTGTGATGGAGCCCTTCCGTTAGCTCCTCAAGAAGCCAGTGGGCCAGCGGGTGTATTGGGAAGACCAGTTGCGGCTCAAGTTTCGCCAGGCCCAGGACACCATCTGCCAGTTGGCTAGGGACGGCTTGGTGTACTACAACAAATCCAGGCCTACGGCAGCTGTCACGGATTGAAGCAAGGAGGGCATCAGCTTCATCTTACTGCAACAATACTGTGCCTGTGCCTCGCAAGAGACGCCCTTCTGCCTCAGGGGAGGGTAGCGTTTGGCTTTGTGTAGTAGCCGACATCTGAGCACGACCGAGGCTACTACACTGTAGAAGAAGGGGAGGCCCTGGCAGTGGTATGGTGCCTGCGCAAGGCCAGGCTGTTCCTCCTTGGTTGCCCGAACATCATTCTGGTGACGGGCCACCGCCCCTTAGTTGGCTTGCTAGGGGACAGAGCCCTCACGGATGTGGCGAATCCGCACCTGTTCAGGCTCGAGGAGAAGATGCTGCAGTTCCGGTTCACGGTCAAGTACTTGCCAGGGAAGCGGAACTGTGCAGCTGGCGCCCTATCCCGTTTCCCCTCCTTCAGGGCGGCGCCCGACGCGGAGGACATGGGCCAAGAGGAGGACATGTGCGCTGCAGTGTGTGCGATCACAATCGCAGCACTGGATCAGGATGGGTGCTTCACTATGGACGAAGACGCTGCCCGCAAAGTGGCTGTAGACGACCCAGTATACCAAATTCTAGTGTCGGGGATGCTGGCGGGTGACTGGCGCCCCCAGAATTCACAGGAGGTGGCCTGTCTGTCCCCGTACTTCTCGGTGAGGGACAGGTTGGCTGTGGTCAGAGGTTTGGTCACCTACACCTTTGACCAGGGCTGTGTGCGCCTTATCATTCCCGACTCCTTCCGTCACCGGGTCGCTGTTAACCTGCACGTGGGGCACCAGGGCCTCGACTCCATGCTCAGGCGAGCCCGGCAGTCTGTCTATTGGCCTGGCATGGAGGGTGACCTGCAGTATCATCGGTCCTGGTGTGCTGCTTGCAAGATCCACGACCCTTCCCAGCCTCCGGAGTCGTTCGTCTTGACCCCAGCGCCAGACTATCTCTATCAACAAGTGGTGGCCGATTTGTTCCACCTGCAGGGCCACAAGTACCTAACATATGCTGACCGACTCACAGGTAGACTGGAGATCGCCCACTTCCACAACGAGGCCACCTCTGGAAAGATCATCGCCCGTCTGCGGGTTACTTCACGAGGTGGGGGGCACCTGAGCAGATCTCCATGGATGGAGGCACCAACCTTGCCAGCGGTGAGATGACGGATTTCCTTAAGTCATGGGGGGTCGAGGTGCGGCTCTCGTCGGCCCACTTCCCCCAATCCAATGGCAGGGCAGAGACTGGGGTTAAGACCGCCAAGAGGCTCCTCAAGGATAACACTGGGCCCGGGGGTAGCCTGGATTGCAATAGGACATCCCAGGCCCTTCTCCAGTACCTGAACACGCCTCTGCAGGGGGTGAACAAGTCGCCCGCCCAACTTGCCACCGGCCGCCAGCTCCGTGACGGTGTTCCCGTGGCCAGACAGCACTATAGAGTGGACCAGCACTGGCGGCGGGCACTATGTATGAGGGAGGTGCGCTTGGCCGATACCCAGGACGGGATCCTTCTGTCGCGCCATCGCTTGCACCCTCGGCCCCTCCCTAGTCGGGCGTGGCCAGGCCCGGGAGAGGCCGCAGGCCCCCGGGTTGGTTGGGTGACTCCGTGGTGTAAAATTACTTTAGAGGTATTTTGTGTGTGTATGTCTGTGTTTGACTGGGGGGTTTTTTCTTGCATTATTGTTTTTTATGACTGCATTGTTTTCCTTTCGTTAGTTCAAATGTGCATTGTCATATCCTTTTAACTTGGGGTGGGAGATGTGAGATTGTGAGATGGAGTACCATCGTACGATATGTTTTCCCATGTGTGGAGGCGGGAGTTTGTCTGTGGCAGCGCTGGGTTGCCAGTCACTGTCTGACGCTGTAAGAGTGAAAGTCTGCAAAGAACCTGGTCTGTTATTCAAACCTCTCACAGCAATTCAAAACTGAAGTCATATATTTGTGATCCGTGAACCTCAGAGAATCTGATGAGAATATTGAAATTTTTGTCAGTTTTGCTTTATGGAAAGTAAATAGTCTTCTGAAATGTAAACAGTCTATTGCTTATCACTGGAATATAACAGAAAATTCTCATTATCTCATGTTTATCTCCACCCACAATGTACTGCCTTTCTGAGTACTTGACATCAGTTTTGGCATTCCCTTTGAAGGCTTTGACATTGCTTTGTTTAAAAAGTTAACCTTAGAAAATTAATATGAGCTCATAGCCTGATTTTCACAAGCCCATTGTGTACAGTACAGTAAAAGATTCTAATGAATATATGTGAAAGTTCCGACTTAGTAACTCTGTCTATTCTCAAGCCCTCGACTCCTCTGGTAACATGTATGTCCAGTACTTCATATCCCACCCAGTCATATTAAGTGAATTTGACTTAGTTGTGCTTTGTTTGAATATGCCAATAATCCAATAATGTAACTTTGACGTCTTTAGTAAAGGATTCATGCACCATCAGCTTACAAGACGTATTCTATGACATTTGTTTCAAGTACTCCTGACCACTCTCAAGGCTGCTCTTCTGTGTAATAGGTGACTGAATAGACCACGGGTGGTCGTTGTATGCCAGAACGTCGTCCAGCAGCAGCATGGAGATGACAAACACCGCTAATATCTGATAGCACCGTGTAACATGGTGCTGGCTTGTACAGCCAGCCATGTAGAGGTGGTGGCCAGAATGTGTTTGCTGTCCACATGTTGATCTCACATGTGGAATAAACACGACCAGCTCAAAAGCATTGTTATGAGTACATAACGATAAGTAGAATTGCTTATTGGTGTGTTTTTATCTGAATATCCATGTATGTAACCTATTCAGTTGTATTGGTGTCCGGAGTGAGCAAGTGAATGAGGGTCGCCACTTTACTTCTCAGCGACGGAAACTAGGTAGCTCAAGGAGGCTATTAGTCCTGATGCTATCGAAGTATTAGTTTGGTGCTTACTAAGAGTCCTGTTAGTAAGTAAGAGTTAAATTCTCCTGTAATCTGTAGGGGTGGTGCTCAAGTGTGTTACATGTAAGATTATAACTTGTATATGGAAGCGTTAGGGGCGGGTTGGGTCATATTGCGTCCTGTAACAAAGCCTGTTCGGCACTCCGACCTTCGTTGTTGAGCGGCAGAAATTGGACTTTGATTACATAAGATCATCAAGACCGTTTTAGTGATGTGAAAGTGTAAATCGATGTAGGAATTTTAATGCTAGATGCGATTGTATTTTGGAAAACTCAATCTCCACCGAGTTGAAGGTACAGCCCAGGTCAAGAGGCATACAACCACAAAACCATTGCCATGTGACAAAACTTGTAATTTTATTTTTTTTACGGAGTTGTGGTCATGGCTGTGATAAAGGCCAACCAGGGAGTGTAGTACTGTGAATTTAGTTAAATCAGTTCATGGTGTCATCAGTGACCGCGGAAGAGGTTGTAAATAACTTAAAGTGAATACAAATTGGCAAGCAAGCTGGAAAGGCACCACTGCCA
>NW_024716703.1:8523308-8651911 GCF_018991925.1 Homarus americanus
CAATAATAACCACGACCATGATTATAATAATCACGACTATGATTATAATAACCACGACCATGATTATAACAACCACGACCGTGATTATAACAACCACGACCATGATTATAACAACCACGACCATGATTATAACAACCTCGGTAGACTGTACCACCGGACTCGCCACCGGGCACGAAGTGCCCACGATCACTTATATATATATATATATATATATATATATATATATATATATATATATATATATATATATATATATATATATATATATATATATATATATATATATATATATATATATATATATATATATATATATATATATATATATATATATATATATATATATATATATATATATATATATATATATATATATATATATTTTTTTTATGTATATCCACAATGAAAACTTGGATAAGATAAATCTTGATAAAATCACACGGGAAAAGGGAAACAACGGAGCACCTTAGCTTTCGTCTTTATTCAAGACATCTACAGAGGCAACTGGATTACATGGGCAGAGAGAGGCTTAAATATACAGGGTGACCTTAAAAACATGAGGTCAGGTCATAATGATGTCATCCACTAATCCCCACACCAACACACACGTTCTTCTGTGATCTCAAATTTTTTGGTGATGCCTCTAATGAAAATTAACAACTGGGCTGTGTTTTTGACAGCACAACTTTCATCAAGTGCCAATGTAAAGTAGTCAAAATTCCGTAACTTTATCTTTTAATTGCAGATACATGTTTTCAGCAATATCCTCAACACGTCTCACAACAGTTCGACGTGACAAGCTTAATTTCTCAAACTGGTTTTTCTTATCTGGACATAAAATAGAGGCAGAATCAACCATACACTCCCTTATAAATTCTCCTTCAGAGAATGACTTGGTGTTTTTCGCAATTTTGTGGGCAATCATAAGAACATAAGAACATAAGAAAGTGGGATACTGCAGGAGGCCGACTGGCCCATACAGGGCAGATCCCTTTCACACCCATCCCAGCACTTCCATGTGCCTATCCAACTTCGTCTTGAAGCTCCCTAGCGTCCCCGATCCTACTATAGCACTCGGTAGCCTATTCCACATATCCACAACTTTATTACCAAACCAGTGCTTGCCTATATCCTTTCTGAATCGGAATTTATCTAATTTAAAGCCATTTGTTCTAGTTATTTCGTTATTACTGAGCTTCAGAACATCTTCCATTTTACCCTTGTTAATCCCACTTACCCACTTGAACACCTCTATCATATCTCCCCTAACTCTACGCCTCTCTAATGAATGCAAGCCTAAGCTTTTCAGTCTTTCTTCATATGGAAGGTTTCTAATATTATGGATCATTTTTGTCATTCTTCTTTGTACTCTCTCCAAAGAATCTATGTCCATTCTATAATAAGGACACCAGAATTGAACCGCATAATCCATGTGTGGCCTCACTAATGCTAGGTAAAGTTTCAAGATAACGTCAGCAGTTCTGTTACTCACACTCCTAGATATGAACCCAAGAATCCTGTTTGCCTTGTTGCGAACGCTAATACATTGTTTTCTAGGTTTCAAGTCGTTGCTAACAAATACACCTAGATCTTTTTCACAATCTGAGTTTTCTATTTCCGTGTTACCTAGTTTATACTTAACGTTTGTATTCGTCTTTCCTATCTGTAGTACCTTGCATTTATCAGTATTAAAATTCATTTGCCAGTCTACTGACCACTCATGTAAGGTGTCTAGATCTCTTTGAAGGTGTTCAAAGTCACTGTCTGAATTTATCACTCTCCCCATTTTGGTATCATCTGCAAATTTACTAATCCTACTAGTTATACCTAAATCAAGATCATTAATGAATATAACAAACAGCAGAGGGCCTAATACAGATCCCTGGGGAACTCCGCTTTTGACCGCACCCCAGTCTGACTTAAATCCATTTATGCTGACTCTTTGTTTCCTACCAGTTAACCATGACCTAATCCATTTTAATAATGATCCACCTATTCCATGTGCTTCTACCTTCCTTATCAATCTCTCATGAGGGACTCTATCGAATACTTTACTGAAATCTAAATAAATTATATCATATGACTTATCATTATCTACCGTTTCATATACTTCTGAGAAAAAGCTAAGCAAATTTGTGAGACAAGAACGTCCCTGGGTGAACCCGTGCTGAGAAGAATGAATTAAGTTGAATTTTTCAAGGTGGCTTCTGATTTTCGTAGCAATAATTGACTCTAGCAACTTGCCTATGATTGACGTGAGACTAATGGGACGGTAATTTGATGCAATTGATTTATCACCTTTTTTGAAAATCGGAACTACATTTGCAAGTTTCCAAGCTTCTGGCACTAGGCCCGATTCTAATGACTTATTAAATAAAACTGCTAATGGATTATTCAACTCATCTCTACATTCTTTTAATATTCTAGCATATACCTCGTCTGGACCAGGCGATTTATGAGGCTTCAGTTTGTTAATTTCTTTAAGCACATCGTTACTAGTAATATTGATATTCCTCAACATATTTTCTATACTGTCGTTATATAACTTATGAACTTCTGGAAACTGTGCTAGGTTTTCATTTGTGAATACGGAGCGAAAATGGACTATTTAACGTACTACACATTTCTAACTCATCATCAGTCATTTCTCCTGTCGTAGTTTTAAGGGGACCTATTGTATCTCTAACCTTTGATTTATACAGTTGATAAAAAGCTTTGGGGTTATTTTTCGATTCGTTTGCTACCTTGATTTCATAATTTCTCTTTGCTTTCCTAATTTCTGTTTTTAACTGTCTTGTTAGGTTCTGATAGTAACCAAGTAAGTGATTTTCGCCTTTCTTAACTTTTCTATATACTCCTTTCTTTTTCCCTAGAAGATCTAAGAATCTATTATTCATCCATTTTGGTTGGTTCCGTATCGATCTGAATTTTCTTTTAGGGATGTGTTTATTTTGAGCATTATGGATTGTCGCAATAAATTGTTCATAAGTAGCTGCTAAATTAAATTCTGGGTTCTCCCGTCCTAAGTTGACAGTTTCCGGAGGTGTGGGGGGGATTAATCTTTTGACCATAGGGTCATCCCTTAGGTCTCTCCTTAAGCTACCGTAATTAGCCTTCCTAAAATCCGGGATCAAGGCCGAATTTTCCTTCTTCCTGCCATTCCATATTATGTTAAAATATATGGCTTTATGATCACTGTTTCCTAGTTCGTCTCCAATCCCAACATCTTTTACTAGATTTTCATTATTACTGAGAACTAAATCGAGGATATTATTTCCTCTAGTGGGCGAGTTTATGAATTGATATAAAAAACTATCTTGTACTACTTCTAGAAAATCTTCAGATTCATTATCGCTAAGTTGATTTTTCCAATCTAAGCCTGAAAAGTTGAAATCGCCTAGAATACATACATTGTTTCTATCAGATGCCTTCTTTATTTCCTCCCATAGCAATTTACCATCGTTCCTACTCAAATTAGGTGGTCTATATATAACACCAATGACTACGGACTCATTGCCCTCACCAATCTCTACCCAAATACTTTCATTGTCGCTATTTGTTTTAATGTTTGATTTATTGCAGCTTTTTAATGACACCCTGATATACACTGCTACACCGCCCCCTCTCCTTCCTACTCTGTCAAATTTAAATAGGTTATATCCTGGGATATGAAATTCTGCTAAAAAATGTTTGCTGTTTGAATTTATCCATGTTTCCGTTATTGCAATTATATCTATGTTCTCTTTACTAACAATGGCTCTGAGCTGGTCCATTTTGTTACACAAGCTTCTACTATTAGTATAATAAACACTCAATATATTTCTTCCGTTTCTATCTGTTTTACATTTATTACTTTGATGTTTGTTATTATGACTAACTATATTTTCAGCATTTTCTACTTCTGTTTCACTGCTGTTATTTTCACATGGTATTTTCCTCTCTTTACCATTGATGGGATTTGGACATATTAAAACCCCACCTTTACTACCCTGTCAACTATCTTCGCTAGCACGGCCACCCCCTTCCTACTTAAATGCAGCCCATCCCTTGCATACATACTATCATTACCATAGTACAGGCTCCAATTATCAATGAATGGCGTCGGCAGCTCTTTACACTGTTCTTCCAACCAGCAATTGAAACCGATTGCACGGGACATCCATTCACGACTGGCACCACGTCTAGGTAGGATAGGGCAAGCAATAGGAGTTCCACCCTTCACCCTAATCTTATCTAGAGCTTCCTTATACAGCTTACGCAGTTCGACACTGGTAAGCTTACCTTCGTCATTGCCTCCTGCACTGAGTAAGACTATGGGGTTGTCTCCACAGTCATCAATGACGTTACTCTTGTAATATCATCTTGGGATAAAAAAAAATTGAATATGCTTTTCTGTTGCTGCAATTGCCTAACCATACCGTTCGCTTTTTTTGCTTTTTCTTCATCAGAAAAGTTCTTATATTTACTAGCATGCTTGGTCTCAAAATGGCGATGTATGTTGTAATTCTTTAGCAGTGCTACACTTTCTTTGCAAATTAAACACAGCTTTTCCATCCACATTGGTAAAGAAATATTTAAAGGTCCATTCCTTGTTGAACGATCGACAGTCTGTGTCAACTTTCCTTCTCTTAGATGCACTCATTTTCAGTTAAAAGTATAGGTTGTGGACAACAAAATGTAAGTAGATATACTGACAAAGCACAGCAACGTCCTTGTCAATCAGAAGCACAAAGGAGAATGAGATTAGTGTTGCCGCTGCGCTGGACGCCTGAGTCAGGTCACGATGGTGAGGTGTGGGTGCAACTGTCCCAGTTCCTCCGGGGAAGAAAGACACGTTGAGAATTCCCATGAGGTCAAGGATGGGTTCTCAGGTAAAAGGTTTAGTCTCCTTTGACCTAATAGTCATAATTAATGGATTCCCATTCCACACCGGTACCTAATGCAGGTGTTCTCACGATCAGGTTAACAGCGACGAGCCAGTATTGCTGCTATGTCCACCCAACTTTCAAAATTGTCCTTTCTGTAATTAGCAAGAATTTTTTTTCTGATTGCCAAATGCAGTGGCGGGCCACAGAAATAATTTCGCGGGTCGGTCAAATGTGGCCCGCTGGCCGTACTTTGCCCACCCCTAACTAGAATGTTAGGGGCTATAAAGTTATTGTTCCCGTTACCAATGTCCTTCTGTGCTGCTGCATTACGTATTTCCATACGCTTTTCCCACACATTTACAGCACTTGGTGTCCCTGCAATATCGCTCCTTACAGCGTCACTTTTATCCTCTTGATTAGTGGACTGAGCTCGTGATTGCAATTGATGAACTTTCGGTTTTTTAGGACAGACCCACGAGCTGGCATTGTGAGCCCCCACACAATTACAGCATTTTGGTGTAATTTTCTCCTTTGCCTTAATTTTATCTCCACATACCTTGGATTCATGCATTTTTCCACAGAATCTACATCGAAAATCATTATGGCATTTCCACTCCATGTGCCCCCACTTGCAATACTTATAGCATATTACTGGAGATTCGTTGTAGACAGCAACCTGTTTATATCCCACACATCTCACAAAGACCTTCTCTGGCGCTGAACCTTTGATTAGCGCAATTAGCTGCAGCTTAGGTACTCGTTCTCCATCAAATCTAATTACACGTCTCTTGGCCCAAAAAAATCTAAGGTGGACCAGCATTGGCGGCGGGCACTTCGTATGAGGGAGATGCGCTTGGCCGAAACCCAGGACAGGATCCTTCTGTCGCGAGGGGAGGTGTTCCGCCAGCTGGCTCCCCTAGCTGTGGGCGCGTAGGTGCGTGTGCAGGTCGCCTCTACCAAGCTCTGGGACAGGACGGGTATAGTGGTGGAAGCCCGTTCTCACAGGCAATATGCCATCAGGTTGACTGGCAGTGGCAGAGTGTCCATCCGCAACAAATGCCACCTGCGATGCGGCGCCACCCCTGTGTCTACCACTCCTTTTGTGCATCATGCTATGCCTCCTGGCCCCCCTTCTGCGGTGCCCTCCGTACCCGCGCCCTCGCTTGCACCCCCGGCCCCTCCTCAGTCGGGCGTGGCCAGGCCCGGGAGAGGCCGCAGACCCCCGGGTTGGTTGGCTGACTACGTGGTGTAGTGTATGTGGTGTAAAATTAGTTTAGAGGTGTTTCTCTGTGTGTGTCTTTGTTTGACTGTTTTTTCTTGCATTTTTGGTTTTCATGACAGCATTATTTTCCTTTCGTTAGTTGAAATGTGCATTGTCATTTCCTTTTAACTTGGGGGGGGGGGGGTGTGAGATTGTGAGATGGAGTACCATCGTGCAATATGTTTTCCCATGTGTGGAGGCGGGAGATTTCTGTGGCAGCGCCGGGTTGCCAGTCACTGTTTGACGCTGCGAGAGTGAAGTCTGCAAAGAACCTGGTCTATTATTCAAACCTCTCACAGCAATTCAAAACTGAAGTCATATATTTGTGATCTGTGAACCTCAGAGAATCTGATGAGAATATTGAAATTTTTGTCAGTTTTGCTTTATGGAAAGTAAATAGTCTTCTGAAATGTAAACAGTCTATTGCTTATCGCTGGAATATAACAGAAAAATCTCATTATCTCATTTATCTCCACCCACAATGTACTGCCTTTCTGAGTACTTGACATCAGTTTTGGCATTTCCTTTGAAGGCTTTGACATTGCTTAGTTTAAAAGTTAATCTTAGAAAATTAATATGAGCTCATAGCCTGATTTTCACAAGCCATTGTGTACAGTACAAGAGTCTGATGAATATATTTGTGAAAGTTCCGACTGAGTAACTCTGTTTATTCTCAAGTCCTCTTCTCCTCTGGTAACATTTATGTCCAGTACTTCATGTCCCACCCAGTCATATTAAGTGGATTTGACTTAGTTGTGCTTTGTTTGAATATGCCAATGATCCAATAATGTAACTTTGACGTCTTTAGTAAAGGGTTCATGCACCATCAGCTTACAAGGCGTATTTTATGACATTTGTTTCAAGTACTCCTGACCACTCTCAAGGCTGCTCTTCTGTGTAATAGGTGACTGAATAGACCACGGGTGGTCGTTGTATGCCAGAACGTCGTCCAGCATCAGCATGGAGATGACAAAGACTGCTAATATCTGATAGCACCGTGTAACATGGTGCTGGCTTGTACAGCCAGCCATGCAGAGGTGGTGGCCAGAATGTGTTTGCTGTCCTCATATTGATCTCACATGTGGAGTAAACACAACCAGCTCAAAAACTTTATTATGAGTACATAACGATAAGTAGAGTTGCTTATTGGTGTGTTTTCATCTGAATATCCATGTATGTAACCTATTCAGTTGTATTGGCGTCTGGAGTGAGCAAGAGTATGAGGGTCGGCACTTTATTTCTCAGAGAAGGTAACAAAGTAGCTCACGGAGGCTATTAGTTTGGTGCTATCTAAGTATTAGTGTGGTGCTTACTAAGAGTCCTGTTTGTAAGTAAGTGTTAAATTCTCAGGTAATCTGTAAGGGTGGTGCTCAAGTGTGTTACATGTAAGATTATAACTTGTATATGGAAGCGTTAGGGGCGGGTTGGGTCGTGTTGCGTCTCTGTAACAAAGCGTGTTCGGCACTCGGGCCTTCGTTGTTGAGCGGCAGAAATTGGACAGAGATTACATAAGATCATTAAGACCGTCTTAGTGATGTAAAAATGTAAATCGATGTTGGATTTTTAATGCTAGATGCGATTATATTTTTGAAAACTCAATCTCGACCGAGTTGGGGGTATAGTCCAGGTCAAGAGGCATGCAACCACAAAATCATTGCCATATGACAAATCTTTTATTTTTGTTTTGTTTACGGAGTTGTGGTCAAGGCTGTGATAAAGGTCAACCAGGGAGTGTAGTACTGTGCCTTTACTTAAATCAGTTCATTGTGTCATCAGTGACCGCGGAAGAGGTTGTAAATAACTAAAAGTGAATACAAATTGGCAAGCAAGCTGGAAAGGCACCACTGCCAGCTGAAACCAAGTCGTGTTATAGGTGCCACAGAGACTTTAAAATTTATTTTGTTTGTGTGCTTTCTCATGGACTGAAACTGTGCCTACGTTACATCACTCACAGGTAGATGCAGTGTACACAATGATAGCACAAAGAGATATTGTCGTCGATAAGAACAGGAAAAGACTGAGTGGGTGTATAAAATCCGTTATTCATAGTAAAATGCAGTGTACATAGAGATGGCACATAAATACTGACAAACTGCGGAAGTGAACTGAAAAAATAAAAAAAATAAAAAGAAGAGAAGAAACAACAGAAGACATCCCTAAAGGCAACAGGGGAGGTTAAATCCAGCAGAGGGGAGCTAAGTACTGTTTTTATTTTATTTCACTTTATTTTTTTTTTTTTTTAAATAGGTGTAGATCTATACACAATCTGCACCTCCCCCACCACAACATCAACCATGAGGGATATGATGATATGTGACTACTGCGGGAGGATGACGGATATGGATGATACAGGCCTGACCAATGCAACATTTAGGAAGGTGCTAACTGTCGTAAAGCATAAACGCTATTGCAAGCCATAAAGGAACGAGTTCCTTAGGAACGAAAATAGATGAAGCTGGAGCCCTGCTGGTTGCCAAACTAGAGCAAGTTGGGAAAGAGATCCTTGCTAAGACTGAGGAAGTAGCCGATAGAATGGAGGTGGTTGCTAAGAGGAGTTATGCTGAGGCATTAGCAGGGCCACGGGGGTGGCGGAGAGTAATGAAGGATCAGAACAGGTTCTACTGCAGCTAGGGGCTCTGAAGAAGTGTGTCGAAGAAATGAAAATTATCGGACCTACTGTTAGAGGAGAACAGGAACAACGGGAACGTTTCCAGCGCAGGAACAATGTAATAGTTTTTGGAGTTCTCGAGAGCCGGGCGGAGGGAACTTAGAGTAAGGTAACACACGATAAGATGCAGTTTCAGAATATTTGTACAGAGGTTCTGAAGATGCCATCAACCCCATAGGATGTGAGGAGGCTGGGACAAAAGCAGGGGGATAAGCCTCGCCCCCTCAGGATCACACTACAGTAGTGAGCGAGGAGGAGAAATGGGGGGTTATTCGGCAGGCAAAAAATTTAGCAAGGAGTGTATTCATTCACCCAGATCTCACGGTAATGCAGAGAGAACAGCACAAGAAGCTCATGCAGGACTGGAAGCAGAAGAGGGAGGAGTCAAGGAGGAACGGGGACGGGTATACATGGGTTATATTCAGGGGGAGGGTAATGGAAGCCAGTGTGCCGACACAGTGCCAGGGAGAAGCAGCGCACCCTCCACCCGCTCTACCCCCCACCCGGGAGGTGGCACCAGCTCCGCCTACCAGACAGGAGGAGGCGAGCGCCATGTAAACAGTGACATTTTTAACCACACCCTGCAAAATACAGTGTACTTAGCAAATGCTGCAGCTTCTGAGAATGGGGGAGGGGGGCGGAATTACTACTAAAAGCAGAGACGTTACCGAGAACAAATTCTGGCTTGAATGTCATGTGCACTAATACTGGCACGTTTCTTGATAAGAGAAAGGAGTTTGAAACACTACTGAAAGTACACCAACCAGATATTGTGGGAGTTGTTGAACTGTTGTACAAGAACAGGAGAACCGACCCAGAGGAATGTGAGTTTAGTATTGCTGGATATGACTCATTTACGAACCATTCTCAAGAAACTTGCAAGAGGGGTGTAGTTATCTACAAGTGATCGCAGGCCCTTTGTGCCCAGTGGCGAGTCCGGTGGTACAGTTTACCAAAGCGTGAAAGTTCGAACGCTCGTGCTTTGCTAGCGCGCAACCACCGGCCGGCTAACATCGTTTTCCAGCCAAAATAAAATGGTTAATTAATGCCTTCCTTAAGAAATCATCGATATGGGACCAGGTTTGTTCCACTCTATGAATTTTTTGCAATTTTTCCACCAAGTTTGATGAAAAACGATTGTGCCGTTTCGGCTGCCCAGAACAGACACACACACACACAGACACATGGCTATTCCTATAGTATATGAGATAATCATGGTCGTGGTTGTTATAATCATGGTCGTGGTTGTTATAATCATGGTCGTGGTTGTTATAATCATGGTCGTGGTTGTTATAATCATGGTCGTGGTTGTTATATGGTCGTGGTTGTTATAATCATGGTCGTGGTTGTTATAATCATAATCATGGTCGTGGTTGTTATAATCATGGTCGTGGTTGTTATAATCATGGTCGTGGTTGTTATAATCATGGTCGTGGTTGTTATAATCATGGTCGTGGTTGTTATAATCATGGTCGTGGTTGTTATAATCATGGTCGTTATAATCATGGTCGTGGTTATAATCATGGTCGTGGGTGTTATATTCATAGTCGTGGTTGTTATAATCATGGTCGTGGTTGTTATAATCATAGTCGTGGTTGTTACAATCATCGTCGTGATTGTTATAATCATAGTCGTGGTTGTTATAATCATGGTCGTGGGTGTCATAATCATAGTCGTGGTTGTTATAATCATGGTCGTGGTTGTTATAATCATAGTTGTGGTTATGATCATAGTCGTGGTTGTTATAATCATGGTCATGGGTGTTATAATCATTTTTTTTTTAGTTTATCAAATTTATTGGCAGAGCTTGTAGTACAGTTTGCCTATTCTGAGTAATTCAGTCAGGTCTTGACACTGAGGGTGGTATCACTTCTCACTGTCACGCAGGACAGAGGTTCACACACAAAGAAATACATCATATTCATTAACAACTATAAATGTATATAGGTCAGATTCATATGGGTAATGTCACTGTTAACTGCCATGCAGGACAGAGGTTCGTACACAAAGAGTTGCATCATATTCATTGACAGTACATATACATATATGTAAACACACACACACATATATACATACATATACGTATATACATACACATATACATGTACATGTACATATACATGCACACACGCACACATACATACATATATGTCGGTCAGATTCATGTGGGTAATGTCACTTTCCACTGCCATACAGGACAGAGGTTCGTACACAAAGAATGCATCATATTCATTGACAGTATATATAGGTCAGATTCATGTGGGTAATGCCACTGTTCATTGCCACGCAGGACAGAGGTTCGTACACAAAGAAGGAAATACATCACATTCACCAGCAGCATATATAGGTCAGTGGATCACATACATTGGAGTCATATTCTAATTGAAGACTAATCAGTGTGGGCTAGCAAATTTGGGATAAACAGCAAGAATGTCCTCAAGCACACATGATTCAATGAAGTAATTACATAGTTCAAGATACAATAAGTCAGGTGGCCTGAAGTCTTTGACAGTGTCACATTCAATAATATAGTGTTCAAGTGTATGCTTTAAAGGTTTATCACAAAGTTTACATGCTGAGTGTTCCGGTATGGGTACAGCGTTACTAACTTGCCAGATGTGTCTGTATCCTAGCCTAATTCTGGCCACGACTACATCACATTGTCTGGTTCTGTCCTTATGCTGGCCATACCGGTACCTCTTGTTACAAAATTTGTCATATTTACTAATGCTACAACTGTCAGGTCTCTCTGCATTTCTGACTTCTTCTAGATCAGAGTTCATGATTCTGACTTGAATGTTTTTAATTACAGCATTGGACAGTCCAGGGTCACGGTCAACATTTTCTTTCTTACATGCCTCATTGGCCAGTCTATCAGCACGGTCATGATGCCTGATTCCAACATGGGACGGAATCCACACAAATTCGATACGAAAGTTGTTCTCATTGGCAGTTATCACATTCCTTTTAATATCACATGCAACTTTAGACATAGAGCCTGACGGGCTGTTCATTGATTTCAAAGCACTTTGAGAGTCACAGAATATTACCCCACCTCCATTTTCTTTGAGGTAGTCTGTGGCTAAGTAGATTCCAGTTAGTTCAGTTTGTGTTGTGCTGGCCCAGTTGTTCAGCCTTTGTTTGTTTGACACTATCATCTCTTTTTCTTTATGTATTACAATTGCACAGCCTGTTCTACCTGTGTTTGTCTGCACAGAACCATCAGTAAAAGCATAACATTTACTTGATTTAATACTCTCAATGTTTCTGTTAATAGTTTCTAGTGTGACACATCTCACCACATCGGTGTTTAACATTTGCTTACTACCAACAGGAGTGTAATTAATAGGAACTGATATGTCCAGCCAAGGAGGAATGGCATTAATAGGTTCGTCTGGGGTGATTGGGACATTCAGTTTCAGGAGATCTGCAACACTTTTATGAAGCCACGCCTCAAAGAGAGTCTTTTGTGGAAGGTTGGCGAGATGGTCGGGATTACTTAGATAGAACATCAACTCAGTTTGAGCTGTAGTTTGAGAACCATTGTTCTTCAAAACTTTGATACAAAACATGGTATTAAGTAGGGCTATCCTCTCAGATAGGGAGGGCAGTCCGAGCTCTTTCCTCATGTTTACAATTCTGGTTGATTTTGGGCAACCTAGGATGATGGGCATGGCTTCATTTTGCACTACCTCAAGGCTGTTGAGTTGTTTAGGCGGAATAGTCACAAGATGGAGAGCATGATAGTCAACTACAGAACGAATGAAGTGAAGATAGAAAGTACGAGCATAGGTGATGTTAATTCCATAGCCCTTGCCAACAAGGGTTCTGAGGGGTTTAATGCGCTGCATTAGTTTGTCACGAAGGTTGCTGACAAAGTTTGCATCATTCACACAAATTCCAAGATATTTATAGGAGCTACATAGTTCCAAGGGCATGCTGTTAATGTTATAGTCAAGAGGCAGAGGGTGAGCAGGACGAGGATTGAGGACCCTCGTCTTGTCAACAGATATTATGAGACCGCATTCAACAGTTCTCCGAGCAAATACATCCAGTAAGGCTTGGAGCCTGAGTTTGGTTTGTGTCATAATGCAGATATCATCAGCATAGCATATTACGGCTTCGTTTGGCTGAACTGGAATGTCAGCAATAAGCTTGTGCATCAGTATATTAAAGAGCATAAGACTCCTCCCTGAGGCGTGCCCAGCTCAAATGATCTCATTCTGGTACTTTTAACTCCCCTAAACAGAACACTGGCATACCTGTTGGACAGACAACCCTTTATCCATGTCAGGAGGTTACCTTGTATGCCAAAATTAGCTAGTTGCTCAAGTATAATGTCTCCATTAGCTACATCAAAGGCTGATTTAAGGTCCATGAAGGCTGTTTGTGTCTTATCTTTTGAGTGAACAAGATATTCTGCAAAGCATGTCTGTGTGCTACTCCCGGGCATGAACCCGTACAGATTAGGGGCGAGTTTGTCTTTGACTTGAAACATGAGACGGTTTAGAACAACTCTTTCAAGGGCTTTACACATACAGGATGTAAGTGAAATTGGCCTGAAGTTTGGAGAATTAGCTTTAGGGATTGGAACTATGTTTCCATGAGTCCATGTCTTAGGCAGAATACCCTGTGTGAGGCTCATTTGATACAGGTCAAGCAGTGGATGGTTAGGGATCTCATTCAACAATCTCAGGGTGTTATAGGTTATGCCATCCTCACCAGGGGAGGATGACTCACCTTTCATTAGTGCTGTTGTTAGTTCGTGGTGTGTTATAGGAAACTGGTCGGTAAGGTCTGGTGAGGAACAGGCTATTTCAATATTGAAACCCCTATTAATGTGTGAGGTGTTAAGATATTGTTGTATATCAGGAGGCAGGGAATTGATTCGTGACACACTAGACCATTGGTCTAATAGCATGTCAGCATATTCTGCAGGGCTGTGATGAAGCTGGACTGGGGTGGGTGACTTGGTAATGGCTCTAATTTTGTTCCACATTTCTGCTAGAGTGGTTGTTCTATTAATCCCCTGTAAGAATTGTTCCCAATAGGTGTTTCTCACCTGACCTTTGAGTTCACGAAATTCTCTGTTAGCTTTGAGGAATGCCAAAAGGTTATCACTAGTTTTATTTTGCTTATAAGTGTTGGCAAGCTGTTTTACATTCTCTCCTTCTTTGGTGAGGATGGGGTCATGTGTCCACAGAGGTGGTTTAGTGCTGCCCCCTTTCCTCCTTGACTTAACCCAGGTGGTATAATATGTGGTAATGACATTTACAAGATCACAGCGAAATTCATCCACTGACCCAGGTGTATATCCAGCGTACCATCTGTGGATGTAGGCCTTGAAGTACAGTTTAAGATTATCTGGGATATTAATTCTGAGCTTAGGATGGGGTTCATACTTGACATCAGCAACAGTGTACTCAGTAAGTATTGCATAATGATCACTGACTAGGTGGTCTGAGATGACCTTAGCCTTGACATTACTGTCTACTAGGTTATACCAAATCACATAATCAAGTCTGCCCCCCATCAGATGTGTCACTTTGTCTGTGTCGTATACAGTGATATTATGATTATTGATGTAATTCACGAACACCCTCCCATTAGAGTTACACTGGACATCACCGAGGACAGTGTGACGAGAGTTAAAGTCACCCATACACAGCATAGCATTGTTTCCTGATGGCTTTGGTAACACGTCCGCTCGCAGTTCATTACACTGAACATAGATGTTATACAGCGAAAATTGACTGTTTGCTGTCTTTACTGTAAATTGTTGATAGTGAATACTTTCATCATTGTGAGTTTTAATCCATTTACAGACCAGACCATTCTTTACATATGTGAGCAGGCCACTTCCTGCTCCACTATTATATGCTGTAAACCCAGCTATCCTGGGTGCAACTTTCTTCTGGGTGCTGGACGTGTAAGGTTCTTGTAAGCCAATTACATCAATGTCAAAAACTTTAACAAACCATTGTAGATCATTAATTTTGCGATTAACACTCCGGATGTTCCATGAAATGAACCTAAGCGTTCGTGTTACTTTTCCCACCTTGAATTTAACGTAGAGAGTCGCACGCTGGCTTCATAGATCAGCCTGACCATCAAGCTGACCATTCCAATTTCTGTACCTCTGGATTTCCTGATAATGTTCTTCACAGCCCTTATTCCAGTAGGATTTTTATACGCGGGTTCCTTCATCAGTCCCGCGAGTTCCTTCTCCTTAAACAATGGAAAACTTACAGGGTCATGAACAGTCTTCAGACCTGAGACTATTATAGAGACCACGGTGACAGTCTGGGGCTCATTCTCCCCATCCATGCTTCCATCACTATCGGTCTCGCTCTGGCTACTCACCCTCAAGTTGGCATCATTATGAGAGGATGCACGAGCTCCTTCAGAAGCTCCACTAACACTATCACTGTCATTGTTCACTGGTACACTTACGTGGCAGGCTTTAACCTGACCTGCATTGGCTAACGAAGGAGAGTCACTGTGCCTGTTGACTTCAGGTGGTGGAGGCGATCCGGCCGCATTGGCATCATTGAGTGGGACTGCTATTGTGGATGGAGGCGACCTCCCAGGACAACTGGGGTGCAAGGCCGTCACACCCTCCTCCCTGGACCTGGGACACTGCCCCCTGGGTGGGGAGGTGTCGCTGTTGATTTCAGGTGCTGGAGGCGACCCCGCAGTGTTGCTGTTGGCATCACTGAGTGGGACCGCTTTTGTGGGTGGAGGCAGGCTCCCAGGGCAACCTGGATGCCAGGCCGTCACACCCTTCTTCCTGCATCTGGCACACTGCCACTCAAATGGGGAGTCCTGCTCTCTTCCGTCCTGAGAGGCACCTTCCTTGATGGGGCAGCTGCTTGTGCTATGCATTCCTGCGCAGTAGCCGCAGGTGGCTGGCTTGTGACAGTATTTCGCCACATGATTGACCCCGAAGCAGTTGTAGCACACCACAGGGGGAGGAGTCCACCGACTGATGTTACTAGGGGTACCGTACTTGCTGCCAAAGAAGCAGTACTCCTCAGGAGGTGGTTCCTTCCCTTTCCAAACAATGATGATCCTACTAAGTTGTGCACCATCCTTATAAAGTCTTCTTGTTCTGTGGACGCCCTGAAGCGACAGAGCTCTCTTGGGGGGAATACCCTTGGGGAATTGGGTGACAAGGTATTCCTTCATTTTTTGGGGTCGAACAGGTTCATCTCGCTTAATAAGCTGTATTGAGCCGACCTTTCCATCAATGAAGCGTTGGATAGCATCCGTCTCCTCTCGGCCTACATAGACAAAACGAGGGGTGTTACCTGGCACGACAACATTCAGCTTAGCCGTGCCATAATCCTTATTCAGGGCGGTCAACCAATTAATCTTCATCAAATTGGTTGCGTTCTCGGGGAAGGCAAGGCGCATGTACTTAGCCCGGGGATTAATGGGAGGGGGAGGGGGGGATGCCCCGATTGGCTCTCCTCTGCTTCCTTCCCTGGGTCCTCGTTTTGCGTTTCTGCTGACGTGTCTTAAAATTCTGAAAGCCAGCTTCAGTGTCGCCATGACTGTCCTCTTCATCTTCTTCATCAAGAACATCGGCAGAGCGCCGCCCAGCGATGACTCCTGCCATGGTTAGATTTAGATGGAATCTAGGTCATATACACTGGGGCAGAGAGGCGATATGTAGGCCAGCGATGTCCTTGAGGCATAAACCCTCTTATAGGACAAGGGGAGAGGGGAGCCTGACATCAACGGTGTGAGGGTAGGAGGGCCTCCTGGGAGCGAAGGGAGTGTGGTGTCGGGGGAGGGGACTAAGGTAACAGGAGTATTCTCAGTTTATAAGCACTTTTATTACACTACACTTGTTCTTAATAGTATCTCTTTTTTTCTGGTTAGATACAGTATCAAAGTCAATTTTAGTTTCAAAAAACTATCCAGCGTGGCACCATATAAGGGGGGGTTTATTTATACAGACCTTCACCACATGGCCGGGGGTGACCGCGGGAGTAGGCCTGCCTGGCTGGGGTCTTACACACCCACTCCCCAGTACTCAACCCACGACGTGTTAGTTCACTTGTTATACAGGCAACATATTTGCAGTTGTTGACCTATCGGTTAAGGTAATCCTCCAAGTCATAGTGTTAGGAAGAACTCTTACTATTCAGTAACACCCTGTGAGAATACTGTACCTCTAATCCCAGTTGTACCACCTTAATCTTAAAAAAGATCACAGGTGGTCCACCACACACCCACCCACCCAACACACGCACTGAGGGGAAACTGTGTCATGGTAATGACACACTCTTGAATGCTTATGCTTATGGTGGAGTTATGTTTTATGGTACAAGGGGTCGTAGTGTAAATACTGGAGGTAAACATCGGATGTGCAAAGTCTGTAAATGAATGCTGCGTAAACCACACTCGATCCTTTGCGTAATATAGTGGAAAAAAATAATAAATATAATAGTTAATTCACAAATATTATCAGCTAAATGAGGACAAGCAGACGCTAGGCAGAATATACATACAGGAAGACTTCTAGTTGAAGCAAGTTTGATTAGAGAAATGTATTCTTAAACCTTAGTGATGGTCAGTAGAAAACTGATATTATGTTACACAAATTTATTTGTCAGTGGCCCAAAGTCAAAAATGCTTTGAAAGCATGTACGGTAGATGTATGAAAGATGATTAATGGGTCTCATATCTTTTACCTGACTTGACAAGATTAGTTATGTCGCCCTTTCTTAAAATTATCTCTTATTATGTTTGCTCTGTGGTTGGTGTGTGGATTAGTGGATTTCATATTTTTTTACCTGACCTCATGTTTTGTAAGGTCACCCTGTGTACATAAGCTCGCTCTTAGTCTTTGTAATTCAGTTGCCTCTGAAGATGTCTTGAATTAAGGCGAAAGCTAAGGTTCTCCATTGTTTCCTCTTTCCCTGTATATATATATATATATATATATATATATATATATATATATATATATATATATATATATATATATATATATATATATATATATATATATATATATATATACATACATACATACAAAGCGGTGTTTGAGAAGTCGCCCTTAAGACGTAATAGATGTGTATTGACGTATAAGATACGATAAGTGTAAGTCCAGAGAGTAAATAACTATCACGGCCACGCTACCAAAATCTTCCTCTTTTATACTCTTATACTATCAATATTCTACCTATATGTAATCTTCTTCTTATCAGAGTGCCTCATTATATTGGTGGCAGCGTACTATAACGTTAACTCACGCCCTCCTCGTCCCTTGTTATTGGTAACAGTGTACTTAACGTAAACCCATGCCCTCCCTCATTTAGCCATAACACCTGGCTCGTTGCTTGAGTATTGTTCGAAAGTGCGTGATAAGGAGTTCCTGCATAGTAGCGTGAAAAGTGTCCTAGTGTGTCACTGTTACAGCTCAAGTAAATGTCTCTCGTCGTGGTATGCGCGAATTTTTTCTAGAAATATGTTCAGTGCTTAACGTGATTTCTCAGTGTCCCCCGCGATCTGTGACATTCTCAGTAGCCCAAGTGCAGTTTGAGTGTTGGTCAGTGTTGAACGTAGAAATTGTGTTTCAGTGATGAAAGCGGTGTCTGTACTAACTGTTATAACTTAACATGTCTTTTAACCTACATCCTCCTCCCTGTCCTAATCCTCACCTCACCCTCCGTACCCATCCCACCCCCTCGCCCTGCCCTGCCCTACCCCGCTCCGCTCCGCCTCACCCGCCCCGCCTCACCTCAGGCCTCCCCACCCGCTCCGCCTCATGGCCCCGCCTCCACCCGCCTCGCACCGTCCAGTGTGACCACCAATCCCCATATGTTTTGTCCTGTGAGTTATGCTTCGAAATTGGTGGTTAGTGTTACTTAATATTGCGATAATTACAGAGCTTCACTCAGTGTGTTTTTATGCTAGTATGATTTGTAATGTACTCTTTGACGCGTAGTGATAAATAATATTCAATGTAGTGAGCAGAGCTTCACTCCCCGACCCAGCCTAATGAGAATATTGTCGTGACGGAAACTATAGTTGCCAAACATTGACGTAACGTATAAAGTAAATATTTGTTTTTCTTTACGGATACACTTCCAACTAATCCATCATCCCTTTCGGATTGTTTCTGTCAAATGTCACACACAGTACCGCCCCATGGCTAGCCGGAATCCGACCACAGCACATATAAGAAGAGAAGAAGCAGCGTGAGGAAGGCAGCGTGATGAATGCAGCACCACACCCGCCACACACCACCCCACTTCTTTCAAGTCCTCCCTGGTCTAGGATTAAGAAGATTTTATATTTTTCTACTCTAGGAAGTTAAGGAGTGTGGAATGTAGCGCCACACAACGAACCCTGGTGAGCCCAGCCAGGGAGGGATTCACCACTGTGGAAGGTGTAAGACAGGACGGTCTTTGGTCTCGCCGACACTCACGTACGGAGGGCGAGCCCTGGTCCGCGGAACCTGCCTTACAGTCATCTAAGGAGACGACAGCCCAAGCAGTGGAGCGGCTTTCATCCCGGCCGGAGGGGGCCGACGGCAGATGAACAGAAAATCGTCTGGAATATGTTGAAAATGATGATGTTGCAGAGAAGAAATACAGATGGAGCAGAAAAATTCATCTGGAATATGACGGAAAACGAAGATGTATAAAGAAACGCAGATGAACAGAAAAATCGTCTGGAATATGAAAATGAAGATGTATAAAGAAATGCAGATGAACAGAAAATTCATCTGGAATATGAAGATGCTCTAAACGTAGAGGAAGCGCAGGTGAACAGAAAAATCATCTGGAATATTATAGAAACCAGGAGGAAGTGAGAAGAAGTCAGATGTGGTGACACGACCTACAAAGTGCGGTATTGAAGAAAGAAAAACGTGCTATGTGAAGACAGAAGACGTCCTGTGCTGACATCAGAAGAAAGTCGACGATGAAAAGGTGGATAATCAGAAGGACCAATCGACTACCGCTGTTGTGCTGCCGGCATTCCTTATTTTCAGATACCAGCTGGACGGAGGACTTGAGCCATGCTGGACCCAACAAATGTACTGATGTTGTTGATGTTGTTGATGTGTAATAAAAAGATATAACACCCTAACATGTGAAGTAGGAGCATTTTTTTTATGTATTTTGAAGTATTTCATTCTCTGATTTTTGTTAACATGTACTACAAAGAATGTTTTTTTTAAAGATTAGTCACTTTTTCTATGAGTTCATTTGATCAATGTTTTGCACTACGAAACACAATGTAGTAGCCATTTACTGACTGAGATGAATTATTATTTTGACACGGCCTGGTTAGGCAATGTAACACCTGTTTTTGTTTGTAGAATGTGATTTGCAAGTTTGCCTCGGACACTATGCTAGATATGAAGGATCTTTAGATCACTCTATGTTCACTTACTGTGTATGTATTTTTTTTTTTCTCCTGTCATAGAAGCTTTAATCTTGGCGGGAGGTATAGTAAGCTTTGTCAGATCAAACTATGCCAGTAGAAAAACATACATCTCTAGTGTTATAATTTGTAAAATGTAAGGATGCATTATCGCCTCAGGGACTATATTAGATACTGCACATGATGTTACTGTCTACTTAAAATGTGTCATCAGTTCTCTGAGCATGAAAGCTTTGGTCTTGGCGGGAGGTGTAGTGATGGGTTGTCAGACCACAGCTTACATCTCAGACACAGTCCAGGCTTGACCCGACATTAGGGAGGTCAAGTGTAGGGTAACTCTCACAGCTGACCAAGGGTTATAAATCAGCCAGGCTCCCCTCCCATGTCACACATGTAAGGGGGCACCGGCCGGCTCTCTCCCAATATACACAACGGCCCCACCTGATGACTTCTCCAGAAGATACAACTTATAGTCTCTGAAAAAGTCCAGACCTGACCCTACATTAGCGAGGGCAAATGTAAGGAGATCCTTCGCCGCCCCCCCCCCGATCAGCTCAACCTGAAGGCTTGCCTCACAATATATAGGACGTCGTAGTCCTCCCTCAGAGAGATACGAGAGAGATACCCGGAGACAGAGAGCCAGAGAGGGACAGAGAGAGAGTGTGTCTTGTAACCAAGAAGGACCAGCTACCACGTCCTGAGTCCTGCTCGAGAGAAGTCAGGGGCCGGAGGCAAGCCGCCTCCGGTCGCCTCCAGTCGCCTCCGGTCAGGACCGAGACTTCCCTCCGGCGCCCAGCTAAGCAGTCTCCCATAGAGACAACCCAGGACTACCTGCTAGGCCTCCCCTAGGTCACGTGAGTGTTTGTCAGAGCTTTCCATGGGATGAGTTACTTACGTGGGAAGTGTATTCATTTCATGTTCGTGTCCGGGAATCAGAGTGTCTAGTAACGTAATATGATGTCCTAGTAACGTAAATATAATGTCCTAGTAACTTCAATAGAAGGTGTTATTAATGTGTCCATGTCATTGTCGTAATTAATAAAGAGTTGTAACGAAGCGGTGTTTGAGAAGTCGCCCTTAAGACGTAATAGATGTGTGTTGACGTATAAGATACGATAAGTGTAAATATCTATCACGGGCACGCTACCAAAATCTTCCTCTCTTTTACTCTCTTGCTAAATATTCTACCTATATATATAAATATTCTTCATGTGAGATTTGTCTCATTACAGTTGTTATAATCATGGTTGTGGTTGTTGTAATCAAGGTCGTGATTGTTATAATAAGTGTCTCTTTCTTCTTTATGTTGTATCTCATTATTCTTATCCTTTTTACCTACATTTAACCGACTAATTTCTTCATGTTATAATCCAAATACTTGTTCTGATTTTTGTTTTACTTATCGCTGTCCTTCCTTTGTCTCCTTCTCTAGTCTCCTTCTCTACTATCCGTCTATACCATTATTATTCTGTCCTTCCATCCCTCCATTCATACCTCCATCTCTCACTATCCCTCTCTCCCATCTCCTTTCCTCTCCCCTTAAAGATAATAATGCTTCAGTCTCTCGTCTTCTCCTTCTCTTTTCCCTTTCTATCTTCTCCATGCATTCCTGTTATTATCTTTTTTCTCTTCTCCTTTTCCATGTACCTGTCAGCTACACACTGTAGCTGTAAGGTCTGAAAATAGTCTGGTAACGTTGAAGCTGCACATCCAGATGCATGATGAAACTCAGCTTCCCCCTCTATGTATATTATGTATCTTGTATGTATACCATGTATGTACTCTATATATACACATTATTTCTGTAGTCAGTAGCGTGTGGCAATGCCCCTGTTTCATGTCACCACACGCTTAGATAAATGTGCCTGGCGACATCTGGAAGCTGCTAGTATACCACTTACCACATGTCGCCTGAGAGGTCAGAGTGAGGTCAGTTGACCCATATAGGAGTGTAGGAACTACCTGCGCTTGTAAGCGCACCCTGTATATGTCCGTTGAATAGAACCTACAAAACTCTACAGGTGTTTATGTTCGCCCCTGTAGTTGGAACCAAGTACCCCGAACATGTCCACCCCCCACCTGTTATCTCTAACTTTTTCTGTTTCCCCTTCTTTATTCTTCTATTTACTCATCTTCATTCCTTCACTAATCCAAACAACATTAAAAAAAAGTAGACTAAGAAAAAAATTGGGGGGAAGAGGAGGGAGCCGTACGATAACTGCAATCGTGGGCTGACAGGGTACAGCGAATGAGGGTGCGCCAAGTCCGTAGATTTGCATCGTTTTCCCGCATAAATAAAATGGTTAATTAATGGCATCCTAAAGAAACCATCGACATGGGACCAGGTTTGTTCCACTCTACGAATTTTTGGCGATTTTTCCACCAAGTTTGATGAAAAACGATTTTGCCGTTTCTGCTGCCGAGAACAGACAGACACACACACAGACAGACAGACAGACAAACAGACAGACGGCTAGTCCTATAGTATATTAGATGCTAGGCAAGACCTTAGAGCCAGCCAGGCGAGGGTACAGGGAGAGGATGTTCTTAAAGAGTCCAAGTGGTGTAAAAGTAAATTAAAGGCAGGGACCTTACTTATCGTCGAGTGTATCTACAGATCCTCAAACTGAGACCCACTTAATCAAAGGAACTTAAGAGCCTTAATAGACAATGCGGCGATGCTCAACCCTAGCCACCTCCTTATCATGGGGAACTTTAACTATGGTGACATCGACTGGAGAAACGAGTTCACCCCAAATGACTTGAATAACCCTGCTACTCTTTTTGTAGAAACTCTGAGAGATAATTTTCTGTCCCAACATGTTAGAAACCCGACACATTACAGAGTGGAGCAAACACCAAAGCCACCAGACCTCATCATAACAAATGAGGAGGGTATGGTGGCCAAACTGGAACTTCTTGCCCCAGTTGGCACTAGTCACCATATAGTGTTGTCATTCAGATTTAACTGTCACCTAGTTCAGGATAAGGCCAGGCCAAGGTGCAAATATTACAAGGGAAATTACAACGGGATGAGGGAAGAGATGATTGGTATCAACTGGCCTGACTCATTAAGGCACAAGAACGCAGACACTACGCTGAATATCATAACTAGTAAAGTGACCCATTTGATAGATGAATATATACCCAAGACCAAACCCAGTGCCTCTAGGAATACTGGGGGATCCCTACACATGACCCACGCAGTGGTAGACAAAGTTAAGAAGAAAACCCAGAAATTCAAGACGTGGGTAGGGTCAAACGATGAGCAGGACAGGAGGATGTATGCAAGAGCCAGAAACCAAGCAAAGATAGTGTAGAAGGGCTGAAAAGGAGTTCCAGAGGTTGGTTACGAGCGAGGTCAAGTCAAACCCAAAGGCGTTTTACCGCTATGCAAACTCGAAATTAAAAACGCGAAGTAGGAGTATCAGACCTAAGGATTGAAGATGGTAGTTATTCAGATTTTGACCAGGATAAAGCTGAGGCACTGAACAGCTTCTTTTCCTCAGTGTTCACAAGAGAGGATGTGATTAATCTTCCTGCGTTTGAGGACAGACGGTTCGACACAGCACTGACCCACATTGTGTTCGCAGAAGAGGGTATTAGAAATAAACTGTAAAAGCTAAAGGTCCATAAGAGTACCGGCCCTGACATGGTGCATCCTAGAGTGCTAAGAGAGTTGTGCAACGAGTTTGCCGAGCCCCTGAAGATCCTGCTTTGTAGATGTCTGGATGAACAAAAGGTCCCCAGTGAGTGGAAAGTGGCTTATGTGAGTCCTATCGTCAAGAAGGGCGATCGTCACTCCACGAACAACTATAGACCGGTGAGCCTGACCAGCAAAATATGTAAAGTACTTGAGAGTATTATCAGAGATACTGCATTGGAACATCTACTACGTGTTATGAGTTGGGGATTTAGAATATGGTTAAAAGTCTACCCAGATCCCAACAGGCAACAACAATAAAAAAACAAAACAAAGACAATCGGACTATAAAAGGGTAGACAAAGGATGCTAGTTTTTGTTGTGTATAATAAAGTACCATAAATTTCTTAACAAAATATTCAGCTTTCTATAAATTACCCTTAACCATACTTAACCTAAACATTAACAGTATATACATATTTATACAACATACAATAATTTGAAGCAAGGTGGAGGCGGGGAGGCAATATAAGATTACAAATACTTAAGTGAGGAGCTGAGATGGCTGACGAGTAAGGCTGAGTATTGTAGAAGACGGTAGGTAGTCACTGTGCCGTAGGTTTCCAGGATAGGTGATCCTGTGGTCACTTCCCAGAGTGAACTGCACTCTCATCGAACTGGAGCTGATGAGGAAGACTTTGAGGAGGTGACGGAATAACCAGGATATGGAGAAGGGAAACCCCGGAGTGGTAACTAAGAATAGTCATACTCGGGTTTCGTCCCTAGATGGCGTTGCTCGTGGTGCTGGGTAGGTAGATCATGACAATAGATGGCGTGGTTCGTAGTGCTGGGTAGGTAGATCATGACAATTGATGGCGTGGTTCGTAACACACCCCCCCTCCAAAGACCTCCATTAGCGCTGGCATGAAGGAGGTGATCACATGGTGCGTCTGGAGAGTAGCTGCTGCATTTCCACTGGAGCTCGGGATAAGGAGTCCGCAATCAGGTTGTCCACCCCCTTTATGTGCCGGACTCGTAGATTATAGGGCTGGGTGAGGAGAGCCCAGCCGAGGATTCGCTGGTTGGAGGTCTTGTTGGTTTGGATGAACGTGAGTGGGTTATGGTCGGTGAAGACTAGGGTTGTTTGTGGGCAAGACTGGAGGTAACATTCAAACTTCTTTATTGCCAACACCAGAGCCAGGGCCTCCTTCTCTATGGTCGAGTAGTTGGTCTGATGTTTTTTCAACTTGGCGGAGTAGTAGGGTGAAGGACATCAGTGGTTGGGTCGGGTTGTAGGAGCACAGCCCCCACTCCGACACGGCTAGCGTCGATTTGCAGATGGAAGGGCAAGGTGTAGTCAGGGGGGTGGACTACAGGCTTGGAGGCAAGGAAGGCTTTGAGGCGGTGGAAAGACTGGTCGTACCTCTGGTTCCAGATGTAAGGGACCGCAGAACTGGTAAGGTCTGTGAGGGGTCCGGCCACGCTGGAGAAGTTACTGCAGAACCGACGGTAGTAGCCGCACATCCCCAGGAAGCGCATGAGTTCCTTCCTCGTCCTTGGAGTGGGGAAGGACAAGATGGCTTTAACGTTTGCGTCCTTGGGTCTTACCATACCATGCCCAACGATATGTCCTAGGTAAGTCACTGAGGCCCGGCCAAAAGCAGATTTAGCCAGGTTTATGGTGAATCCAGTCTCTTGCAGTCGTGCGAACAGTATCTCCAAACGCATCAGATGTTCGTTCCAGCCGTCCGACACCACCACCAGGTCATCCAGGTAGGCGAACGTCCCACCTAGGTCCTGAATCAGGTGATCGATTGCTCTCTGGAATGTGGCCGGAGCATTAGAAAAGCCAATCGCCATAACCAAATATTGAAAAAGACCAAATGGAGTTATAAATGCTGAGATTATTTTTGCCCTATCCGTGAGTCCCACTTGATAATATCCTTTCAATAAGTCCACCGTAGATATAAATTTGGCACAGCCTATGCTGTCTATTATATCTTCAATCAAAGGTAAAGGGTAGGAGTCTGAGACAGTGACCTGGTTCACCTTACGATAATCGGTACAGAAACGAAAAGTGCTATCGGGTTTTGGAATGAGAAGGCAAGGTGAAGCCTAGGGGGAGGTACTTGGCTCAGCTATGTTATGTTTTAACAAAAAATCTACCTCCTTTTTCATAATCTGTCTTTTTTGTGGATTTAGTCGATATGCTGATTGCCTAATGGGTTGTACACCATCTGAGATTAGCTTAATATCATGTTTAAGTATATTGCAAAACCCTGGGAGGTCTGACGTGACTTTAGGAAATGTTGATAATAACTTAGTGAGATCTTTTGCTTGAGATGGATTCAGAACAGAAAAATACTCATCCAAGTGTTGAGTATGTGACTGTTAGCAGGGTTTTCTTTAGGTAGAGGGAAGTCTAAATTCTCCAATAGGTCCATGTCATCTGTCTCCGGCTCCGGCCCTGACAAAACCGTATGCAATACAGGTAGGCTTATAGCCTCTGGGATGTCTTCCTCTGACTGCCTGGAATGGTAAAGTTTCATGAGATTAATGTGAACAAATTGTGAATCTTTTCTGCGATCAGGAGTATGGACTATATAGTTGAGGGGAGATAGCTTATTAGCATTGATTTGAAAGTTTTGATGGAACCGTTCCAAGCAACCTTGGGATTGTGGGTGGTAAGCCGAAGATGTACAATGGTCCATACTGAGGTCTTTCATATTCAAAGATGGATCAGATTGTTGGGCTTTAATGAGCTCATCCTTACTAATGGTCTTATTGTACAGATCTTCTGTGGGTAGGAAGATATTGGAGGTGGTTTTAGATGAAGAGGGCCCATTTCGCACACTCTGTGACAGGGTGACAGCACAAGATGGGAAAAGGTGAGGAGTAGTTTCTTCAAGGTCAGTGGTGGAGTTGACAGGTAAGGGAGAGTCGACTGTCTTTATGTTGGGAACCATTAGATCTCCTACCATGTCATTACCCAATAATAAATCAATGCCGCTCACAGGCATTGGATCTTCCCTAATGGCTACTTGCACTTCCCCAGTAATAGGAAGAATAGGATGAGAGATCTGAAATTAGAACACTCTCATTAGTAAATGCGGTAGATATATCAGGAATGACGTTAAACAGGAGGATAGATTGTGCTGCGCCCGTATCACGTAGTATGCGAATAGGGAAAGAACGAGACCCTTCTATGATTGAAAATTTTCCCTCATAGGTGAATGAAGAGAAGAGATCCTGATGAGGCCTTTCCACATTGGTGGTTGCTATTGGTTTGGATTTGGGATCCAGGGAACTACTTTTAGCAATTCGACACTTTGGGTGTTTACAAGACTGGATCGTATGGCCTGGGTAATTACAGTAAGAACAATAAAACTTGGTTGCATCAGAGGGGGTAGGTGTGGGACCTTTCGACCTACCCCTCACGCCCCCAAGGTTATCATCAGAGGAGGACCTAACATGTCGGAAAGTACCACGTTCTCTACTGCCCAGTGACTCCACCAGCAAGGCGTACCCATCAGCCAGCTCAGCCGCACGCCCTAAATTAACCTCTCCACGCTCCTCCACATGCTTCAAGATGTGAAATGGTATCTTGCTCTTCCACTCCTCCAGGACTACCAAGTTTAACAAATCCTGAAATGTGGAGGTCTCTGTAGCCTCTAACCACTTCTTAAAAAACCTAAGCTTTTCTTGAGCAAACTCAACAAAGGTGTGTGAAAATGGTTTGGTTAGTTTACGAAACTTCTGCCGGTATCCATCTGGCGTGATAGCATAAGAGGTGAGGATATTCTTTTTTACGTTATCATAGTCATCAGTCTCTTCTAAACAGTTATAAACTCTACGAGCCTTACCACATAATTTAGGAACTAACACTGACACCCACTGGTCCTTAGGCCACTCATTCTTCCCGGCTATTTTCTCAAAAGTCCTAAATGACCCGTCCATATCGGATTCATCAAACCCGGGAACAAGGGAAGAAGCATTAGCAGGGTTAAAAGCAGCTAGTTTCTCTTTTAATGCCACTTCTTTTGATTTAAACTCTGATGTTAAGGTGACTTCTGTCTCTCTCACCTGTAGTTCTTTCAGTCTAACCTCCTGCTCCAACTTGGCCTGTTCCGACCTTTCCTCATGCTCCAACTTGGCCTGTTCCGACCTTCCCTCATGCTCCAACTTGGCCTGTTCCAACATTCCCTCATGCTCCAACTTGGCCTATTCTAACTTGGCCTGTTCCAACTTTTCCTCATACTCCAACTTGGCCTGTTCCAACTTTTCCTCATGCTCCAACTTGGCCTGTTCCAACTTTTCCTCCTGCTCCAACTTGGTCTGTTCCAACTCGAGTTCTTTCATTCTGATTTGGAACTCGAACCTAGCTCGTTCTAGTTCTAAGGCGTCTACTCTTTGTGTTTTTTCTTGAGGGCTAGCCAGACCTGAAGCAACTTCTGAGTGAGGAGGGGTGGTGGATAGTGGTTGAAGTTTCTTGGACATGGGCGTTAATCGGTCAACAGCGGATTCTTTTAAAACTTCGAACCAGCATTTCAATTACCTGATTTTTTAACATTTCCTTAGTCATTTGCTGTGAATATTGGATATTGTAATAGTCGGCTATTCCTTTCCATTCTTTCTTCAGGATATTAACACGTAATTTAGCTACGGAAGGATTTTCAATAAAATCCTGGAGATCAAAACCTGAGGTGGCCATTGTTAAGAAAAACTAGATAAATTAACTAATGGTCAAAAGATAAGATAAGTGGATTACCCTAGAAAATATCACGGCAGTGGATAACCAGAAAGTCCCGAAAACTAACCAAGTTATACCTAGGGAAATTACACTTATGAATATTGTTCTTCTGATAAGATCCTTAGATAAGGATAAGAGACTTGAAAGAGGAAGGGCGTATTACGGCATTAATATAAAGATCCGGATTAACAACCCTTGAGTAAACAGGAAGGGCGTATTACGGCATTAATATAAAGATCCGGATTAACAACCCTTAGATACTTGAAACAGGAAGGGAGTATTACGGCATTCATATAAAGATCCGGATTAACAACCCTTGAGTAAACAGGAAGGGCGTATTACGGCATTTATATAAAGATCCGGATAAACAACCCTTGAGTTACTTGATTATTGACCCCGAATGAGATAATGAGAAGAACAATAATTGAGGCTTTATAATTATGGGGTCCTGGTAGAGCGGGGCGTCCCAAGATATCACTTCACCCTAAACTAGTGACTATGGAACAGCCTACTTTGGAGCGAGGGTACGGCATTAAACAGATCCGGATTCTTCCCTACACTCGATAAGACTTACTACACAACTGCCACGTGTAATAACAGGTAAGCCTTATGACACTTGGAACCTAATATCCTACGTCTGTCACTCTTACTGTACGATAATACCAATATATGCACACACATATGAAGGGAACTTTAAACCACCGTAAAGCTATTGTGAACAGAAGTGACTGGGAGGAATAATTAACAAGAAGTAACAAGGGTGAAAGAAATATGGCACTTAATGTTGTTCAGATATCTACAGTAGATGGTCCGTGCCTCGTAACGATCTTCAAGAGTGAATTGCTTCCCCATCTGGAGTACTGTCACCCCGTCTGGTCCCCGAGATATGCTAGGGACTGTCAGTTGGTTGAAAATGTTCAAAGGAGGGCCACCAGACTGGTGCCTGCACTTCGGCACCTCAGCTACCCTGAGAGATTGGAGCGCCTGAACTTGCCTAGCTTATACTACAGGCGGGCAAGGGTGACCTAATTGAGGTGTATAAGCATCTCAAGGGGCACTACTCAGTTGAGTGTCCTTACTTGGAGCAGGTGGACGCTCTCCCCACAAGGGATCATAGCTCAAGATTGAAGAAGCCGCAAGCCCAGAAAACTGTGAGGGCAAACTTTTTCGGAGTGAGAGTTGTGAACTCTTGGAACAATCTACCAGAAAGTGTTGTGACGGCACCGAGTGTGAGCTCTTTCAAGATAAGACTTGATCAACATTGGAGCAGGTTCAGATACATTCAGGAGCCGGTGCATGCCCAGTACTTGCCAACAGTGCGTAACAGAGACGTGACCGATCGCCCAAATGGCTAACGAGCCGATCAGTGGTGAAGAGGATAAAAGGTAATGTTGTGTGTTATTAAATGACAAGTAATGGTGGATGTTGAAAGGTGTACATTAAGAAGTACAAAAATGAGTGAAGCCATGGGGTACATTCGACCGTGACTGGCCACTCAGGACGAGAGCACACTCTAGCAGCGCTACGCGAGACATATTAGTATCGTAAGTTGATCGACCGAGTACAACGTACGTGTGTAATTTGTCGAAGAAGCAATTGGAAGCCTACCCACTAACGCCAAGCTGACCTGCCAGAGGACCGGGTACATCCAGAAGATCGGCCATTCTCCTGCACAGGAGTCGACTGTTTTGGTCCCTTCATGGTTAAACAAGGCCAGGCTTGGGCGAAAAGATGGGGATGCTTGTTTACATGTCTGGCCACCCGTGTTATACACCTGGAAGTCCTCGCCTCACTGAACGCAGACTCATTCATCAACGCCATGACGAGGTTCACATCCCGCAGAGGACCTCCCAAGCGCATCAGATCCGACAATGGAACCAACATGATTGGAGCGAGCAGGAGGCGGTGACTAAGTGGAACAGCAGTGACAATGTTAGGAACACACTCTTGCAGAGGCAAATAGAATGGGAGTTCAACCCTCCGATTGCCTCTCACATGGGTGGAGTATGGGAGTGTTAGATCCGCACGGTGAAGAAGGTTCTCCAGGGGGTGATGGGCACACAGGTACTAGACGACTAGCGACTCAACACCCTGTTCTGTGCTGCGGAAGAAATCGTCAACGGGAGGCCCATCACCCCAGTATCCGACGACCCGAGAGACCTAGAAGCACTCACGCCGCTTCACCTACTGCGAATGCACGCGGGAACCCTCCCCACTGGAGGCGATCAGTCCATAGCAGAAGTGTACCGACGAAAATGGAAGCATGCCCAATTCTTTGCAGATCAATTCTGGAAGAGGCTGATGAAGGAATATCTCCCGACATTCCGGCGGCGACAGAAGCAATTCCGGGCACTGGGGACATCGTCATCATATCTGGACATCCTCTCCCAAGGAGCAAATGGATGCTAGGAAGGGTATTGGCGGCGGTACCGGGTGATGACGGCCTAGTGCTTCTTTTTAGTTTAAAAAATTTATTGACAAAGCTTGGAGTACAGTTTGCCTATTCTGAATAATTCAGTCAGGTCTTGACACTGAGGGTGGTATCACTTCTAACTGCCACGCCGGACAGAGGTTCATATACAAAGAAATACAACATATTCATTAACAGCTATATATATATATATATATATATATATATATATATATATATATATATATATATATATATATATATATATATATATATATATATATATATATATAGAAGAGGTCAGATTCATATGGGTAATGTCACTGTTCACTGCCATGCAGGACAGAGGTTCGTACACAAAGAAATGCATCATATTCATTGACAGTATATATAGGTCAGATTCATGTGGGTAATGTCACTGTTCACTGCCATGCAGGACAGAGGTTCGTACACAAAGAGATACATCATATTCATTAGCAGAATATATAGTTCAGAGTCGTGTGGTTGATGTCACTGTTCGCTGCCATGCAAGACAGTGGTTCATATACATGGGACGTCATATTCTAATTGAAGACTAATCAGTGTGGGCTAGCAAATTTGGGATAAACAGCAAGAATGTCCTCAAGCACCCCCTATTTAATGTAGTAATTACAAAGTTCATGTTACAATAAGCCAGGTGGCCTGAAATCTGTGGCAGTGTCACATTCAATAATATTGTGTTCATGTGAATGCTTTAAAGGTTTATCACAAAGTTTACATGCTGAGTGTTCCGGTATGGCCACGACTACATCACATTGTCTGGTTCTGTCCTTATGCTGGCCATACCGGTATGGCCTAGTACGGTGTGCCAAAGAGAAGACGAAGGACTCAGTGTTAATACGTCCAGTGACAAAGCTCTGCCTATTGGAGGGTGTCGGATAGTGAGACTCCCGGCAGACAATGGGTTTCGAGCAAGCTCGACAGGGGGATAAACTAGAAGAGAGAGAGAAAGAGAGGGATAGAGAAAGAGAGAAAGGGAGACAGGAGAGAGACAGTGAGTGTTTACAACGAACCTTGCTGAGGTATTAAATGTGAAACAGATGGCACTCACCGCAGGGCTGATTAACTCGCTCCCTGTGGGGGTCAAAAGATAGTCTCTAGCCGTCCAGTGAGCTAACAAGTCAGGGAGATAATAACTCCTACATTAGATCCGAAACACGTAAGTTTTTATATGGTTTAACACTCCAATCTACTCAAATAAATCATATGTAGTTGTTAATAGTGAAGGAACGTACGAGTGAATTAATTATCTCATATGTAACATATGTAATTTGTACTCTGCAGGTTTTGACCGAATAAAGAACAATCTAGCCCTGCGTGCAAGGGTCTCATTATCCCACAGTCGCTAATAGGGCGGTTACAACTGGTAATGTCAATATTTATGGTTTCAATACTCAACTAGGGACAATTATATTTCTGCTAATTATCGCTGGGCTTGTTTTCCAGGGCCCGTTACTCCCTGGTTTTAATCATGCTGAATTAAGAATATCCTGCCTGGGACATCTAACTGGTGGGCAGCTACCGATCCACTGTAGCTGTGAGTATTCAGCTACACACACCCTGTGCTTGAGAGATGACGAGGAAGGCGTTACAAGTGTTTTAAATAGTCTAAACTCAATCACAAACAATCATACGTCTAGCAACGCCACAGACGATATTTACATTACGTTAATTCTTACTTGGCACATAACAATTTCACTATGTTAAAACATGAACACTGATATTTACCAACTTCGACTGAGTTAAACTGACTTAATCTGGTGAACGTAAGACACATACCTGAGAGATGATGAAGAAGGCGTTGCAAGTGACGTTCTTCCTCATGCACTCGTTAATGTACGGGCTAATTGGTAACTCAGGCATGTCGAACAGGGCAATACGCACATTTACATAAATTTCATTTAAATCAGTTGCTGTACATTTAGCTATGAAAATCAGTGCCATTGATGAGGTAAATTTCTTACATCTATTTCTTAAAATCTAATCAGAGGTTGAGCTTGCCAGTCAAAAGTGAAATGGACGCAAAATACACAAGCTGACAACGTCTTTTTTACAAACTCATCAGAAATCTTAGACAAGGGACTCCTATGGGTATACGTTAGATCTTGAAGATAAGAAAACTGACATATTCTTTTCAGGAGATTAATTACTATCTAAAATACACAATTGACAACCATTTCAATACAAATATCAGATTCTCTGATGATTGGGAATCAAAATGATCTACTGTAACTTCAGTATCAGTTGGCAGCTCATGGCATCCCTACGAATGGGTTCAGGGAATCGTCACGTCTACTGGCAGATTCAATTCTTAACTTAATTGACAACTTCACTAACATTAAATACAGTTGAAGCTTTCAACATCACTCACAAGGGATCTTGAATGTTTCATCTATAATCAGACATATCTAACTTGACATAGCATATACACATTCAGTTGCAATTTCAAATTTCATATCATGATATGAGATACTAAGGAATATCAGAGTCTCTGAAGTACTGTACCTGCCAGAGAGCAAGCGATGGACTCAGGCGTACTGAAGTGGGGAGAGTACGGGCGCCATAGATGGGGGACTCAATAATAAAGGCTTTGCTACATGTTTTATGGGCTATTGAGCATAATATGAATCGTGTGAATTTACGTTAACTAACATGTGCAACCGTGGTCAGTACAGTGTCGTATCTCAAACTGTGAGAGTGGTAGAGGTAATTTAGGCAAATTTACCTCATCTCCCGATTCTAAGTCATAGATAACCTTGGACCACAGTGGATCCTGTAATTGTTCCGACCTTAACTATGACAGGGTGAATGTGGGAAGGGGCGTGACAGGGGTTATGTGTCCAGATGGAGAATCAGCTACCACGTTCGTACAATCCGGCAAATACTTGAAGTCGGGTGCGAACTCCTGTATGGTCAGATACCAGCGTGCTAAAAGCCCTGATAAATTCTTCCCATGAAATAGTTCTGTCACAGCTACATGATCTGTGTGGACTGTGATCGGATATTGAAAAATGAGATCTCGAAAATAATTGAGAGTCCACACTACAGCTAATGCTTCCAAGTGAGTACATAAGAACATAAGAAAATAAGGAGTCTGCAATAGGCCGGTTGGCCTGCGCATGGCAGCTCCTGTCGAGAGTTACAACTACTCTCTATTGTCCATGAATCTATCTAGCATCTTTTTAAAACTTTCCAGTGTTCCAGCACTTACTACAAAGTTGCTAAGATTGTTCCACTCGTCTACCACCCTATTTGTGAACCAGTTTCTTCCTATCTCCCTTCTAAACCGAAACTTATCCAACTTAAACCCGCACTCTTCGTCTTTCTAGGGAATGCAAGTTTAGTTTCTTTAATCTATCTTGATGTGGAAGGTTTCTAAGTCCCGGAATCATTTTCGTCATTCTTTGCTGCACCGACTCAGGTGAATTGATATCCATTCTATAATAAGGGTACCAGAACTGAACAGTACAGTATAATCCAGGTGCTGCCTGACTAGCGCAATATATAATTGCAATATGACCTCTGCACTCTTACTACTTACACTTCTAGATATAAAACCTAATACTTTGTTGGCCTTATTTCGAACTTTAACGCACTGTTTTCTAGACAAAAGGTCTAGGCTTACAAGTACCCCTAAGTCTCTTTCACAAGTCGACTTCTCTAGGTTGCTGGTGTTGAATTCCATTTGCCATTTTCTGACCACTCCTGCAATTTATTTAAATCCTCGTGTAGTGCATTTGCATCCTGCCCTGAATTAATCTGCCGCCCTATTTTGGTGTCATCCACAAACTTGCTTATGTCACTGCTGATCCCAGTATCTAGATCGTTTATGTAGATTATGAACAAGAGTGGGCCCAGTACTGACCCCTGGGTAACCCCACTAGTTACACAGCCCCACTCCGATTTAAGACCATCTACGCTGCCCTCTGTGTTCTATCGGTGAGCCATGATTTTATCCAATTTAAAACTTTCCCCTCGATACCATGAGACTTAACTTTTCTCAGAAGCCTCTGATGCATTACTCTGTCAAATGCTTTGCTAAAGTCTAAGACTCTAAGTAAATAACATTGTAATTTTCGTCATTATCTACTACTGAAGGTTCCAAGTGTTCCCTGAAGAAGGCAGTGATGGGTAGGGAAACACCGGGTAACACTGAAGTCCATATATTAACGGATAGGAGAAATACAAGTAGTGACTAGCGTGTGCCATGCACGAGGCACGGAGTCGGACTGAGGTTGCCTTGCCATATGGCAGCCTCGGGGCAATGTTGCCACATAACACGTGCAGTGTTGCCACGTGATTACATATATAAATGCTACTCGGCACAGTAGCTTATATACAAGGTTGCTACTCCGCACAGTAGCTTAGATACATAACCTACATCTCCCTCCCCCCCTCACGCTCATAGTCTTTGTCTTGAGCGGACTTCTTAGTCCTAAATCCCTCCGAGCGTTGAGGTGCACTGTGGGACGGATTCTCATGAGGTGTAGGGGACTCGTCCTCGGTCAGGGGGACCAGCAGCAGGGGGTGGGACTGGCCGGAGGAAGCGGCGGTTCCTCCACCAGACGCGGCCGCTCGGCATCCTGACCTTGTAGTCCCATGACCGGCCGATGCCCATCACTATGCCCAACTTGTCCCAACGTGTCGTCGTCGGGTCCTGGACGCGGACAAGGGCACCAATCTCCAGCTGCTGAAGAGGGCGGGCACGGTCGTCATACCGAGCCTTGGCGTCCAGGGCCACTCCTTTGCAAAGGCCTTGGCGTGTGCAGGAACGCAAGAGCGGAGAGGGTGACCATACAGGATTTGGGCAGGGGAGCGCCCTGTGTGGGTGGGAGTATTACGTAACTCCAGGAGTGCTTTGTCAAACGCCTCACAGTCTATGTTGCCTGAAGGGGCCACCTTGAGGATGAGGTGCTTGACTGTCTTGACCGCAGCCTGAGCATGGCCGTTTGACTGTGGGTAGTGGGGTGTTGACACGATGTGGCGGACTCCCCAATGCTCCAGGAATCCTGTGAAGTCCCGGCTGGTGAACTGTTGCCCACCGTCCGTCCGCAGACGTACGGGGACGCCCAGGTCACGAAAGAGGTGCAGGAAGTGGCGAATGGTGGCCGCGGACGTCGTGTCCGAGCAACAGATTACCACCACAGGCCAGCCAGAGAGTCGGTCGGCGACAACTAGGAAATGTGTCCCAGCTATGATGAAGAAATCAGCCGACACGGACTCGAAGGGCCTGGTGGGTTCGTCGTCGCACAAGAGGGGCTCCTACTGTTGACGGGGCTGCATGATCTGGCACGGCTCACAGGCACGGACCGTATTGACGATATCCGCGTTAATGCCGGGCCAGTACACAGCCTGCCTTGCGCGGCGCTTGGTGGCCTCTGCTCCACGATGGCTGTCGTGTAAGCGGGCCAGAACGCGACGACGGAGAGCTGCAGGGACAACCACACGGGCACCGTACAGGACGAGGTCCCCATCTGCGTAGAGGTCCTCACGTATCTTCCAATACGGGCGTAGGGCGTTGTGGAGGTCAAAACGGTCGCGAGGGAACCCAGTCCTCACACTCTCCAAGAGCTGAGTGTAGGAGGGTCGTCGAGTGCCGCGGTCCGTAGTTCCTCAAGGGCCAGATCGCTGTCGGGTGGCGACACTGAGGCCTGGGTGCAGGCGAGGGACTGTACGGCCTGCAAAGTGACGATGTTGCTGACGGAGAAACCGGCCTCGGTGCTGAGCATCTCGTCTTCAGGTGTAGGGCGGCTGACTGGGGAGCGGGAGAGGGCATCCAGGATGCACAACTCCTTAGCTGCGCGCCAAGCCGCGGTGAAGACGAAGGCCAAAATCTTCTCCTTCAGGCGCTGGAGGCGGGGATTCTCGATGGCGTCCAGCGAATAGTGGTTAAGAATGGGGACTAAGGGCCTGTGGTCTGTGATGAGGTCGAAGTGCTGTAGGCCAATCAAGTAAAACTTGCACTTCGATAAGGCCCATACCACTGCCAGCAGTTCCAGCTCGATGGTAGCATAGGGAGACTCAGCATCGGTGAGGAAGCGAGAGCCACACTGTAAGAGTTGGTACTTTCCTCCACCGTGATCCTGGAGAAGGGCGTAACCAACCCCGTACAGGCGCGAGACGTCTGTCTGGAGGACGGTGGGGAGCGCTGGTTCGAAAGTAGCGAGGATAGGTGGACTTGTCAGGGCCTCCTTCACCTTATGAAAGGCGAGGTCGTGGTCAGGGGTCCACGAGAAAGTCCTCTTGGGGCTCATCAGGGAGCGGAGAGGCCCGGCAGCGGCGGAGACGTCAGGAGAAAATTCTGCCAGCTGGTTCACCAGGCCCATGAAAGACCTGAGATCCGTAAGGTTGGCAGGTTTGGCAAAGTCCGCTATGGCGCGAACTTTCTCCTGGTCCGCAGCAATGTCATCCCTTGAGAGTCGGTAGCTGCAGAAAGACACTGCAGGTGCGGCCAAGACGAACTTCTTGGCATTCAGAGTGATGCCGTGCGTCCTACACTTGGTCAGTACCTCGTCGATGCGGCGAAGATGCGTCAGGTAGTTCTCATCGTAGAGGAGGACGTCATTCACTACCTTCATGCAGTTGGTCACGCCTTGAAGTGCCATGTCACCACGGAGACAGAAGGTGTCCCCGTAGCTGCGAATCCCATAGGGCCATGGCAGTAGCGGAAGCGTCCGTAAGGCGTGATGAACGTGGTCAGTGGCTGATCCTCCTTCTTCAGTGGGATCTGCCAGTAACCACAGAGGGCGTCCATTGTCGAAAAGTACCGTACCTTCGGGTCCACACTCCGTATAGCTGCAAAAGGTGTAGGTGAATGGTGGGCGGGATGGGACACCTGGCTGTTAAGCTTAGACAAGTCGGTAGTAATCCACACTCCACCGTTAGTCTTAGCCACAGAGACTAGAGGGTGGCACCAAGGGACGGGTCGTCACCAACGGGTACGATGACACCCTGGGCCACCATGGAATCCAGTTCCTTCTTGACTGAATCCCTGAAGGCGAGAGGGATCAACCGGGGAGTGTGTATGGCAAACGGCTGCGCATCTTCCCGCAGGTGTATCCTCATAGGCGGACCCTCCATAGCCTTCAGTGGCGCGGTCCGTAGGGCCTCCTTCGTCACCAGCACATCCGAGTACTCCTTCAGGAAGTAGGCCCTTGCGGCAGAAGGAGACGTCTCGCTGTGAAGAGGAAGCAGCCGTGACTTGGGTGGAGGCGGGCAGGGAGTGGACGCGGGTTCTGGGCAGCTCTGTGCCGCAGCGCCAGGCGCGTCGCTCGTCGACTCACGCACCCTGCTGGCGGTGTACCGAGCAGCTGGGATCTGCTCAGGAAAGTCTCTGGGCACCATCCCAAACTCCTTGCAGTGCTCCCACGACAACAAGGGTGTAGAGAGAGTAGGCTGCATGTCCATCCATCCGTGACACGACCTGTCGCCATAGGTAATCTCCGCTTGAAAGGCACCCACAGCGTCCGGCATCTGGGAACCGTTCCCATTGTAGTACTGCAGCTGCGGCGGTGGTCCCAGGTCGCGTTTGGTGAGGCCCAGTTTCTGGAGGTGCTTCAGGCCTATCACCGTAGTATCATCGCCGGTGTCTGGTATCACCTCGATGTGACCCGACACATCACCGTGTGTGATGGAGACGCGGATGGGAGGGGAAGGGGTAGCCCTGGGGCGTGTGGTCGATTCCACCCTCCTGATGTGACTCAGCTGCTGCTTGGGGCTGCTTGGGCCATCTGAAGGGGGCTGCGTGCAAACCACCCCGAGGGAAGTGCGCTGCTTTCCTCCTCGTCTTGGGCTTTTGGGCTTGGGTTGGCGGCAGCACTTGTCGTAGTGTCCATAGCGACCACAGGCCTGACACTTGCGGCCTCGTGCAGGGCACCTGTCTGTGTTAGACCAGTCGCCCTTACGGTCACATCAACGACACAGTGCGTCGGCGGCCTGGTATGTCTTGGGGCCATGCTCCTTTCCACAGCTGCCACAGGAAGCACTAGGCGGTGGCGTGGAAGAAAGTGCGGCAGCCTTCACGTTGTTGACCGCCTTCTTACCCTTCTTGTACTATGAGATAGCTCTCACAGTAGGTGGGGCCCGTAAGGCAGAGGTGGCGGACTTGGTGGCCTTGTTTGACCGACATTCAGTCACTATCACCTGGAGTGTGGAGGAAGCGTCCAGGGGGATGAGTCGCTGCACCAACTCTTCTTGCCTGACACCTATCAAGATCCCGTGCTTGATCCAGGCTTCCTCACATTTCCGGCTGTGCGCCTTGCAGACGTCGATCTCCTCCGACAAACTCTTCAAACGTACAAAAAAGTCGTCAAAGGATTCATTCTCTGCCTGCTTGCAGCTGGTGAAGGCGTGGCGACGCAAAGCCTCGTTATTCCGACCCTTAATGTGCTCCTGCAAAAGGTCAAGCACATCCGTCACTAAAGACGTAGATTCGGGAGGCACTTGCAACGTGTGCTCCAAAACTCTCTGGGTATCCAGAGACAAACACATCCGCAGTTGGATGAGCTGTTTGTTTGGAGGCATGCTATCAAGGTCCACCATCGTGGAGTAATCTGTCCACCGCCGCCTCCACTCACGAAAAAGCTGAAACGTGACGTCTGGTGAGAGGGCGGGTGGGGGTTGTACAGATGCCTTGGGAGCTGTTGGAGTAGCAAAAGTGCCTGGAGGACGCTGGTGTGGTGGAGAAGGGAGGGTATTGGCGCCTTGGTGCACGCTACCTGCGAGTGAGGGAGGGTGGGTTAGCGCCTGGGTCGCCAATATTGCATCAAAGTGCGCCTTTTCCTCCTCTCTTCGTATCTTCTCCCTCTGAAGTTCCATTTCTCTGCGTCTCTCGTCCCTGTCGTCCATCCACCTCAGAATTGTGGCAATGTCCGTCGCTGGAGGTGGAGGTTGAGAGGCGGTGGGCGTAGAAGTTGGGGAGTCGTGTCTCCCATCTTGACGCTGTCCCTTCTTACTGCCCATCTTAGTATGCTTGAACTGCGCTCTTTAGAATATAAAGTGGCGCCTCATCAGCTCGAACCACATATATATGACGTAAACAGCGCGGAAATAACGCATAGAGTCCACTGTTCTGTCCGTGAGTGCATGCGTATGTGTGTGTGTGTGTGTCTGAGAGAGCAGATCGTGGTGGCCTTAATGCGGGTGGCTGGAGCCGCCGCGGAGGTGAGAACGTTAGTGTCTCTCCGGATGTCACACGAGAAGGGTGTACGCTTGCGTGCTCTGTGGGTACCACCAAAAACAGCCCAATGCTCAACTCTCAGCTCTAGACACACTAATACACTGACACTAACACTGCCACCGTCACTAAAACGCACTGTGACGACGCAACACTGCACGTCGCGGTGAAACACAACGCAACACAACACAACAGAGATGACACGCACATCGCCGGCTAACTGTCCATTGTTCACACACTTGTAAGTCCACAGATCCTACTCACTGCGCCATGAAGGTTCCAAGTGTTCCCTGAAGAAGGCAGTGATGGGTAGGAGAAATACAAGTAGTAACTTGCGTGTGCCCTGCACGAGGCACGGAGTCGGACTGAGGTTGCCTTGCCATATGGCAGCCTCGGGGCAATGTTGCCACATAACATGTGCATTGTTGCCACGTGATTACATATATAAACGCTCCCCGGCACAGTAGCTTATATACAAGGTTGCTACTCGGCACAGTAGCTTAGATACATAACCTACAACTACCTCATAGACTTTCTTAAAAAATGTCAGCAGATTTGTTAGACAAGATTTTCCCTTTGTAAATCCATGTGGAGAGTTGTAGATTAGTTTGTTTTTCTCTAAATGCGCTCGGATGCCATTTGCTATACTGTAATTGATTCAAGAAATTTCCTCACTACTGATGTCAAACTAATCGGCCGGTAATTTGACGCTGATGCTCTCTCTCTCTTTTTGAATATGGGTACTACAATTGCCTGTTTCCACAACTCTGGCACAACTCCTGTGTCTAATGATTTTGTAAATAAGTTTACGAGGGGTCCACTAATCTGTTCCTTGCACGCTTCAAAAACTCGAGGGAAAATTTCATTTGGACCTGGGGATTTTATCTTCTTTAATCTATTTATCTTCTTAAGAATATCCTCTTTGCTGAAAGTGATATCCCTTAGTTTCTCTTCTTCATTCCCCTAAATATCAGTTTCCCCTCTGACATTTCCTCGTGAATTTCTTCTGTGAAAACTGATAAGAAGTAGCTGTTTAATGCTTTGTTTATTTCCTCACTATCATCGATCACTTTCCCTCTCTCTGACTTTAAAGGCCCCACTTTGTCCTTGACCTTTGTCCTTTATACCTGGGAAAATCCCTTGGGATTCGCCTTAGATTCTTTTCCTATCCTGATTTCGTAGTCCTTCTTTGCCTTCCTTACATTTTTCTTAACATTCCTAGATAGTTCATTATACCTATCTCTGTGATGCTCCTCCTCTGCCTTTAGTTTCTTATAAATTCCTTTCTTTATTCCTATGTCATGTTTAAGTTTTTTGGTCATCCACCTTGGCACATTCTTATTTGACCTAATTTTTCTGTATGGTATATTTTGTTCCTGTGTCTTACGTAATATACTAATTAATTTAGTATAGTCATCATAAATTTCTGTATCGCCGGTGATCTAACCCATTCCTACCGGTGACTGCCCAAACCGTTTCCAGGTGACCTCACCTAGGAACCTCTCTTAACCCCTCATAATCCGCCAAACAAAAGTCTGGGACTCTGACCATATTGTTATTATTTTTCGCTTCCCAATTTAAGGTAAACCTGATTTCTCTGTGATCACTGTTCCCCTATTATGATATCTCTGATAATATTTCGTTTATTTGATAATACTAGGTCTAATATATTGTCACCTGTAGTAGGTTCTGTAATTAGTTGTTTTAAAAAAAATGTCCTGTACTACGTCTAGGAAGTTTTCAGATTCACAGTCACCTATAATGTTGCCCCAGTCAATATTTCTGAAGTTGAAATCCACCATAATGCACAGGTTGTTGTATTTTGCTACCCTACTCATTTCCTGCCATATGGGCTGAGATACTTCTTTCCTAAGACTTGGTGCCTGTTAATCACTCCCATAATTAGTTTTTCTCTTCCTTTCGCAATTTCTACCCATACAGACTCGGTTCCTATTTCACCCTTTTTTGTATTATTAATTCAACATTTTAATGTATCCTTGACGAAGAGTGCAACCCCTCCCCCCTTCCTACCTTCCCTGTCCTTGTGAAAAGGACAGGTATACTCTGATAAAAAGTTCTTGCTCGCCAGATTCATCCAAGTTTCGGTGATTGCTATGACGTCTACTTTCTCGGTATATAAAACAGCTCTCAGCAAATCTAATTTATTTCTAACGTTCCTACTGTTTGTATAGTACACATTTAAACCTACCCTTCCCTGGTCCCGTTTTACCCCTTGTCTTGAGTGACCAATTTTACTCCCCAGGACCTGCTTATTTTTTTACTCCCATTTACCCCGACCTCTCTCTACTGGCAAAACCCCACCCCCCCCCCTTTGGAGTGACAATTTCAAGCTCCAGGGATGCAGACAACGTCTTTACCCCCGCACGAGACAAGTGTACCCTGTCACGGCTGTACAGGTAGTCGTTGCCATAGAACTGTCGCCAGTTATCAATGAATGCCCAACCATTGCTTGCACAATGTTTTTCCTGTCGGCAATTTATAGCAATTGCCCTGGACAGACACTCACCGCCACCCCCTCTTCTAGGCAAGACACCACATACTATCGGGACCCTTCCCCTATCTTTAACCTTCCCTAGCGCCTCCCTATACTTCCTGAAAGGTTCCTCACTCCTAACCTTTCCTATGTCGTTGCTTCCTACACTAAGACACACTACTGGCTTGGTACCCTCCCTTGACAAAACCCTGCAGCTGAATAACGTATTTCTGCATCGCTGAGGGTGCGACTGGCGTATTCTATTACATGCCATTTCCCTCGATGATCAGTTTGCATGAACACAGTCCCTACCCCTAGGCCGGAGGCATCGGTGCCCATGGTGCAGAAAGGCCAACACTGGAGCGTTCATTAAGGCACTCTTAATGGCATTTAAACTGTCTTCTCGTTCTTTATTCCACGTATACTCTACGTCCTTTTTGAGGAGTTTAGTGAATGGTGAGGTTATCTTGGCATAACCTTCAATGAAAGAACGGTAGTATCCTGATAATCCCAAGAAACTACGAAGTTGATCTGCATTCTTGGGACAAGGGAACTGCTTCACCGCCTTTACCTTACAATCTACTGTGTGTATACCGTTGCCATCCACGACGTGTCCGAGAAATTGGGTTCTGGATTTAAGAAATTCACATTTTGAAAGTCTCACTTTCAATCCAGCTATTTGAAGCTTTGTGAAAACATCTCGTAGTTTCTTTAAAAGGGTTTGTAAATCTTTGCTTACTATGATAAGATCATCTAGATAGGCATAGACTGTGTTACCTATCATTCTACCAAACAAGGTATTTATCATTCTTTGGAATGTTAGCGGCCCATTTCTCAAACCAAATGACATTCGTAAGAATTCGAAATGTCCCATTTTTGTACTGAATGCAGTTATCTCGCAGGATTCCTCATGTAAGAGAATTTGCCAGTACCCGCTAAGTAAATCTAAGTTACTAAAGACGGCGTTGTCTTTTCGTAGAGACTGTAGTAAGTCAGTTTGGAGAGGCATTGGGAAACTGTCTGGTACAGTTGCTTGGTTGACTCATCGAAAATCTATGACTGGTCTCCATCCTCCATCTTTCGGAGCGCCGGTGGGTAGAACGGTACCGCTCTTGCCTAGCAAGCAAGATGTCACGGGTTCGATTCCCGGGCCGGTGGAAAATTGTTCGGATGCACTTCCCAGCCTCCCTTGGACCCTGTTCACCTAGCAGCAAAGTAGGTACGTGCTGTAAATCGAAAGTTGAGAATTCGTATTCAGGGACAAGTTGTTGGAGCTTCCAATAACTTGCTTAGACATAAACCATTGACTCTTCAGGCTTCTACGCCCTTGACTCTTCAGGCTTCTACGCCCTTAACTCATGAGACATAAAGGCAAGCATAAACTTAGCACGCTTCCCTGTTGGGCGTTGTAAACGCATCTGCGCTTCACCTTACACAAGGATGAAGGGGGGTGCCCAATACAAAAAAAAATCCTCCATCTTTCTTGGGAAGTCGGAATAAAGGCGAGTTCCATGATGATTAGGAAGGTTGGATTACCTTGTGTTCCACCATTTCTTGTACCATCTGCTGGACTGCAGCCCTTAGCTACCTCACAGCTGGCTGTGGTTAGCCAATATGCTGGTATGTAGAACGGGCGAGTGTCCGGCTTGAGTGGAATGTGATGGTTTGTCAACGTTGTTTTACCTAGGGGTTCTCCAGGTAATGCGATGATTTCCTTGAACTTGGCTAGTAATTCTAAAAGATCACGTTTGCCTTGAGGATGATCGACCACTTTCACGTGTGGCGCTATTAACACAACTTTATCTACAATAAGTGATTTTTCATTCGATTCCCTTTGTATTATGCTACCTATTGGTAAATTCTATTGGCTCCGCGACAACCTCTCTGTCGTAAACAAGGAAATCACCTAAACAACATCCCTTTCTTAAACTTATAGGTCTCCCAGTTCTATTGAGAATGAGGACATCTGTGAGACTACCTGATCTGAGTGTGCTTAAGGTAGACTCAAGTGAAAAGCTTTTCACTCGTGAACTTTCACTCAGACACATAACATCTGTCCCTTCACTCACATATGCCAAAGTTACTGTAACTAGTTAGTACCTGGCTATGTAACCGTTGTACACCAGTTAACACAGTACGGCATTAGAATCCAGTTCTTGCCGCTTTCATCGCAAATGTCCTTTGAGCTACTAGGTAGAGTTTCAGGGAGTGACTCCATATCTAATTGCTTCTGTGCGATAGACTCCCTTGCGCCTGTCCCGGCAGTTATTACACGAACACCCAAGGTAAGCAATGGATATGAAGTTTGTACTGCGTGATAAGTTTTACAGTTATGCGTTATGGTTTGATTTCTTGGTTGAACGTTAATGTTGTTCTGCCTTAGGGTGGCAAGGCCGAGTAACCCGTCCTCTGGCAAAGAAAACGCATTGACTATGTAAAAATCCTCCAGAAAAGCTTTACTGGACCTAGAAAAAACGGATTGGCAGTGTTATCACCCTCGCTATGTTAAATTGGATTCCTGACACCTCAGACAGAGGAATGTCTGTAGGTCTTATTGGCCACATATTTGGAGGATATCGTCGCTTGAGTTCATTGAACGACGCTAATGAGATAACATCGGCACAAGCTCCCGTATCTATGTCTAGGTATAACTAATTGTTACCTATCCTCACTGGGACACTCAACACCTCCACTTTGTTTAATGCGGCGATTAATGAGCCGGAAATGGAAGCGTTGTTTTCTTGTGCCGTTGACGCTATCCTAGATCGTGTTGCTGGACTCCGAAGGCTCTGTACTCGTCTCCCATCGATTTTCAATCTCTTGCCCCAGACGCAGTAGATTCCTGCAATTTTCTGTATTGTGGTATGGAGACTGATGTACTAAACACCATTTATTCGGAGTGCCTTTTGTGTTTGTAGGCATTCTATTTGCTCTGTAGTGTCCTTTTAGACTTTTTGGTTTAGTAGTACTCTCTGTTTTTTTAAAGTCCTGGGAGGATCCTTTTCCCCGATTTTGCTGCGGGCTAGCTGGATATTTGTCCGTTTGCCCTGAAAACCAAAAAATGTCTGTGACATGTCCCTTATGTTTGCAGAGTTTTCAAAAAAGGTATCTTTTTGGGTTTGTTTCCGGTGACAGTTTTTGGTTGTTTCTTAGAACTGGTGACGGGTGCTACCGACAGAGCCCTAGGAGTATGTTCCATCGGTTCAGCAATTTCCTCCCCGTAGTCTACAAACTTAGTCATTACTTTAAATTCTTTCTTGCTGGTTGTGTTGCCTGTAGGTTCATGTAGAGACAAGATAAACTGCTGGAACTCAATGATATTGTAGAATATTTTTTTTAGACATTTTGTCTTCATCATCAAACCAATCTGAGGATCCCATGTAAGTTTTGTGATCTATATTAGTGTGTCCGGCCAAAACTTGGGCGTCTTGCGCATCTTTTGCAAACAGAGTGTCACGAGTACGATCTGCCATCCTGAAAATCCAAGTTAGCTGCTCCTTTGGTACCTGACCCGAAAAAGGAGATGAATTGTTTCCTAAAAGTTGAATAGTCATGAGTTGCCTCATCAATGGCTGAAGTAAAGATCATTCTAGCTGCTCGACTACCGGTTTGATAAGGCTTCGGACGTATGAGATTTTATCCACATCATTAGTAACATTATTGTTTCTCATTACATCTTCGCACTTATGCAAAAATGCTAAGATATTATAGTCTGCATCATCTGCAGTAAACTCTTGTACCTTAATGTTATTTGGAAGTATTTTTACAGTTTGACAGATCGATGAAGTCTGTGGGTTAGTTGAACGACCTGTTGCCATTTTTGTTGTGTTAGTTAAAGCACTAGCGTTATTAACAGGTAAAGTTAATGGGTAAATGTTACTTGACCTTAGTTGTCTACTGTGTAATTTTCTCAGCTAGGTAAAGAGTCGGTAGGTGTTAAATATATTCGGCTAATTTGTGGTAACTCTTCAATATCAGTTGCCATTAGCTCCTGTGAATTTCTAGATGACTGACTATCAGAGTTTGAGTCACAAATTTCCTGTTTGACACCCAATTTTTTTGGAAAAGGGTCCATAAATAGGAATATTTATCACTTCACCTGCATCATAATACTCACTACGTTGCCCACTCAAGGAGTTATGCAAAAATATTTACAATAAGTTATAGAACTGAAGAGAAAACAAATATTAAAATTATCAAAAAGTATCAAAAAGAATAAAAAGTATGTAAAAGTATGAAAAATATATATATTTTTTGTAATCTTGATAAAATCACACGGGAAAAGGGAAACAACGGAGCACCTTACCTTTCGTCTTTATTCAAGACATCTTCAGAGGCAACTGGATTACATGGACAGAGAGAGGCTTAAATATACAGGGTGACCTTATTAAACATGAGGTCAGGTCAAAATGATGTCATCCACTAATCCCCACACCAACACCAACACACAGGTAAAGGAGCTTAAGAGAAGGGGGTCGACGTGACTACTCAGGTTAGGTAAAAAATATGGGACCCACTAAATAACTATCCTTTATCTAGATCCAAGGTTTTCAAAGTATTTTTAACCTTGGGCCACAGAAAGACTTCTGGTTGAAGCTAGTTTGATTAAGGAATTAAAATCAATAAACCTTAGTGATGGTCAGTTCAAAACTGATAATATGTTACATAAATTTATTTGTCAGTGGCTCAAGGTTAAAAATGCTTTGAAAACCTTGGATCTAGATGAAGGATAGTTATTTAGTGGGTCCCTTATTTTTGACCTGACCCGATCAAATATTATATATATATATATATATATATATATATATATATATATATATATATATATATATATATATATATATATATATATATATATATATATATATATATATATTTGTAAATCCACAATGACAACGTGGATAAGATAAATCCCGTGTGATTTTATCAAGATATATATATATATATATATATATATATATATATATATATATATATATAATATTTGATCTAGTAGTAGTCTAATGTGCTTACCCTTTCAATATTGGTTACATATCTATACCTTTTATGCGAGGAAGTACTGTTTGTAAGTGTTTAGAAGTGCACCTGTTATCAAAGTCTTTCTACAATATTGATAAATCATAACATGTAAGCTGATCTGAAGGAGAATTATATGAGGATATATTCGTTTTTGTATATGTATTATTATTGCAAAATAAAGTTGATTGCTTGATTGATATAGATTTATAGTAACATATAGAGCTTACTATAACTTCATGTGTGAAGTGTGATGTGGTGGAGTGGATGAAGAGGAATACACAAAGGTGGTATGGGCATGTGCCGAGGATGCATGAAGACAGGCTGACAAAAAAGTTTATGGTAGCAAGAGAGAGGGGAATGTTGGGAAGGGTAGACCAATTTCCACCTGGGAGAAAAGTGTTAGAGAGTTTGTTGAAGAAAGAGCGGGAAGGGGAGGAAGAGTGTTTGAGAGAGTAAGTGAGGTGTGCAAGGATAAAATGGCCTGGAGACATTTCTGCCATGGCCACACCCTGTTGGGGAGTTCCCGGGAGGGAACAAGGAGTATGCGATATTGATTAATTGATCAAAACAGAGGTGCCGGAGCGGCTCCCCGGTGAGCTCCGGCAGCATTGCACCCCTGGGTATTCTGACTAGGCTTGTCACCCCCTGTGATGTAATAAATTAATTAAATAGCGAATAATAAGCTCAGCATGACTAAACAGACACTCACAAGCAGCAGCTGCAAGTAGTGGTGTAATGGAAGGGGGGGGGGGGATGAGTCTTTGTTGTTATTTCCTTATTTTTATTATTTTATTAATACATACGGGTAAGAGATATTTTTTCTTTTATATTTTTTTATGTCTTTTCTGTTTCTCTTTTCTTTTCTGTTATATTATTGTTTTTATTTAAATATTTTCCCAAGTCTTTATTTCAGTATGCTTATTACTTTATCTTCTATATCTTACCTTTCTTACATATTGTTTATTTCTTTCAATGTTTTTACTTGTTTCTTATATTGTCGTTTTATTATTTCAATATTAATCAGTGTTTAGTGATATTCCATTCAGTTGATTAACCTGGGAAAACCATATCAATCTTTAACATCTCTTGGTATAAGTATACTAACATTGTAGACTGCCACCACCCAGGCTTTTATTAGAATATAACTGAGATCATTAAAAATGTTAGGTAGCGTGGTAGCGAGCTTAGGCACATGGGTTACAGTGTTTATTTTCTGAGAAGCAATTGTTAGAAGGGAAGGAGTGATGATACTCACAATATACTAAACCAATATTCATTTAGATCAAATGTGGATAGTATGAAAATTTGAACCTTGATCCAACAACCAAAATAGGTTCAATCATTGATTACTTTACGGCAACATTCAGACAGGAATGGACCACTAGGTTGTACTTTATAAGTAACAAAATAGATCTTCAATTACTTATTACAACATTAAACCACTGTTATATTACTTATTTGACAATAAAGTTGGTTACACTTGTTAATAGCACAGTAATATTAATACATTACTTATAATATGTTTTCACTGAATGATTAACATAGAAACGTATGCCCGGCCATATCAACTGTGATTATGGATGGTCTACTCCCATATACAGGGTAGATACACACAATTCTTCTGTAGGTAATACTATTTAGAACAACCTGCTCTCACAGGAACATGTACCAGCATTTCAGTTGTGAGGGATTACTCACAATAAAAAAACAACTCTGATACTGGTAATAGCCACAGACATGGTTTCCACACTCAACTGGGACAATTATATTTATGCTAATTTTCCCCAATCATGTGCAAGGACACTACTTTGCACATATAATCGAGATTAATACACCAGGAAAGACTAGGTTACACCAAGTTGACACCGCTGGTGTTTATTATTACAAACAGCTGAAGCTCGTTAACTAGTAGTGCGGGTAGACTCGTTCAGTGTGTTTTAGCACTGTTTTCCCTGGGTGCGCCTGTACTCAGATTCTAAACTCGCCAAATCAAAAACATCCTTCAGAAAGGGAAGAGAGATTGTCAACTAAAGGAGGAGAGTTAATAAGATGCATTGCCTTTGATTCCACCCTGTCTAACAGTTGGACAGAAGAAGAGCCACACCAGATATGAGAGCAGTTTAGTGTTTTAGTTTAAAAAATTTATGACAAAGCTTGGAGAACAGTTTGCCTATTCTGAGTAATTCAGTCAGGTCTTGACACTGTGGGTGGTATCACTTCTCACTGCCACACAGGACAGAGGTTCATTAACAGTATATATATATATATATATATATATATATATATATATATATATATATATATATATAATCAACACCTCACCCCGCCAGGATTCGAACCCATGATCTTATAATTGCAACTAGGGAATGCTACCTCTGGGCCACCAGGACACTAAAAGCAGTCCTAGACTATGTTATATTTCACACAAAGCCTGTTCAACGAGCTCATGGCGCCGTGAACCTCAAATGGGGACCACCCGTGCCTCTTAGGTGATCAGAGCAACGTTATACCAAATCCGATTTCGAAACACAAGGATCCATATATATTTCATTAGCCCAATAAAGCACGCGGACTTCTACATATAACACTGGTCAACAGCCAAAATGGTTCACATATGAGATCATGCTCATACAACTAATTTCATATTGCTGAATTCGAATCTAATATTTGTTTTGTTCTTTCAGACCAGGTTTTATAAAAAAATCAATAGGTACAAATATTTAATATTCCATCACGCGTCGTGCAAAAGATGAGATTATCTCATGTGACTGTGCTTTCATGACTAATTTCATATTAATGAATATTAATTGGATGTTTCATTCTACCATCAGACCTACTTTCTTAAAGAATAAAAAAAATAGTAAATATAGTAACATTATCGCGTCATGCAAGATACAATTTTAAACCTATCACAGATAAGCTCATAAAAAATTGTACCAAAAAACATAAGTTCAAATCCTTTATAATGACAAAATATGAAGTTCTAAAAGTGCTTCTGAACTTTACTCTTTCTCTTGTACAGCTTGCTCTCTTCTCGTTGCAGTGTCCAGCAATAGTCGCCCATCATGTTAGGACTGAATTGTCCCTGATATCTGCTCTCCATTATGGCGATATCTTGATGAAATCTTTCGCCGTGTTCATCACTAACGTCTCCAAGGTTACCTGGGAAAAATTCAATATGAGAGTGGAAAAAATGCAATTTCAAGGACATCCTTGCTCCCAATGCATGATAATTCTGAAGCATGGTTGTTACGATTTCTTTGTAGTTGTCAGCACGATAGTTTCCAAGAAAATTCTTTGACACATTGACAAATGATTCCCATGCTTTTTTCTCCAGTGGGTTCAATGTTTTGGTGAATTCGCTATCATTAACTAGTATACGAATTTGTGGTCCATTCAAGACACCTGCTTTCAACTTGGCTTCGGAAACCACACCACCTAGTTTCTGAGATAAGTATAGAGTCCCAGCACCGAATTGATCCATAGCTTTGATGAAATTTTTAGCCAAACCGAGCTTTAGATGCAGTGGAGGCAAAAATATCTTTTCTGGATCTACAAGCGGATTGTGAGCACAGTTAAACCTTCCAGGCACATCTCTTGGTCTTGTCGGCCAATCCTTTCTCACATAGTGCTCTGCATCAGCTCTGCTGTTCCACAAGCACAAAAAGCACATGTGCTTTGTGTAGCCACTCTGAAGGCCCAGTAGTAAACTGATGACTTTGAGATCGCCACATATCTTCCACTGGTGTTTCTCATACTCTATAGCGGCCAACAGAATTTTCATTGTTTCATAGCGCTCAGTCATTTTTGTTGCGTGTGCTATTGGGACAGATGGAAGCCGATTGCCATTGTGTAAAAGAACAGCTTTCAGAGAGTCTTTTCCTGAGTCTATAAACAGCCTCCAATCCTCTGTCTTGTATGTTTCGGACTTGCAGAGTTGTTGCATGAGAGATACTGCGTCCTCGCAATAACAAAGGTTGTTTGCCATTTCGAAAAATGCAGACAGCTGTCTATGTCGGTAACGCGCTGTAGTGATATGCACTCCATCTTCTAGCAGGTTACGCTGCTTTAGTCTGGATCCCAAAACTTCAGCCTTTTCTTTTGACAAGTTTAGGTCCCTGATGAGATCATGAAGCGCTTCTTGAGTAAATAGTTTAGGCCTGGTATTTTCAGAGTCATCCTGGTAGTCGTTTTCCATTGAGGTAGAGGTAGAATCGGAATCACTCAATTCTTGTTCAGTCGGTGGATTTGGGACTGGAAGTTCAGCACTGTGCGGTACTGGTCGGATTGCAGAAGCAATATTGGGGTACTGTACCTTGCCTCGTGTCTTGATTTTTATTCCCTTAATATTTGTGAGACAGAAGTAGCAGTCACTACTGTGGTCTTTAGGTTCACGCCATATCATTGGTACAGCAAACGGCATTCCTGAACTTCGTTTACCACACATCCACTCGCTCAGGTGGTTAACACAAGACTTACAGGCTACATGAGGTGCCCATTTCTTGTCTTGGTCACCCAAATGACATTTGAAGTAACTTTTGTAGTTCAGTCGAACAGCTTTTGTGATTGGTTTCTTGAGGCTACCAGGAGTGAAGGCACCACATATGTAGCAAAAACTGTCAGCACCGTTCACACACTTGCGACGTTCCATGTTTTGTTAATTTCAGAGTAATTACAAATCATGCAGGTGTAGATATGCAATATCATGAATCAGCAAACTGAAACAAACAAAAAAGCACAAATCAGCACAAAATAATTGCATAAGTGGAGCCAATGAGCATATAAATTACTGTATGAATAGCATGGTACACTAAATATATAGATATGCTGGTTCTGGAAAACTGAGCCTGATACAGCTATACGAATGTCATAATTGAGTTCAGCACATACAATTACACTAGAATCAGACTGTTTTGATCCAGAACCATGAGAATTTTTTTTTATTTTGACAAGTGTAATCAACACCTGACCCCACCAGGATTCGAACCCAAGATCTTATAATTGTGACCAGGGAATGCTACCTCTGGGCCACCAGGACACTTGGAATACTGCTGACAATGTATGTATATGTGTATGTATGTATATGTGTGTGTATATGTGTATGTATGTATATGTGTGTGTATGTGTATGTGTATATATATATATATATATATATATATATATATATATATATATATATATATATATATATATATATATATATATATATATATATATATATATATATATATATATATATTTCATGTAAATATACGTGGATAAGATAAATCTTGATAAAATCACACGGGAAAATGGGAACAACGGAGCACCTTAGCTTTCGTCTTTATTCAAGACATCTTCAGAGGCAACTGGACTACATGGACAGAGAGAGGCTTAAATATACAGGGTGACCTTAAAAACATGAGGTCAGGTCATAATGATGTCATCCACTAATCCCCACACCAACACACACGTAGAGGAGCTTAAGAGAAGGGGGTGACGTGACTAGTCAGGTCAGGTCAAAAATAAGGGACCCACAAAATAACTATCATACATCTAGATCAAAGGTTTTCAAAGCATTTTTAACCTTGGGCCACTGACAAATAAATTTATGTAACATATTATCAGTTTTGAACTGACCATCACTAAGGTTTATTGATTTTAATTCCTCAATCAAACTAGCTTCAACCAGAAGTCTTTCTGCGACACAAGATGATTTAATACTTCTAAGCCTTTTTCCCAAGCAATGGGGTTATTATTATTCCTAACATGAACGAACAAGGCACTGCTTTCAGATGCTGTTCTGATATATATATATATATATATATATATATATATATATATATATATATATATATATATATATATATATATATATATATATATATATATACATATACATACATACACTTATACACACACATATACATACATTGTCAGCAGTATTCCAAGTTAGGACGAATGAATCCTCTATAAACTTGAAGCAACCGCTCAGGAGTGAAAAAGCTACGGCATCTGTACAGCATTCCCAGTTTTCTTTACTCTTTAATTCTCTTTTCTTATTCCTGTTCTTAATATTTCTCTCTTTCTTTCTTGGTTCTTTAAAATAGTAAGTGAAAGGAAAGGTAAGGATAGGGAAGTGAGAGAGGAGGGAAGGCAGTAGTTGAGGGGAGAGCAGCTGGTTTGTGGTTAGACAGCCACCCTCACACAGGGGGGACAGTATGAATAAGCATATCATCCACTAACATATATACTATGGGAAATATGTAATAGTTATGTTGTTACTCATTGGGGGCCACTGTATCACTGTATAACCCAAAGACACTTAGAGGAATATATTATTCAATGCAAAATAAAATAGAATTGAGTAATATTTATAAGTCTTTCATTTATTAATGACGTTACTTATAATTTACAGTTACATTTTCAAAACAATACCCTTTTCTCATAGCTAGTTAAAAGGGGTCACATGAATCACAATATATCTCTTGAAATGGATAACCTTAAGTGCACTTACTTATATGTATCTCACCATGTTGTACCTGCCGACCCACATACATCTACACCCAAAAACTTTCAAACTCAGACTCTACCCTAAACTATTTTATGGGACACCACATGTTCATGATATCATGTCTCACATGCTCTCCTTATTGGATCAGGCCTTGGGCACTCACGCTGTCAATGGTCAGTTTGAGCAGGAACACTTGGGCAGGGAATAAATATTTATTTTCTCTAAAACAACATTAATTTTTTTTCTAAAATCATGGCACTGTTACAACTCTCCCTGGTCGCTTAAATGAAAATTTGGGAGATGTTGAGGAACATTTTGCAAATTTTCATTCCTAATCCTAGCTAGAAATATCTTAACTTAATTAGCATAATAATCAAATTGACAATACACATCATCTATTTCTTAATATTTGTATATCTAACTGCACTTCACTAGATATTAACTCACAAAAAAGTATGTAAGTAGATCTGAACTAAAGACACAGGTTGACACAAATGCAACGAAAATAAATTTTACTAAATGTCAAAATAATATTAAAATCCTGAAAACAAACATAATGAAAATATCAAATATGAATCATACAAAGGCATGACAACTTAAACAATGGATAAACTCAATATAAAAATGATCAGTATTGAAATCACTTTAGGAAAACCCATAAATAATAGTAAATCAAAATACTCTCACAAAAAATATATTCAATTAGGTATCAACTAAAGTTAAAAATCAAGATCAATTAGACATCAAATTAATGAAAATAATTCAGGATAAAACCACTCAAATGAAAGAGAAAGGCTTAATTACTATTCATGCACAAAACAAATTTATAGAAGATGGATTTTGTCAAATTTAATTTCTCTCTCTTTCTGGTTGTTATTAAAATTGTATTATTATTTTTTTTTTATCTTCATGAATCTTCAACATCAGTTTTCAAAATGACTAACAATTCAACATATTAACTTTCCAAGTTTATTTACAGAACTTCTCAAAACATAGATTTGCTTCCCTTCTTATCTCAATTCACCCAAAACTCTGGTTTTCATTCTCTTAGATGACTTCACATATACTGTACATTACATATTCTGGTATATCATGAATCTTATCACACACACACACACACACACACACTGCAACTCGCCAACTGCATACACACACACACAAACACACACACACACACAGATACATCTTATTTTCTGTGGTTCAGCTGATCTCTCATCTTACAATTGATGATGATATTGTACATCTGGCAGGTACAGAGTTAACGTTTCCAGATGGTGGGTTTTCCACAGACACTTGTTTACTGTACACTAATTTCGGCTTTCATCTACTGTGAGTGAATAAATCGTTTTTGGAGATGTGGAGTTCTTTGATTACATTATCCACTACATACTAATCGTATTGACCATATCGATGGTCCCTCCTCCTTGGTAACTGAGTTCAGCGGCATAGCCTCACTTCATAATGGCGATAGCTTACAGGTCGGCTTAATGTCAGACTTGTATTGGGAATGGAAGCTTTTTCTGTAGTGGGGGACCAGCTAGTCAATTTTCTACACAGGGAACATCCATCCCACAGGACATAGGATCATCTTCTCCATCAACTTCTCAACAACTCCACTAGAATCTTCTTCTCCTACTCCGATCATGAAATACAGCATTGACTTTATCCACAGTGACCACACTCCATCCGTACTAACGCCTCCATGAACTGTTAGATTGCACTGTTGCATGCTTCCCTCCCTCCATCAGATTCGGCATAATGCATCTTGATTGGTAGGTGCCTATGGGATGGAACCTTAATAGAGCTACCAACGGGACAGGGTTTTTTTTCCAGGACAGGGTGTGTCACGACTCTGGGACATCAACTTCTCACTTCTCTCCTCATCCTTACTTTTAGCAGCTGACAACTCACAAGTGGTCTGGACATTGCAAGCGTAGACTGTAGCCAGTATGTTGACTTTGGACCAACACAATTGAGGTCAGCCCCTTCCTACCCAACCAATTAAGGAAATGCCCCTGGGTCAAAGAGAGACACCAAGTCGGCTCTGTCGTCCCTAGACATTTGCTTCTAACCCGATGACTGTGGTACCAGCAATCCACCAGATGGTGTTGTAGTGACCTGCTCTCCCTACAACTCCTCTCCCGTCTTCGCCTTGCCAATCAGCGGCGCCGCTCACCTCATACCTCTGAACCTGATCCTGCAGAATCGTATAAATACCCCCATCCTCGCCGTGAAGGTACCCGGCCATCAAGTGGCTGTGGGGAGTAATGAAATTCTTCTGCTACTTACTTAACCGGAATAGGAAGGCTCTGAACAACAGAAAAGCCTATAAAGAAGAAGAATACACCACTTAACCACCGGTTATGGAGTGCGTACGCCCTCCTAACCGCGACCCCAGCCTGAACCGCCAACCCTACGAGCCGAACCACAACAGGCTCCTCACAGAGAAAGGGGACAAACTGTGGGCCTTCCACGAAGCCCTGAAAACCAAGAGCAACGCCATTCACACCACTTCTGCCGCCGCCAATAACTCCACCACCACTGCCACCGCCACCGAGGACGACAACTGGACGAAGGTTGAAAACAAAAAACGCCAACGTGCTTTTTCGGGAAACGAAACCCGCCAAGCAGTCCAAAAGGCACCCATCACCACTACCAGCTCGTCCCCAACGACACTGCCAAAATTCTGGATCTCGAAAACGATATATGCCGCCATCACAGAGACGGAGAAACAAAACCCACTGGCCAAGTTCTCAGTGCGGCCCAACCTAAAGGGGGATATGATCATTCACCCCAAAGACAAGGACTCCGCCACCACCTTCGACACATACCTGAAAAACAGCACCACCGTTGCATCAACGAAGCTGGACCCCGCCCAGAAACAGATGAAGTCGGTAGTCCTCCGATACCCAAAGGAGCTACCCCTCGAACCCCTGGAGAACCATCCAAAGATCCTAAAAGCCGAAAGATGCTCTCACGTGACCGAGAAGACGGCCACCACAAAACAAGTGCTCATAACACACTAAGGTCCACCCCCCAGCACCATAGACCTCAAAAGTTGGGGGATCTACGAAATAAGCCCTACGTTCCGGAGCCGCAGGGGCTCCGGAAATACGGGCACCATCAGACGAGGTGCACTTACAAGGAAATCTGCGCCGTTTGCGAGCAGAAGCATGACATACACTCCTGCCTCACCAAGTTGAAGACTGGGAAAAAATTGCCACAAGTGTGCCAACTGCGAGGGCAAACACCACGCCTGGAACCCTGGATGCTCCGAGTGGACAAAGAGGGTCCAGGCAAACCGACCAGCACCACCTCCAGCAGCAAGACCGGCCTCCACCGCTTGCACACCAGCCCACCAAGTACCTTCGTGTGGGGAACCCAAAGGCAAAGACAACAAAGCCAACCTCCTCAACCGGTCAACACCCAAAGTGCGGCCCAGTTTCCTGGCCTCCCTACGGCCACATCTTAGGCTCCCAAGCAGCAGACAACGACAACAATTATGAAAAAAGACAAAACAAGCACATACCAAGGCACCAGAAGGAATGATACACGTATCGGACCAAGCCAAGGGACTGACAACCTTCGCGGAGGGCCTAGCCGGACTACTGGGCCACACCAGCCTACACAGCTCCAAATACTCCTAACAGCACCATTTGTATTATATAAATATTTATCCAAATGTGTAATACCAAATTATTCAACAAGTTATTCAAATGTGCCTCAGCTGTTGATGTATGCATTGCTGAGGTGGCAGTTCCTTCGGGGAGCAAGCGAGGGCAGGCTGAGGTCAGCTCATGTCAGCAACAACATATCTGACGCGTTTCCTCTTCGAGGTCTGCTTCGCTCTCTCTCCCTGGGTCAATGACAAGAGACTCATATCACGTGTTGCCCAGTGAACACTTCACTTAAGTGTTCTCCTATAAGTGCACTAAGACACTTCCCTTAGCAGAGAAGGTACAATATACTCTCAACTGAACTCAATACCTGTGAAATATTTTTCTACAATAAAGCAAAACCAACAAAGTGTTTACTTCAGCCCTGCCACTTACCAATTCCAGAACTAATAAATAAATATATATATATATATATATATATATATATATATATATATATATATATATATATATATATATATATATATATATATGATCTATATATGCTGATAACCACAAGGAAAGAAGAAAACACGAAGTTCCCAAGCGCTTTCGTGTAATTCACATCTTCAGGGTGTATATATAGAGTACCAGGTCCACAATGGTCAGGTATTAGGTAATGACCCTACTAATCTTTAAATAGCACACAACGGTTGGTGGTCAGGTCAGATGGTCAAGTGACCCGGCCTTCTCACCTGATCACAAATCTTCTTAATTACAAAATTGTCCAAGGCACGTAAAAACATTGTTGAAAATACTGACTGTTTGACTTTATTATGGTGGGCAGAATAATAATGAATGTATGAACACACATTAGTTGGTTTTCTATAAATACTGAACTTAAAAGTGTTACCTATTCTGTGTATCAGACAGTCTAGGAATGGCAATTTACAGTCTTGCTCTAATTCCACAGTGAATTTGATCGAGGGGCTAAGTTGTTAAGTTGTGGCAGGAAAGCTTTTAGGTCCTCATTACATGGCCAGAGACATAACACATCATCAACATATCTAAACCAGACTGCTGAAGGTGGTAAAATATTACTTAATAGTTTCTTTTCAAAGAATTCCATATATAGGTTGCTTAATACAGGTGAGAGTGGATTTCCCATTGCCATACCAAATTTTTTAGCATAATATATATATATATATATATATATATATATATATATATATATATATATATATATATATATATATATATATATATATATATATATATATATATATATATATATATATATATATATATATATATATATATATATTATCAAACTTGATAAAATCACACGGGAAAAGGGACACAACGGAGCACCTTATGGCTTTCGTCTTTATTCAAAAAACAGTGACCCATTGGAATTTTTAGACAAGCTTAATGATATTGTCCCAAGTATCACATTCAAAATTGAAAGAGAAATAAATGGATCCCTTCCATTCCTTGATATGCTTATCATGAGAAATGGCCAAAACTACAAATTTAAGGTATACAGAAAGCCCACACAGGTAGACAGTTTCATACACTTTTTATCGAATCACCTGGAGTCTACCAAAATGTCAGTTTTTTCTGCTATGTTCTTAAGATGTCTGCGTATTTGTGACTCTGAATTTATTGACGATGAATTGAAACACATTCGTTCCATTGCACAAAAACTCGGGTACCCTTCTGTGTTTGTTGATCGTTGTTTTAAAAGGGCTAAAAAATCCTTTCATTCCTCTCAAACCAGACAAGTTCCTACACTTAAGAATATTTTGACTATGCCTTATCGTAATGAATTAGTCCCGTTTGTTCGGTCCCTCAAGCTACTAAATATTAATGTTGTTTTCAAGTATGACTCAACCATTACCAATATGTTAATAAGAAATAGCCCAAGTTTGAATGTAAATGGAAGTGTTTATTGTATTCCATATAGCAAATGTAATTGTAATTATGTAGGACAGACAGGAAAAACACTGCAGCTCAGAATCAAACAACATAAGTACAATATCAGAACAGTATCTGAAAGCAGTGCCCTGTTCGTTCATGTTAGGAATGATAATCATCCCATTGCTTGGGAAAAAAGCTTTGAAGTATTTAAATCATCTTGTGTCACAGAAAGACTTCTGGTTGAAGCTAGTTTGATTAAGGAATTAAAATCAATAAACCTTAGTGATGGTCAGTTCAAAACTGATAATATGTTACATAAATTTATTTGTCAGTGGCCCAAGGTTAAAAATGCTTTGAAAACCTTTGATCTAGATCTATGATAGTTATTTAGTGGGTCCCTTATTTTTGACATGACTTGACTAGTCACGTCACCCCCTTCTCTTAAGCTCCTCTACGTGTGTGTTGGTGTGGGGATTAGTGGATGACATCATTATGACCTGACCTCATGTTTTATAAGGTCACCCTGTATATTTAAGCCTCTCTCTGTCCATGCAATCCAGTTGCCTCTGAAGATGTCTTGAATAAAGACGAAAGCTAAGGTGGTCCGCTGTTTCCCTTTTCCCGTGTGAATTTATCAAGATTTATCTTATCCACGATTTCATTGTGGATCTACATGAAATATATATATATATATTGTGTGAGCAACACATACTCATGTACTCGTGGAGAGCGTCCTCGGGCTAGTCGCCACAGCTCCAGCCCCAGCCACCCCAGTAGAGGAAACCATACAGGCCCCCACACGAGTGACAGCTGAGGTACACTCTACACCGAAAAATGTCACCAGGAAACCAAAGATACCGTCAGCTCCCAGAAAGAAACTGGACGTTTCAGCTCCCTTGAACAGAACCAAGGCCCAGAAGGCAAAAATCACCACAGAACAAGAGGATATGAACCTGATCCAGTCGGAATTAGACCTGAAAATATCCATCGAGGATCACCAGAAGTCCCCGATGAAACATTGGTGAAAAACACTTGCACCCTGAACATCCTTTCTTGGAATGCTCAGGGCATCAAAAACAAGAAAAACCTCCTGCAAGAAGCAGCAGCCAAGGATAAGCTTGACATTATACTGCTACAAGAAACACTCCTACAAGAACACCACTGTTTCAAATTCAGTGGCTTCAAGACATACAGGAGGCATTTCACGCAGGCGTCAACAAAAGGATGAATGATCTTGGTCAAGTCGATCATACCGTCCTCCGAGGTCATGCAGCAATTGTTATGTGGGGAAAACATAGAGACACAGGCCGTCAAAGTAACTCTCCAAGAACGGGAAATAACTGTCCAAAACATCAACAAGAACCTAAGGGGCTCACTGCAGGTGACTCAATTATTCGCTTCGGCCGCTGACCACGCCACACTCATAGGAGGGATTTCAGTGTACATCATCCCTTCCTAAGCTCGGTAAGCCCCACAAATGAAGATGGCCTACACCTATGCACCACCTATCAACACACATCCGAGATCGCCCTCTTTAACACAGGAGAGCCCACCCACATTAGGGGAGGAAGGCACTACAGCCTTCGGCCTCCTGGCAGCTGCACCCCACGCTGACCAGCGACCACCTTGCCACCCCAATAACACTGAAGGTGAACAAACTCCCCACGCCACCCCCGCCGAGATGGAGATACAATACCCAATAGGCGGACTGGGAACTCTATGGGAAACACCTGGCTAAGTGGTGCGCCAAATCACAGCCGGCTGGTGCAGCACCCGTGGACGAGACAAACCTCCACCAACAGTTGGTCGAGGCGTTTCACCAAGCGGCAAAAGAGGCTATTCCAAAAACAAAGCCTACATCAAGACAGTACAAGGATTACTGGTACTACTGCCCCAGGGTGAAAGATCTCAACCACAGAGTGAACATGTCCCGAAGAAACTACAGAAGACATACCACGGACACAAACAGACATCTCCTGCAAGACATAGTCAAGGATACCAGGGAAGAGAAGGAATCAAAAGCGTAAGCTGGCTCAAGTGGTGCTCCGAACTAAACGAGCACACCTCCCCCGGCAAAAGTGGGCCCAGATCCGAAGGACATCTGGGAAGGCAACAGCACCACCACCAAACCCATCCCAACCCAGAAGAGGAAGCCGAGAGACTTGCAAAACTGTTCTCCGACCGGGCAGCAACGAATACCTCCCGAGACACGCGGAGGAGACACAACGGCGTCTGCGACAGACCAGACTCCAGATGATCGAAGAGGCCTGCAATGGTGAAAATGACACCGACAGACCTTTCAACCAGCAAGAACTCCAGAAGTCGCTAAAACGAAGCAAGGACACAGCGCCAGGGGCCGACAGGATAACCTACTCCATACTTTCCCATGCCGGAAAAGCCGGCCTTGCTACAAGTCATCAATGCTTCGTGGACCGCACAAAGACTTCCACCGGAATGGAAGAAGGCAGATATACAGCCCATTCAGAAGCCCAGAGAACCAGACAAACCAAGACCCATCTCCCTCCTCAGCTGCATAGCGAAGACGGGAGAAAGAATGGCTCTCAACAGACTCAAGTGGAAAGTAGGCAGCCCACACCCTTACATTTTTGCCTACACCGAGAACACCGTCACAAGCAACAACATTACCGAGATACTCAGCACAGTGGACAATAAACCAGCTTTGGTGGTCTTCCTCGACTTGGAGAAGGCCTTCGAACTAGCAAATCCACTGGCCATTATAACGACGCTCGCCGAAAAAGGCGTCAAAGGAAGGTTGCTGGGGTGGATCCAGAACTACGCTTTCAGGGGGCAACGTCAAACTACAGGGTCCACGAAAACGGAACCCCACAAGGAGGCATCCTCAGTCCAACGCTGTTCAATGTCCTGATGGAAAATCTAGTCAGACTACCTTTCAGACAAACAGTCAAGCTCCTCTGCTTTGCAGACGACTTACAGCTCATAGTAAAAGGAGCAAACAGACAGGTCAACACGCTACACGCACTCCAACTTTTAGAAGAGGAGTGCAACAGACCTGGACTCAAGATAAATCCAGCCAAGTCGAAAGCGTTGGCCATCTGCACAGACACACCAGACATGATGCTCTCAATACAAAACACATCGGTAGTCTGGACCAACACCCACTAGTGTCTTGAAATCTGGTTCGACCAGGAATTCACTTTCAAGCTGCAAAACGAGTATCTCAGGCACAGGACTAAGAGCAGACACAACATAAAGAGGTCGCTCACCAGCACAACCACAGGAGCGAACATACACGTGCTCAAAGCCTACTACACGGCCGCCATCAGATCGCTAGATTACAGTGCTCCAGCGCTCATTGGACTGAGAGAAGACCAGATAGCTAAGGTAGAAGTTATCCCAAATAATGCTCTCAGGACCAGGCTCGGAGCACCCATGTGAACTAGAATTTGCAATTTGCAAATGGAAACTGAACTACCCCCCCTGGCAGTACGAGTCAAGCAGGTGACAGCCGGACTCCTCGTCCAAATCTGTAGATCAGATAAGCCCACAGCTGCCAAAACGCGAATCAGTGCCTCCCTCCACCTCGAATACAGAGTGCGAGGGACCACCTGGTCGCTTGAGGCAAGCAAGGTTATCAGGCACCTGCAAGCAGAAACACTCGTCAAAAACATCCAAGACATACGAGACAGGGATTATGTAGCTCCACCACCATGGAGCCCTCCACCAGCCACATTCAAAATCACCAAACTAGGTGATAGCAAAGCCAACCTCCAGAAGGAGGATCTCAAAAGAATAACTCAGGAGGCCATAGCCACTGAGACACCGGCTGATGCCGCATCATACTTCACAGACCCAAAACATGAAAGATCCGGAGAGGCCTTCTATACCCAAGGTTAGACCCTCCGATGGAGACTTTCTAATGACTGCTCCACCCTACAAACAGCGTGCAACAGATCAAGAACCACCTCAGAAAGACTACCAAGCTCCACATCCAAAAGAGCTTCCTTGACACATTCAATGCTGGTTCCCAATCAGCCAAATGGTACCTGGTGGCTATAAAGTGGGAACCACCATAAGTGGACACGAAAACACCAAGACAAACCCAAGTTAGCCTTCATCGACTACGACTAGGGTACAAGTGCACCTGGCAGACGATCGGAAATGTCGTCAGGGAATGCACCTACTGTCAGGGGCCAGCGGCTAACCCACTTGAACACTATCTCCTCGACTGCGAAGTCACACAGTCTCCGAAACAGAATTAGAAACTTCCAAGAAGAACACACAACACCAGCGGCCACTCTAACCCGAAAGGCCCAAATAAACCACATTCACCACCTTCTCCGGGTCATCACACGATACCCACCACCCAGATAGCTTGGGAAGTATCCTCCCCAGCAAGTGCGGACTCCGGTTCGGGGGGCGCGCCACTCCGAAACTGACAACGTCCAAGAGTGGGGGGTTGGTGGTAAGCGCTCACTGACCAAGGGTCCGCTCACACTTGCAAACATGCAGTATCTTTTCATATCTGCAGGTAGGACACCTTTCATCCCCAAATCCACAATCCGGTCTGGCTGCCCATGTCGGACTACGGACCGACAATCTCAACAACAAAAGCAACCGTGAAGGTCATTCTACTCAACAGTGTGGCAGCTAAATGCAATTTTCAAGAGAATCATGCAAATGGTGATACAAGCACCAAATTTGGCATGGTAATTTTCTAATAGTTACTAGTCAAGTCTGCCTGATTGGTCATTTAAAAATCTAAGATGGCGGCCATTTTTCAAGATGGCCGCCATATTGATCTTCAAAAGTTGATTTTTCTTATAGAAATTGATGTAGTTGGTCAATCTGAGTGATCTTGGTGTCGATATGTATGTTTTAAAGCATGTTCAGATGATATTTTATAGTTTTAAGTCCATTGTAACATTTTTATCCACATAAAATAACACTTTTATTAAAAAAAAATATAACAAAAAAGAACTTACTAAAAAAAAAAGTACTCACTATTAGCACTGGTTCCTGTGATTTCTCCTGACAGTACATCTTTGTGCATTTACTGCTGTTCACATATGCAGCTGCAAAGTGCTGTGCAGGAAAGTTCAGAGCATTTGCATCTCTAGTTGCAGTCTTTCTTACAGGAACATTTGGTCAGCTCCTGACAGCATGTCTTAGCAAACACAGACATGCCGACGTAGATAGCAAAAGGTGTCTCATGGTCCTTGGAGTGTCTGTGGATTTGTGTTCCTACCTTGTAGTTGGCAAAGCAGTTGTACTGTAAGAGCTGTGACATAGCAAGGTCGGACTTCGATGCGCCATGCTGGAGTTGGGATTTGATATCTGCACCATGTTCGATCACGCATACAAATTGAAGCAGCGATGGTGGAACAGCCTGTTCAATGCATCCTTCATGAAATGTACTGCTGAAGTGTGACTTGTGCTGAAGCATGTCCCGTCGTATCATCCCAGCAGCCTTGGCCAGATGGATCGCGTCACCGTATTTGCTTGCTTGTGCCAGGATTGAGCCAACATCCTTCTCAAAGGCCAGTAGGACATCTCTTCCTTGGTGATGAGCTTGCAGTTGGGGTATGTGAAAAAGCAGCTGGTCCTTCAGTCGAGTAGCATGAACATCGGGCGATCCAACACCCAGCTGCTCAAGTCTCTGTCTGTAGAGTGTGACCAGGTCGGCAAGTCTAAAAATGGGTGGTTCAGTACCTTCACTAGAAGCTTTCATCTGAGTGATGTAAGTGACCAGTTCAGAGAAAGCAGTTGGGTATGCGTCCTTGTTCGGATGAAGCTCTTGTGCTTCTTCTTGCTCATGAGCATTTCGGTGTGTTCTTTCTCGGTTGTACAGGTCTGCCAGGCAGCGAGGGTGATACTTCAGTTCTTGTGCCACAACATCTCCTGCACTTAGTTTGGCAAGGAGTTTTCCATCGCTAAGTGTCTTCGCACAATCATTCAATCTTTTATTAAGTTTCATTGTCATTGCATGTTTTATGTCATCTCCCGAAGCTTCTTCCTCACATAGAAAGCATTCTGTTGCTTTGGGGTCTCTGACCATTAGTGGTATCTTACTACTGCTGCTCTCCTCTGAAGCAACTGCAGAGGTTCGCCTTTTCTGAGCTCTATTTAACTTTGTGTTGTTGAACAGAAGTGTGCAACTCTCATGATACTGTGCCTTGTTTCTCCTCAAAGTCTCCTCTATCCCATCATCTTCAACAAGTCTTGCAGGGTCAAGCTTGATTGGCAGTGCATTGATTGAATGAAATAGAGCAATATTCCTTGCCAAGCTCTTGTAACCGTCATCTCCTTTTTTTGGCAGGATTTGCATGTGGAGACTTAAGATCTTTGCCCAGTCAGTGAGGAATGATTTGTTGGTAGATTTTGTGTCCATAACTATTTTTGATCTTCAGGGCCGAGGGTTTATCCCTTTACCACCCTGATGAGCACTTTCTTGTATGGGATACAACTAGGTTCATGCCTTTTGCCCTACACCTAGTCCGATCGTTCATCCAGTGTCATTAGTTCCGTGCGATCTGTACACCATCCAGATTACTAAAACCCCGTTATCCTTGGCTTAGCTCTCCAGCGCTGGCACATCCTATCAATTCAGGTGCGGCTGCTTAACTGATTTGGGGTTGGTTAAGCACCATTTGGGACACTAAGCTGTAGCAGTATGACATGCTTTGTCTTAGCTGACACTGAACCCCATGCTGGGTTGCACAGCAGTGATGTCACCAGTGTGCCCTGGTAGTGCCCGACAATCACTCCCTCACATGCAGAGACGCTCTGCATGCTACCCTCACCCAGTTGGAAAAAAACATAAAACCAGTACATAAAACCAGTCATAAATAAGACACATATATATCTGAGAGTATCAAAAATAGAAAAAAATCATCTGAGCATGCTTAAAAACATACATATCAACACTAAGTTCATTTAGATTGACCAACTACATCAATTTCTAAAAAAAAAAAATCATATTTCGAAGGTCAATTTGGCAGCCATCTTGAAAAATGGCCGCCATCTTGAATTTCCAAATGGCCAGTCAAGCAGATTTGACAAGTAGCCCCTAGGGTATGATCATGCCAAATTTCACGCTTGTATCACCATTTGGGGATTGTCTGTTCACCCCACCCCTAGACCAGTCTTTACTCTCCCAGCAAGCGGACAGAAGGAGAGGGATCCACAGGATTTAGCTGAGGTGGACAGATTAGGTAGGATTTTCATGTATGTTACTGACCATGGCCAAAGTGAGAGTAAAGATCTCCGGAACCGCGACCCAGGGGTTTCGGATAGGGCTAAAAAGGCTATTGAGCGACCTAAGGGTGAGAATATATAGACTTGTGGATCTGAGAGATGGTTACATAATTCTCACAGAAACAGATGAAGATGCTGATAAACTACTTAAGTCTAGTGCCATGGACAAAATGAAAACTAACGGTTACGAGGTCATTGTCCCATGGGAATCCGACGCCAAGCTCACTGTAAGGGAGGAAACGATCTTCCTGCTCGTTACCGCTGCTAACTCGCTTGTTTGCTGGTGCGACTAACACTTGGGCGGTTGGACAGAGGTGAGAAGGGCAGCTGCTACCTGTGTCAAGAGTAGATTCACCCCAGCCGTCATACAGTCACTATCTAGCTACCCCGCTGTTCGTCAAATTCTGGCTGTGATCTCATCATAGGTCCTGGACTCGTGGGCTGTGTCCTCAGACCTTCACTTATCGACTGTCAATTCTCTGGTCATCTACCACTACCACGACCGTCAGTTCATCTCATTCCGTCTGTGCCCCTGTGTTCTCCTGCCATTTCAAGACGTCGCTCGAGTGTGGAGTTGAATGGACACTTCCCTACCCTGAGTGTGGATCACAGTGTTCCAGAACCTTCCCCCAGGGCCAATGCCGAAGGAAATATCTGTTCATTGTTTGATTCTATCAGTTGTTGACTCCCATTAATTGTTTGCTCCCTTTAATTGTTTACTACTATTAATTGTTTGACTCCATTAACTGTTGACTGCCTTAATTGTTTGACTCCCGTAATTATTATTTGATGTTTGTTGGGTGGTGTCAGAGTGTTGTGTTATATTTTTTATAGTAAAGAGATGTCAATCTGAAACTGTTGTTTGCTATTCCTCAGAAAACCATGGTCCTTGACTTTCCTTTATTAAGAACTTGACACTCACCCTTGTATGTAAGAAGTTAGACAAAGATGTAGTGGAAAATAACGCAGAAGAAATAAGAGAAGAAATAGAAAAGCAAAACAATGTCAAGGTTGTGGAGGTGTATCCCTTGTATGCCCATAATATAATCAAGGTTCGCTTTGCAGACACAACGGATGCAAAAAGAATGAAGGAGAAGTGACTCTATGCATATGGCACTGCCATCTCATCACACCAAATAGAATATGAAAAGTATACGCCCATCCAACAATGTATGAAGTGCTATAAATACAATGACCACATGACCAACAACTGCCCCATGCAAAGGGTCTTATGCTCTGAGTGTTCATCTGATCAGCACTTTTACAAAGACTGCCATAGCACCATAAAAAAGTGTGTCGTCTGCGAGGGTGGCCACAGGACCTTCTCTGCCACCTGCCTGGTCACGAAACAGGTAACTCAAGAAACAGAGAAGAAACAGATTGAATTAACCAAACAAAAAGAAACCAGGGAAATTTCTAACACCATAGAAAGGATCACTCAGTCGACGATCATGGCTTACAGTCAAACCCTAAAAGATGGTCTGAAAGAAACTTAAGCAGACTCCCAAAAACTCAACAATATCAGCGAGACCATGGAAGTCCTGCAATCAGAAATAAGAACCATCAAAGACTCAATAAAACAGGCAGTTACTGAGTCACTGGGCGCCATGAGGGACGCAGTGGCGGAGAGCATCAGGAGCGTCTTCTCTCCACAGCTGGACGAGTCCAAAGCCACCACTATATACATGTCTTACCTGCATACCCATCACATGAAAATGGTTCCTCCAGGTTCATTCTCGAAACACCTCAACGAGACATTAACCTGTTGAAGTAAGCGACAAAGTCCCTTCAAAATATATCCTAAAGGCATTTACCCACTCAACGCCTTATCGACGACCTCAACCCACGCCAGAAATAGACTATGATCTCCCTGACTTAGGCAAAAGTCAGTATAACCGTAGACCCGACGTGGCCAGTCAGTCCCCCTGGGATCACAGCTCCAACTACACTGTAAATCTCCGTGACCCAAATACATGTACTCCCAGCGACGACAGTGACCATCGGACTGCAACCACAGTCATTGGTTGCGACCAGATGATGGTGACTCACTCCACAGAGGAACAAGACCCTCGAGCTGCAGCGTCAGTAGATTACTTCGACACGCAGGCCCAGGACCTGAACACCTTCCTGTACACGGGTGACGAGAAGTTCGAGGGCCCGCCATTAACTGAGAAGCAGATGTCTGAAGGTTCTGCTAAGAAGTTCCGTCCCTCTAGAAATGGCAGAAGCCGAGCAAACACTTCAAGCGACGCCCCAAGCTACAGTCTCCGAAATGGCAGTCGTTAGCAGGATAAAAATTGTCCAACATAACGTCCTATACTGGTCCCTTAATAGACGTAACGAAAATTTTTGGCTACACTGTATACCAGAGGAACATGACAGGTGAGCTGAACGATGGTGTTTCTGTGGCCATCAGGTCACGGCTGAGTCACAGTGTTGCCAGACTTCGAGGATTCAGTTCTGGGAGTGCAGGTGGAGACAACTAGGGGACCTGTTACCATATGCACAATGTACCTACCTCCCAGACGTCCTTACTTACCCAAAGAAGATCTCAACCAGTTGCTCCGCCACAGAAAACCAACATACATCATAGGGGACTTAAATGCGCGCCTTGCCATACTCGAACATTGTAATGAGAACAACGTCGGTGTGGCGCTGTATGACAACATCAGAAGGGGGAAAACTACAACACCTCGGGCCGAATTTCCCGACATTGATCAGACATGCCAGTGCCACAATACCCGACATAATCCTCCCTAACAACGAGGCCGTCCTGAACAGGCACGTTACCGCCGGACCCACCAGTACCAGCGATCACCTGCCAGTCGTCGTGACGCTCTCATCCAATCCCATTATGATCCCCGCCAACATCAGGTCAAACCTCAAGCGGGCAGACTGGGACTCCTTCAATGAGTCTCTCAGTCTCAAGCAGGGAAGAAACCTGGAAGAAGACAACCCCAATGACATCGACGACGCGGTCGAACAATGGTACACAAAGATGTGAAGACGGAGATGTACAACAACATCCCGACCACCACTCACAGGACCATTCCCCATCCTCACACTAGTCACCAGCTGAGGCAGCTCAGTGTCCAGTACGATCACGTGAGACAGCTAGCCAGTATCCGCGGGTGGACGCGAGAGCTGAGAGACAGGTACCGAGAGCTACAGTGCAGACGGACATCCAGCACTAGAGCAAACGTCTACATGAACAAAAGTGGGCCGCCTTGGTGTGGGAGGCAGCCAACAATTACCGCGATTCTGCTACATTCTGGAAAGGGATCAAGCGACTGATGGGTTTCACCTCTAGCACGGTCTCTTACCTGCTCGACCAAAACAACGTGAAAATATTCGAGGAGGAAAACCAAGAACAACTACATCGGCGATATTTGCGGAAGATCTTTACCATTAGTGAACAGGAGAACGAGGTCTTCGACTGGGAGTTCGAGGAGGACATTTTAGGTCAGTTGCAGGACCATCAGCACCTGCTCCAGCCGCTCCCACGGACTGACTTCACTAGACTGGTGGACGGAAGCTACCTGACAGAGCGCATAGTTCCTGCAGATGTGTCAGCTGTCATAAAAGGGTTTAAAAACAAATCACCTGGGCAAAGCCACATTAACAAGAAGATCCTGGCTCAACTCCCCGACAACATGATAGAGAGGCTTGCTCATATATGCAACGCTTGCCTCGCCTCTGGATACTTCCCTAAGATGTTCAAAATCGCCGTTATTCGCCTCATACCAAAAGCAGGGAAGCCTCCAAACAAAGTCGAAAACTTTTGACTAATATCGCTGCTAGAGGTACCTGCCAAAATCTTCGAAAGAATAGTAAACGAGCAGATCGCCAATGCCACGACTAGCCACCTGCAGTGCAACATAGTACTGAGGGACGTCAGCAAGGCGTTTGACAAAGTTTGGCACGTGGGGCTGCAGTATAAGATCATACAACTGGGGCTACCCGAAAACCTGACGCGCCTGCTGTGCAACTTCATTACGGACCGCAGAACCAAAATCAAGATGCAAGAACATTTTGGAGAAGAATTCTCACCATCAAGCGGCGTGCCTCAGGGCTCTTGTCTCTCACCAACCCTTTACACGCTCTACACGGATGACCTGCCACCCCCAATCGTCGGCAGCGAATACGTCAGCTATGCCGACGATGTAACACAAATCATCACCTGCCCAGGAAGGCAAACGGCAAGGATGGCGCGACTCACTGCTCGGGCAATAGAGGGTATCTCGGAGTATGAAAATAAATGGAAAATAAAAACAAACAAAACGAAATTCGAGGTCATACCCATAGCCAAATTCAAGCCGGCGCCTTTGATGATCGACGACTAAGAAATTGAGTACTCTAAACAAGGCAGGCTGCTCGGCCTCATCATCTCTCGGACGGGCTTCATTTCCCACGTGAAGGACAGACTAAATAAAGCCAAAGTCGCCGCAGGCAAATTAAAACGTTTTAAACTGATGCCTGAGAAGATACAAGTTCACCTGTACAAGGCGCTGGTGAGGCATGTGTTGGAGTACCCACATATACCACTCGTCACACTCGGGAAGACTAGACTATAACAACTATAGAGCTTCCAAAACAAGTGTTTGAGGTCACCCAGTGGCCAAGCGCCACCCTATCAGGAGACAGTGGAAACCATCCACCTAAGAAATAAAACAGAGGCCCTCAACGTCATGTTCCATCGCCTAGGGAAGAAGGTATGGGACAAGCTCCTGGACGACACTCACAGCCCAGACCACCTACGCGGGGAAGACATCAACGGAGGGCGACCCCACGCCTGGTGGCCCCGGAGTCTGCCCGCACTACAACAACCCAACCCGCGACCCATCTATGTCCGCCACAGTGATCCACCTTAGATTAAACCTTAGATGATATAATTTCACATTTAACAAGTCACAATCTAGTGAGTCCATAACGTAATACAGTTTAAGATTTTAATAAACTTGTAATTGTAAAATAAATCTAGTCATTATCTGCTAAAGTAACCATTGTGCAACCTCATCCTAAATCCTAGGTTAGCTTAGTTAGGCAAGAAACTCTGAAATATGTAAAACAAGGGGTGTCGTCCGCCGCTGTTTAACTCATTAAACTTCTTTTCCAACCTTTCCCCCCACGACTATATGTTGTGACTTCTCTATCCCTCATGTCTGGCTGTGCCTTGAGCCCCAGCATGCCTTCCATCCATTCCCCACCTTAACCTAAAAAAAAAAAAACGCCAGCGCGAAACTCTAAGGATTTTTTGCTCAGGCAGATCACAAACAATCATTATTTTACAGACTACATAAACACCCGTGAACTTCAAGAAGTCTTCACATCTAGTCAATATAAAATATAAACTTCTTGCACAAATGCTTGAAGGTAAAATTAAATAAACACATTTAGAAAGTACGTCCTCTACTTACAAAAAATATATGTATATTCTATACTTTTATATATTTTTCGTACTTTTTAATACTTTTTAATAATTCTAATATTTTTTCTCTTCAGTTCCATAACTCATTATAAATATTTTTGCATGAGGCTGGTCTTCGAACCCTGCAGTGGTTCAAGAAGTGGATCGCTCAAACAAAGTGAGGAGAATGAGTAATTAAATGGATCCTGCTTGACGAGAATGTGCTGGTGCAGCCTTCCAGCGGCCCTGGCCAGTAACAGCGCCTCTGGAGGGATTAAGCTAATGCAGCACCCAATGTCTTCAGGTAAACTGTTCAAGACTTCCTTGCCCTTTGCATACCATTCCTACCCAGGGAGATGTTTTAGTAGATGCTCTTTGAAAGGAGTGGGATTTAGAATGTAGCGTGGACGTCCCAACTCAGCCATCCTGCTCTTATAGAGGTCTGTATATATGAGAGTTTGAAGAACCTCTCAGACATAAAAACGACGAACTGGACAGAGACAATGGGGTCGAATGGAGGACAAGCTGGACCAATTGATGCTGATACGCGATCGTACTTGTTCGCAGCATCAGGCAGCCTTATATAGCATGTCGTGTGATAGAATACATCCATTGTATGTAGATCAGCATGGGTTGTCAGATGTGAAAGTAGCTGGTAGTTAAGGGATTTTTCAGCCCACTCCTTCAGATTTTTGTCAACATTCAAGATGGAAACCTTGAGTAGTTACCTCACTAACGACACCTTCACACAGACACTACGCTGGGGTCTCTAGACTAGACCCGTAGCTCTGATCGAATGAAGATCTGAGTTTTAAGGCTAGGGTTACCTGATACTTCGCCAGCATCAACAGGTGTCCCTCGCCCGTTTTACACGATGGCTATTGCAGGCACCCCTACAGGATTTGTGGTAAACTGCCTTGTGAGAAAGGAGAGTGGAGGCAATATCTGAACCATCATCAAGTTGCTGGAGGTTGATATCAAAGGGGAAAGCCCTGAGCAGTTCCAAATCTTTTAGATTTATTTCAAGCGAAGTGACTCCCTTTTCTGTTGTATATTGTAATATTTCTGGCTTTTTTGATTGGGAAGGACAACACAATACCCAATCTGTGGGTTATCAACTTTGTCTTATGTTCGCAATTTGCATGTGTGATATATCAAGAAATACATTTGATATGAAACTATTGTTAGACCAAATGTCATAACATCGTTGAATATGTAATATCTGCCCAATTTATGCCTGATCATCAAGATGTACCCAATATCAGGGTTAAGGCTAAATGACCTTGATCTTTACACGTGAATTTGATGTTGAATCTCGAAATTATTGTCATAATTTAATTCCTCGTCCTCATAACCCCCGAGAGGTATTACTTATGGCTACATTGGATTTGTCCAGTATGGCCGCCAGAATAAGATTTCGGTTTGGCTCCCTTGAAAAAATGAAAGGTCTTGATCACAGGAAACTGTGTTCAAAATTGCAGAATTGTAGATAAAAGTGAACGATTGTGATGTTTATGGAGATTAAGTCCACCACTAATACTTAATACCGCACATTAAGTATTAGTGGTGGGCTTAATCCCCAGAAACATCACATGTAAAACAGAAAACTCGGTAAAAAAGTAAATTAGAAGATGCAACATGCAAGCTTAATACTTATGTAAATAAAAGTAGATGTAACATGTAAGCTTGATATTTCTATAAATGAAATAATATGTAACACGTAAGCTTGTCATGTAAGTCTTAATTCTACTTATAATTGTCTCTATAAATTATTAGTCTCCATTTTATTTACATTGATTTGTTTATTATAGTTTTAATATTATTACCTTTTTTCTTTCTCTTGGATTTTTTTTATTTATGGACCATTTGCTCATATATATATCCTTTAGCAACCAAGTCTTTTTTACATGAAAAGTCTTTGCCATGTGGAAAAATGAGTGCAATAAGGGACAGAGGTGTGGTAAAATGAAGGTAAGTGAAGTTTATTGAGGGAGAAGAGTGTGGTGAGGGAGTGCAAAGGAGTGTGGTGGGAAGGTGGTTGTGGTGGTGTGGTGGATATAGTTGTGGTGGTGGCTGTGGTTGTGGTTGTGGTGGTGGCTGTGAAGTTTGTAGTGGAAATCGAGAGAGGGAAAATAAATGTTAGAAACACTATGCCGTCGATCATACTTAAATAAGATAGTACCGGTTCAAATTCAAATTTCTCTCAGTCTTGCCAAGTGACATCACACAAGCTCCACCCCTATCTTTGCGTGGGTAGACCTGATCCTATAGAGACCTTGCTATTACCAATGTGCATGTGTAAATCCCTTTTACAAAATTCCCGACAAAAATATTGAACAGTTATAAATGTGATGAAATCAATATACACAGCATGCCAGAGGTGGTGCCTTCCAACTTATTTACATGGCAAACTTTACAACAGACTCTTGGCATCTGAAGTACTTGTCAGCAATAATAATAATAATAATAATAATAATAATAATAATAATAATAATAATAATAATAATAATAATAATAATAATAATAATAATAATAATAATAATAATAATAATAATAATAATAATAATAATATTAATAATAATAATAATAATAATAATAATAATAATAATAACAATAATAATAATAATAATAATAATAATAACAAATCCACACATTATGGATGTGTTGACTTCAATAAGTGCTAATACAATTTTAACATCTGTACCTTGAAAATCTCTCCGACAGTACAGTTCATGGACTTTACTGGGAGCTGAAGTTGGTCACAATCACGCCAATGAGATAACTTAGCATTGACCAGTGCCAATGTGATTGTGTACCAGAAGAGATACTTGCAGTTGTACTCAATAGTAACCTACAAATTTTTGCTCTTTGTGGTCTCAGAAAAAAACTGGGTTGATTGGTTATGGAGCGACATAATTGAGTACAAGTGTCACTGTTAGGGTGTCACACTTCTTCACAATCAAAATTTTTATTTTATTCGACTGTGAAATCGTAAGCTACTTTGCCTCTCTCCTTGAGAACACTGTCAGCCTGTAGGTTGCAATTATGGTGATAATTCGATCGTATCGCCACAGCAAATTATATGCCACATTTCTGGAATTCCTCAGGGAGTAGCACAGTAAAAATAATGTCTGCATGATAGTTGTTGTTGTGAAACAATATGGATGGATAGGCTCAACACAATATTTGAAGTTATTCCCAGTCTATACTGGCTGGATCTGCATTTGTCTTCTCTACGTTTGGGGTTGTTTTATAATGTTGATACTTGACTGGAAAGGTTGATCATAATTTCATCAATGCAAATGAGTACTGGGATATCCCAAGTCAGGCATGTTCAAAGTCTGTTAGTTGTGGCGACTCTCTCCCCTCCTCACTCTACCATCATAACAGCCACTTGCTCCAATTTGACACCAGGAGAAGAAACTGTTTCAAGAAGCTACTCGACCCCAGTGAGCACGGATCAAAACCAGTTTCCCATCCGACTATGAGACAGAGGTAACGAGGCAAGCGTGTCTGCCTGGTAACCCCAGTCACTTCTCTGCAGCCTACGGTGTTCTTTTTCTCCCTGGGTGTGGACGAATAATTGTAATACGAACTACTGCCGGTGGTGTTGTGATGGTTTGATGGTAGTTGACAATGGCTGTAATCCCTGGTTCCTTGTTTTTGGCCATCGCAACCTAGACATGCTACCTAAGCTGCTATTTCTATCAGGTTTTTGTGTTGCTGTATATAGCATGTGTATTCAGTGTTTAAAGCAAGAATAATCAGGTAATATTCTGGTGTTGTGATAATTGTATATTTGTGTTTTACTTGTGTTGTGTAATGTGTAGATATATGAGACGAATATGGCTGTAACATGTAACTCTGTACTATTTACCATTATTGATTCAGGTCTCTGTATTATATGTTTTATAATCATACTCCCTTTTGTCACCAAGTGTTAGTTCAGGCTTTGGGCACATGCGCGCTGTACGCGCATGTGCAGAGAGAGATACCCAGAGAGATTCCAAGACAGGACCCTGTTTACCCCTGTCTTAACTCCTTTTTGTGTTTGTACCAGAAATAGAACTTACGGACTTGACATCAGTGTGTTTCCTTTACCCCTGAGTGTAAGGACCACCTGAGTATCACACTTGGCGCAGTGTTTAGCTGGGACATCACATTATTCAGAATTGGAGTGGACACAGAATCTCTCTCGGAGCCGCCATCTTGTCAACTTCTCTTGTGAGTGGATCTTGGCGCGTACCTCAACACGATATTCCTGGATTTACAGTGCAGTGTTGTGAAGTGCTTTTTCAGTGTTGTGTGTGCCCTTTAGTGTCTTTAAAGTGTTTCCCTGTGTTCCTGCACTTTTTACAAAAGAGGGGAGCCTTTTTAAGACCTATGGGAGAGCTCAAGTTTTGACATCCACCCCCGTTCATGTCTCGACCGGCACTGAGTGTCTGCGCTAGCCAGCCTGCCCCGAGTACACGCACGAACGAACGCACACACACACACACATAGACGCTTGCAGATATCTTCCATTTAAAGACGATTGCTCTTCTGCTCACTTATTAATTACAGTAATTGTGAGAGAAATAAACCAGGCCATATGGAAGATCAGGAATTTATTGGGTTTTCTTCAGAGTACCCAACAAGCCCAACTTCAGACGGATGTCGGTGCAGTAAGTGGACTCCAAGAGGATCGGGAAGTGGATCAAGCGGCCCCACCCACCCTTAGCCCCCACTACACACGTCCGCAATCTGCCACAGGTGTCGACTTCCTTCATTTAATTCAGTTTTTGGAAGAAAACCGACGACAAGACGACATCAGGAGGCGACAGGAAGACGATGAACGAAGGCGTGAAGAGAATCACAGACGTCAACAAGAAAATGCCAGGTTCAGTGCCATTATCGAGTTGTTGGCACCTGTTACCCTTCAAGCAGCTACTACACCTGCCTCTTCGTCCACAGGTGCACCTGCAGGGTCCTCTTCAACCTCTTTGCCCCCCCCCCACAGAAAGCACTCGCTCAGAGTCCACCGCCACTCCAAGCTGATGCCTCGTTCCAGGTATTCCGTGAATGGCGTCGGAGGTGGGACGATTATTCGATGATGGTCGATTTATCAAGGTTGCCTAGGGAGAAACAGCTGATCCAGATGAGGATGTCTCACCCTAGAGACGCAACGTATCCTGATGCACACCCTGCAAATTCCCCACGGCACAGACAAGAGTGTGAAGGGCGTCTTGGATGCTTTACAGACGCATATCAAGGGCCTCCGCAACGAAGCTCTCCGTAGGAAAGAACTTCTCAGTTGTAAGCAGCTGGAGGGTGAGTCGTTTGCCGATTTTTACGTACGACTCCGACGCATTGCTGGGGAGGTTGACGTATGTCCTGGGAACTCGTTGACTTGTGAGGAAACACAGCTGAAGATGATTATCCTCATGGGCGTGCGGGACGAAGAGCTAATTCAGTAGCTTATCTCCCTCGACACTGCCTCTTCTCTACAAGATGTTGTCACCACCTGCCGCTCTTACGAAGCCACCAGAGGTGCGACTTCTGCCATTCGTGCTCCATCTAACCAGCTGTGTGCCATCTCCGCATATAAGAAGAACAAAGGACGTGACCGGACTTCAGCTTCACATCCGACTTCAGCTTCACATCCGACTTCAGCTTCGCATCAATCTTCAGCATCACTTCAGACTTCGACGCCAGGTCATTCCTGCCAGTATTGTGCTCGTCGGCATGGTTCTGAATGCCCTGCCGCTGACAGCACCTGCAATAACTGTGGCCGTCGTGGTCATTGGGCTAGGACACTGAAGTGCCCTGCCAACAATGCTCAGTGCCGCTCCTGTAGCCGCATTGGACACTATGACAATTGCTGTCAGTCAAAGAAGAAGAATGATACTACTTGCAAGTCTCAGGTGGCGAAGAACAAGCGCTGTCGTCGCGTGGGATCCTCTTCCTCCCCTGTCAGCAACACACCTCAGCCCATCTGTGTTCACCTGTCATACAGCGACGTTACATCCCGTATCCAGATGCTTCTTGACACAGGTGCGGACGTCACAGTCATCGGCACAAGACACCTCGACATTCTGCGGATCCCTAGGAGCAGCTTGCAACCACCGTCAACTTCTACAACGCTCACCGCAGACGGTTCTACAATGGCACCTGCTCTGGGTACATTTCAGGCTACCCTCACCCTAGGTAAGCAGTCCTGTTCTGCCAGGATTCAGGTCCACAAAGGTGTTCAGATGCCACTACTGTCTTATGGCCACTGTCAAGAGTTGGCCATAATATCTTCAGACTTCCCTAAGCCAATTCTGAAAATAAAACATGTCAACAGGTGCAAGGAGCTGCCCCTCCTACCCAATACGTCACCTTCTGCAGCCAGGGAGTTCTTCCTTCTGCAATTCAAGGACGTGCTGGTTTCCAAGGAGGACCTCAAGACGGCTCCACTCAAGCCAATGGCTGGCTCCCCCATGAGAATTCACCTGAAGGATGACGCAGTACCTTTCGCCATCCACACACCGAGACAGATACCCTTCGCTTTTCAGAGCCAAGTTAAGAAGGAACTCGACTCTATGGTAGCCCAGGGGATCATTAAGCCTGCTGGTGACGACCCCTCGGATTGGTGTCACCCCATGGTAGCAGTCGCCAAGAACATTACTGGAGTTCTTATCACCGTCGACCTCACCAAGCTGAATAGCCAAGTTTCCCGCCCGACCCACCCTTCACCGACACCCTTCGCCGCTATACGCAGTGTGGACCCGAAGGCAAGGTACTTTACTACAGCAGATGCCTTATGTGGGTACTGGCAGATGGAACTTGTGGAAGAAGATCAGCACTTCACGACGTTCATCACACCATACGGCCGATTTCAGCACTGCAGAGGACCTATGGGTTTCGCGGCTACTGGCGATGCTTTCTGCCTCTGTGGTGACATGGCCCTTCAGGGTGTGGCGAACTGTGTCAAGGTCATCGACGACGTGCTCCTTTATGACGAGGATTACTCCACGCATCTTGAGCGTATTCACCAGATGCTCACCAGGTGCCGCAAGTACGGGATCACCCTCAACAAGGATAAGTTTGTGGTCGCCGCACCTAGTGTGAACTTCTGTGGGTACACTCTATCAGGCAAGGGCATCTCGGCTGATCCTGGAAAGGTCAGCGCAATCCGGGACTTCCCAACTCCTGCCAACCTGACCGACCTCCGCTCGTTCATGGGCCTGGTAAACCAGTTGGCTGAGTTCACCCCCGACATCGCCGCTGCAGCACAGCCTCTATGCCCCCTGATGAGCCCCAAGAGAACATTCACCTGGACAGCTGACCATGATGAGGCATTCCGTCGCGTCAAGACAGCTCTCCTTAGCCCACCTGTTCTCGCTTCCTTCGACCCGGCCCTGCCAGTTGTCCTCCAGACTGATGCCTCTCGCCTCTACGGGATTGGATATGCTCTGCTACAGGACCACGGCAATGGACGCCTTCGTCTGGTTCAGTGTGGCTCTCGGTTTCTCACTGACGCCGAGACTCGCTACGCCACCATCGAACTGGAGCTGTTAGCCGCCGTCTGGGCCATGTCCAAATGTAGGTTGTATCTGATCGGCCTACAACACTTCAACCTCATGACGGATCATCGGCCACTCATCCCGATCCTGAACCACTACTCCTTGGATGCGGTCGAGAATCCCCGCCTCCAACGCCTTAAGGAGAAGATCTCGCCCTACCTCTTCACAGCTGTGTGGCGTGCTGGCAAGCTGCTCTGCATCCCTGATGCTTTGTTACGAGCCCCAGTCAGCCACCCCACACCAGAGGACGAGATCGCATGTGCTGATGCTACTGCACACCTTAGGACCGTAGTGACCGTGAACGCCGTCATCTCAGAAGAGTCTCCACCGCAGGACGCCGACAGGACTCTTCAGGAACTCCGAGCCGCGGCAAGAGCGGACCCTTCGTACATCCGTCTACTGAACTGCGTGACCTCGGGATTTCCCTCCAACCGGTACGACTTACACAGCTCTTTACTCCCATACTGGAAGATGCGGGACGACCTTTATGCTGATGGCGACCTCGTCTTATATGGAGCAAGAGTTGTGGTTCCTGCCGCCCTCCGCCGCCGCACCCTAGCCCACCTGCACGACAGCCACAGGGGTGTGGAAGCTACGAAGCGCCGGGTGAGACAAGCTGTTTTTTGGCCAGGCATCGACTCCGACATCGCTAGTTCCGTTCAAGTCTGCGAGCCATGCCAGGTGCTGCAGCCTAGTCAGCAGCAGGAACCCCTCATGAACAACGACAACCCTACGAGGCCCTTTGAGTCCGTCTCTGCGGATTTCTTCGTTGTGGCGGGAAAGTCTTTTCTCGTCATCGTCGACCGGCTCTCAGGGTGGCCTGTTGTCGTTCCCTGCGGAGGCAACACTACTGCCTCTCATACAGTAGGTATGTTCTGTCGCTACTTCCGGGAAGTTGGTGTCCCTCTCCGCCTGAGGACTGACGGCTGGCCCCAGTTCACCAGTAACGACTTCCGGGACTGCATGGAGCGATGGGGAGTTCATCATGTGGTGTCCTCGCCACATTATCCCCAGTCCAATGGACATGCCGAGGCTGCCGTAAAGTCCGTCAAGCATCTCATCCTCAAGACGGCACCCTCAGGCAACATTGACTGTGAGAAGTTTGACCGGGGTTTATTGGAATTGCGGAATACCCCCAACTTCACAGGTCGCTCCCCAGCACAGATGTTATACGGCCACCCACTACGGTCATGTGTCCCTGCCCATCCTGAGTCCTTCTCGAGGGAGTGGCAGGCCAAGACCGAGGACTGCGATCGTCGTGCAGCCGCCCGTGCTGACCAGGTAAAGGCACAGTACGATCATATGTATTTGCTGGGCGATCTTTACAGTCAGTTTGCTTCATGCTCTCGCAGAGTGAAGGTGTGTTGTGTGTCACTCCCGATCCAAGGTCTAACAGCAGAGACCCTGGGGTCCTTTGGCACCCCATGGTACTCATAGTGCACCTGCAGTTTCCTTGTATTGCCTAGATGATATATTATGGCTTAAAGTGAAATACAGTGAACAGTTGCAGTGGGAATGTGTGTGTGTAGGTGTTTTGGTTTTCGTTCATTTTCAACGACATTCGTTTGAGGTAACACAGAACCTCTCTATACCCGCAGGTACCACGTGATGGCAAGTGTTTTTTTCAGATGTGTTGGAAAGACAGTGATTTACAGTACCACACAACTAATAGACGTTTGTTGATTAATTATTTGGAAACTAGAGTGTTTTTGCTATAAAATCATGTAGATTTGAAGTGTTATGGTGCTGAAATGTGAACATGCTAGTTTTGGAAGAAACGTTTTTTTTTCAGGGAGACAATAGTTCGTTGCTTCAGACTTGCATAGAGAAGTGTTTATTTTCATTTTGCAGGTTATAAATACTTTTCAGAAATATTATCAAAGACTTTTATGAGCAAGGCGTCGGAAAAATATCAGTAATGATGAAATCCATGAGATATTATGGAGAGAGACTGATAAAGTGGATGAGGACCATTCCCTTGCCTTTGGTGGTAAGGAGGAAGAGAGTGTTGTTGAGATGCAGTTGAAGATTTAGAGGTTTTAGACCCTGATATGTTAGAGGAGACCCTGGAGGACGCTCAGCAGCCGCAGTGTCCACCATCTTACTCTGCCTTCCCAGGTACCAGTAGGGCCTGCTCCACCACCCCTTCCTCCAGCCACTCAGTCACGCGACTGGAAAGAGACGCCGCAACATCTATTTTTCATCGGATAGTGAAGAAGTGGACAATCCACCCAGCTCCCCAGAAGGATCCCGAGAAGCCTCCCCCAGCCGCACGTCTACGACACTGCGACGTAGATCACCCACAGGAGAAGACAGCGATGCTGATACCTACCCTACGTCCACACATTCAGCAGAAATGTTCTACGTGGTAATGATGGCCCTGTGTGAAATAAGACACCAGGAGCAAGACAGACAAATACACAAGCATCCCAGTACACTCCAGGACCCACAGCTACCATCCAACAAGCACAAACTCCAGCGGAATGTCACGAACTATTTTTTTATCAATCTTGTTACACTAACATTGTCAATCACACTAACAGGTACATAGACAAGGTTGCCAATCACTTCAAAATATCCAGAACCACACAGTCACACACTTCAGTTGCAGAGGTGAGGGCCCTTGTGGGGGTTCTCCTCATGGATGCAGTAAGGAATGACAACAATGTTACAACAGCCCAGAATCAATGTGGAACATCCATTATGGCGCACCACTGTACAGGGCAGCCATGTCAGAACGTAGATTTTGCTTCTTTCTACGCTGCCTTCGCTTTGATGACACAGACACACGGGAAGAACGGAGGCAGGAGGACAAGTTTGCAGCAGTAAGGGAAATGTGGGACACCTTTATCAAGAAATGCACTGGCAACTACACACCACAGGGAAATATTACTGTTGATGAACAGCTTCTTGGCTTTCGAGGAAGATGTTTTCTCCGGCAGTATATTGAGAATAAACCAACAAAATACGGCTTGAAGCTGGTGATGGCATGTGACGTGCAATCAAAATACATGATCAGTGCCATACCATACCTCGGGACTCATACCAAGCCACCACGTGGAATGCTGCTGGGGGATAATCTTACAACAGAACTCATGAACCCTTACTTCCACACCCAGAGGACGGTTACGACGGATAACTTCTTCACCTCGTATCCTTTGGCTGCTTCCCTTGAGTGTTTGGGCGTCTCAATAGTGGGGACAATGAGGAAGAAACCATACATCCCCCTAAGATGCTGGACACAGAACTCGCCAGCTGAAAACTGCCACATTTCTCTTTGACCAAAGGTCCACCTTGGTAAACTACTATGCCAAGAGGGGAAAATTATGGAGGACACCCTCAAGACTGAGATTGTTCACTCCTACAACAAAACTAAGGGTGGAGTTGATACATTTGATCAACTCTGCTCTACATATTCCACGGTCGCTCTGCATCATTTATGGCATTGTAAATGCTGGAACAATCAATGCTTATGTTATTTATAAGCATAAATGTGCAGAGCAAGGTGGAAGCAAAATCGAGAGACGGCATTTCCTACAACAACTTTCTGTTGACCTGGTCTGTCCATGGGCATCTGAGAGGATCAACTTACTGCGACCCTAATACGTAGCCAGTTCATCCTCAACCTTCCTGTTGTTCGACCTGGACCTTCTGGGCAGCCTGTACAAAAGAAGAGGTGTGTCCTGTGCACAAAAAAGGGCGATGTGAAGACAAGATCCACCTGCATCTCCTGCATGCCACTCCTACTTACTCTACCATGAGTACCAGTAAAACAAGGTAAATATCATTCTTTTATGCATAAAACAAAAATATATATGTTATAATAATTTTATCTGTAATTTCATGCATATATATAGTTACACATGGTCCATATCGAAATTATAAAGTGCCCTATATGAAACATGTAAAAACAATACATAAAAAATTGCTAATTTTCATGTCCATTTCCTGCAGTGTTCTGGCGGTGACTGGTGGCTGCTATTGACAGTGTATGCTGCCCCATCTTTCTTCTCTGAGGGCCAGACAAGGAAAATTCGTTGTGCCTCACATATTTTTCGGTATATTTTGTTTTGTATGAACATAAGTGTAAAAGGGTAAAAAAAAACGATCTATATTTTCATATACTCAGCTATTTTTTTTTTCATTCAGAAGCCTAGCTAAGGCCTTTAAATGTTTTTACACGCCTTTAAATTTCATTTAATTTATCTTCCTGATTTTTTGTTATTTTTTTCCTCTGGGTCTATGGGATACCCCATTACCTTAGGTGTAGACACATTTGTACCATTACCTATCTAGGGTTAGATAGGTAATGTTGTGGGTAGCAGGGAGGTACATCACATAATGGGGACCTGTCCGGGAGCTATCTGAGTTCACACCAGAATTGACCCTGCTATCGGTCTTGTAACTATGCAAATTTGCCAGGTGAAAGTTTCCTACGTGTGGTTATAAAGTAATTTTGTTTTCCAGTACCAGTGGTTCAGTTTCTCCCTTGGCCAATGTGGTGTGTAATACAGTCACCTGACAAATCACTGATACCCAGCTGTTGACTTAATACACTGTACTAAACCACACACAATTAGCTTTTTAGAGTAAACTTGCAGAGGACCCGTCCTCCCACATAAGCCTACCTGAGACTTACTCTTTTCGAGATCTTCATGTTTCATCTATTTCTTGAGACAGAGCTTACCTGTAAACATAAATTTGCTACATGTAACTAAGCAACAACTCAGTTGTAGTAGTGAACACATCAAACTTATTTAAAGTAAATAGCTGGTGTCTCCTAGTGCGTAATGTGGGAATACAGCCTTTCGCATAAAGCAACAGGCGCTCTACAGTTTGAAGTCCCAGTCAGCTTTAGATTTAAATGTTGACCAAAGTCTTAATGTGGCGAAGTAATCCTTACTCTACTTTGATAACTGTGAACAGGTAGTAAGCAGCAATCAAACAGGGAGTTACTACCACCTGGGAAGATATTGGAAGCATAATGTGTAGTCTAATGGTAAACCCTGATGCCATATGGCATCACAAAAAGTGTGACCAAGTCCCAGGTTGTTGATCTGTCTTTCTGCCTCACTTACACATAATTGCAGGGTCTCAATTATTTCTTTTACTATTGACAACACAACAACAAGCAGGGTGGTACTATCGCCTGGGAAGATATTGGAAGCATAATGTGTTGTCTAATGGTAGACCCTGCTGCCATGTGGCATCACGAAAATTGTGACCAAGTCCCAGGTTGCTGATCTGATTTTCTGCCTCATTTACACACAATTACAGGGTCTCAATTGTTTCTCTTACTTTGACAACACAACATACATAATGTATATCGTTTCTCATTCTTGATTTATTTTTTTTCGTTTTTGTATTTATTTATGGTTATCATATTATTTTTAGTACAGGTAATTTGTTTTAATATTTATGAATTATTATAATAATAATAATAGTTATTATTATTATTACTATTATTATCATTATCATTATTATTATTATTATTATTATTATTATTATTATTATTATTATTATTATTATTATTATTATTATTATTATTATTATTATTATTATTATTATTATTATTATTATATTCTCGTCCCCCAGGCCCTGATGTGGGTCAGTGACCTGTGCCCCGGTGGGTTAATCCCCTAAATAAAAAAAAAATAAATAAAACATATATAACTTCTCACTCTTGATCTCCTTTATTCTTTCTATTCTATTATTTTCCTTTGAAATCAGTTGACAATAATATTAAAGTGGGGCCTTCTCAGATGGGTTCCACTGGTCGGGAAGGTTGTGGACCCCAGGGCCGACTTGATCATCATCATCACACTATCACACTTCATTTTTCCAACATTTGCAGCCTGAGATCCAATTTTTATTCTGTGGAGCACCATCCATTAACCTCTTCCCTCAATCTCTTACTACAATCTGAACTTCAACTGACCAAAGCAGCTTCACCCAAACCTTTTCAAGTCTCCAGCTACAACCTTTATACCTCTTTCCGTTCTAAGGAAGGTGTATGCACCTTTGCAACACACGTACACCTATAGCTCGACTTACGGATCTTGAATCTTCTCTTTATGATGCCATCTGGCTCTAAATATCTCTACCAACTATGACTATTTTTCTCCCAACTGTTCTCCCAACTCTACCAACTATTTGCAACTCTTTGACTATCTCACTTCTTGCCATGAGTCGTTGCTATCCACACACCCCAACGCCGAGATCCTCTACCTAGGGGATTTCAGTGTACATCACAGAGAGTGGCTTAGCTCTACAAGCAGGGAATGCTGTACAGATGCCGTAGCTACTTCACTCCTGAGCAGTTGCTTCAAGTACATAAGGGATTCATTCGTCCTAACTTGGAGTACTGCTCTCATATCTGGGGTGGCTCTTCTTCTGTCCAACTGTTAGATAGGGTGGAATCAAAGGCATTTCGTCTTATTAACTCTCCTCCTTTATTTGACAATCTTTCTTCCGCAATGGTGCTTCACTCTCTCTTTTTTACAGGTACTTTAACGGGCAATGTTCGGTGAATTTGGAATCCTGTGAATCTCCGGCAAGGCCGTGGGCTCGTAACACTCGTCTTGCCCGCTGTGCCCACCGTTTCTCTGTGAATGTTGGTCACACTAGAATAACCCGTTATAGTACATCCTTCTTTCCTCACACAGCCAAACTGTGGAATACTCTGCCTTCTTCTGTGTTTCCATACTCGTACAATCTGTCTCACTTCAATAAGCTGGTTTTCTGGCATCTTTGTGGTGTAGATTAATATAATCTTTTTCTTTTCTATTTTTTATTTTTTCTTCTCTTATTTGTTCGCCCCCTAGGCCCCGTTGTGGGTCGTTGACCTGTGCCCGGGTGGGCTTTTCCCCGTAAAAAAAAGTGTTACATGTGAGTAACATCTGTGAGCATCCAGTGCACTGCGCCACTCCGTATCACATACGCTCAATTATTCTTACATAAACAAGACATGTTCAATGATTTGTTTAGATAAATGTTGTTTTGCTGTCGTTTTTAATCCCAAACCTCTGGTATGAAAGAAGTGTGTAGTATGGTAAGTAAAGTAAATGATACTATTCTTTGAATCAAGATATTATGTAATATAGAGAGGCAATTTTTTAACTTTGAGCTTTGGGATGATATGATTATCATTGGTCTTACTGATATTTTGTCATAAGAAATTCAACATTGCTATACAATATATGTGCTGTATACACAATATTATTGCTGTGAAATTACTCGGCTTCGGAATCTGCTTACAAGGGATGTATTAGAAATACCTGACATCAGCCTCAGTGAAAAAAGGGCAGGCACAAAAAGTATGGGCGGTGGTGATGATGCAGTGCGCCTACAGAGGATCCACCAAGCGTGAATATTGATGACGACTTCTATTCTTCAGATGATAAGCTAGCATTGCAACAGTAATTAAGACAGTTAAGCCCAACAGACGTACTTATCGCTGCCATAAGAAACTCTTGTACGTCCCGATACTTGATTCACAGAAGAGAAAACTGTTTAGCATTTGAATACATCTGAAGATTCCTGTAATATTAGATGTTAACATAAGCCGTGGAAAATACAAATTGTATAGAGTATGAAAAATGGAGTCTATCAACATCTCCCAAAGAGAATTTGAGTTGTTAATTATGAGATTCTTTAGAATGGGTCTCATGCAAATAACTGTAAAGCATTTACTGAGTACACTGTGTGGTGTCCCTCCTTGTTACCCACAGCAGTAAGGAAAAGCAAAGTTGACAAGGGGTTGAAATATTTGGATGCAGCAAGTTAAGAGCAGTCACACAAGAATCACCATTATCCTGACAGACAATATTAAGTTATGAAATGGTTAAGAAGATTATTAAGTAAACTGAGTCATTTAATAACATTTATATTAAGTTCTGATTAATATAGTTAGTTAGGTACATTACACACCACAAGTAAAACACAAAATATGCAATTATCAAAACACCAGAATATTATCTGATTATTCTTTCTTTAAACATTAAATACACAAAAACCTGATAGAAATAGCAGCTCAGGTAGCATGTCTTGGTTGCGATGGCCAAAAACAAGGAACCAGGGATTACCATCATAGTCCACTTCCATCAAACCATCACAACACCACCAGCAGTGGTCCATAATACAATTCGTCATCCACACCCGGAAGAAGAGGAACACCGTAGGCCACAGAGAAGAGACTGGGATTACCAAGCAGACACACTTGCCTCGATACCTCGGTTTCATAGTCGAATGGAGAACTGGTTTTTATCAGTGCTCACCGGGGTCGAATAGCTTTGTGAAGCAATTTTTTCTCCTGGTCTCAAGTTGGAGAAAGTGGTTGTTCTAATGGTAGAGTGAGGAGGGGAGAGAGTCTTCACATCTCTCCCCCACTGAAGTTGAATCTTCTTGGGAAGATTCGGCTATGAAGAAGATGATGTTCTGACAAGCGATGATGAGCTGGATCTGGATAATATGTCGGCTAACAAGTTATCCTTATCTTTGATGTGCCGTATTGTGATGTCATAGGGTTGCAGAAATAAGAACCAATGGAACAGATGCTGGTTTGAAAACTTGAGAAAGTCAAGGGGTAGGTAGCACTCAAATTTCTTTATTACAGAGACGATGCTGAGTAGTTTCTTTTCAATGGTACTGTAAGCTAGTTGGTATTTGTTGAATTTTTCAGAATGATATGCTACAGGATGCAGGACCTCTTTATCGTCTTCCTACAGTAGAACGGCCCTTGTAGCATGGTCACTGGCGCCGGTTTGAAGGTTGAAAGGAAGATCCAAGTTTGGGAACGTCAGTACAGGATCACTGGGCAGGAACTGCTTCAGTTGTTCAAAGGAGTCCTGGCAGACAGTTCAGTGGAAGGAGACTTTCCCACTGGTGAGCTGGGTCAAAGGGGCGGCGACAGCAGCGAAGTTAGGGCAGTAGCTCCGGTAAAACACCGCCATGCCCAGGAAACACATGAGAGACTTCCGAGTTGTGGGGGGCTGGGTAGTTCAGGATGGCTTCGATGTCGGCCTTGTTTGGTCGGACCCGGCTCTGGCCGACACGTGTCCTTGATAGGTCACAGTAGCTATGCAACTTGATGGTCAGGTGCGCCTCCTCCAACCTCTACAGGACGGTCGACAGCTGTACTAAATGGTGGATTCAAATCTCTGAAAGGACCAGAATAACGTCAAAGTACAAATGAACACCTTCGAGGTCTTGCAAGAAGTAATTCATAAGTCTTTGGAAGGTGGCTGGACTATTCCTCATCCCAAAAGGCATAACTAGACCCTGATATAGGCCAAAAGGAGTTATGAATGCTGGGATTGACTAAGCCTTTTCAGTGAGTCTTACTTGATAGTAACCTTTAAGTAAGTCTAGTTTTGAAATAAATTTAGACTGAACAAATGAATCAATTAGATCGTCTATTCTAGGTATGGGATATGAATCTGGAACAGTCACCGAGTTAACTCGGCGATAGTCTGTGCATAGGCGTAGTTGGCCACTTTCCTTGGGCAAAAGAAGGCAAGGAGAAGCCCATGGGAAGCTGCTTGTAACTTCCGGGCCGTTCTTCAGCAAGTAGTCCACCTCGTCTCTCATCTGCTGCCGTTTCTTCGGATGGAGTCTGTAGGGTGACTGGCGTATTGGAAAGGTTCCAGGTGTTAGTTCAGCCTCAAATTTCATTATTGCACAGTAGCCAAGGGTGTCAGAGAATACTATAGGGTTACTTTATATTAGAGAAGCCACATCTTTGATTTGGTTTGGGGTCAGATGTCCTAAGTACGACGCCAGGTTAATGAGAATTCATGAGTTTTCCATACCACTCCAAGGGGTCGTTGGATCTTTAGTATCTACAGTATTTAGAATATTACAAGGGTAATCTCGGGGAGTCCTTGGCAGGTTCTCTAATCGATGTGGCTTGAATAAATTTATGTGGATTATCTGGGTGGCCTTTCTACGTTCTGTGTTGAAATGATATAGTTAACTATTAATTTTCTTCTGCACTATGTAGGGTCCATGATACTTTGCTGACATGGGAGAACCAAGAATAGGGAAAGAGGCTGGGACTTTGACTCTAACACTGAACTCTCTAATCTTGGCATGTTTATCATAGTAAGGTTTAATCTTAGTCTGAGATGTTAACAGGTTCTCTTTTGCAAGTTGGCATACTCTTCTCAATGTGGTTTGAAGTCTTTTAAGGTAATCTGACACTGTGGTAGTTTGGTCAAAAGAAGGGTTAAGCCATCTCTCTTTGACTAGTTTTACAGGCCCTTTAACCTTCCTACCAAACAGCATCTCAAAAGGTGAGTAGCCAAGAGAATCCCAAGGGGCTTCTCTTATAGCAAACAAGACATAATCCAAACCTTCATCCCTGTATTCCTGGTATTCACAACAATACTTGCTGAGCATGGACTTTACGGTCTGATGTCACCGCTCAAGGGCTCCCTGTGACTCCGGGTGATAAACGGTGGACAGGGTCTGCTTAATGCCTAGCTCTTTGAATACCTTTTTTGAAGAGTCGCTGGTGAAGTTGGTATCTCGATCACTCTGTACTTCCTGAGAAATGCCAAAAATGATAAACATGTTCACTAAATTTTTCATAATAGTTTTAGCAGATATGTTCTTTAACGGGAAAGCCTCTGGATACCTGGTAGTGGGACATATATTGGTTGACTTTCTTTGTTTTTGGCAATGGTCTCACACAGTCAATTATTATTTTCCGAAAAGGTTCTGAGGGAACCGGAATGGGCTGTAAAGAAAAAGGGGGAAGCGGCCGAAAAAAGTTTTCCTGTTCTTTGGCAAATGTGGCAAGAGTTTATGAAATTTACTACATCCCTCTTCATTCCAGACCAATAACAATCCTGCAACAATTTACGGTAGGTCTTATTAATGCCGAGGTGTCTACCAAATCCTTCATGAGCGACCTCCATCACAGTCTTCTTAACTGATATTGGCAATAGTACCTGATGGATCTCAGCCTAAGTGTCGTCAATCGACAGAATGGGTGGTCTGTAGCAGTGTCAAACTGGGGTCCGCGAAAAGTTTTTGAGAAATGGTACGTTTAACGTTTGTGAGAGATTTGGCGATTCCAATTCGCAGGATATTTTGGATTTGGATTGAAATGAACAAATGCTTTGGACTATGATTTATTCGTCGATTATTGACAATATTTGTATGCGTCATGGTATATAAGGGGTCCTTGGTTGAAAAAAGTTTGAGAACCCCTGGTCTATAGAACCTAAGCAGAATACTGTCCTTGTAGTAGAAAGAAGGAGTTTTCCCTATCTCCTCCTCATCAACAGCTTCGTTATGAATTTTAGCCAATGTTGGGTCAGTATTTTGTACTTCAATCATTTTTTCAGGGGTCATGAGTTCAGTGAGTAAATCACCATCCTGGTTCTGAGCTACTGCAAGCAGTGCAGGGTTACCGGCAAGGTCCCATGAACCAGTCTGTGCGGCAGTAGGTAGTTGTGGAGAATCATCTATCTCATCATTCATGTCTAGCCTGGCTTGAGACCTAGTGACATCACATATAAAACCAAATATAGCTGCACTTTCTCAACTTCTACTGAATTGTTATGTGGTAAGGAAGAGTTTTGAACCTTCAATCTAAGAACAACAAAATTGCCAGCCAAGTCATTTCCCAGGAGAGAGGTTGCATCAGGTATTGGCAATGCTGAATCTGTAACACTCACAATCACTCTACCTTGTACATGATCACACTCCAGATAAATTTTTGCTAAATAGACAGGAATTTTGGATGTCAGCTCTTTTAGATATACCTGATACCATGTCGCCAATTATCAAACTATTTTCCCAACTAATCTACATTTTACCTAACTAATACATGACATAGTCTGATTTACATAATATATATGTATTATAAATCAATTTATATAACATTAAATAATTATTACATACAGGAACAAAGTAATATAAAATATAGCCATACCTACTGAACACAACAAATTGGTAACTTGGTAACTTGACCCAAGCACCTAGCTGTTTCTGTCCACTAGACTTATCTACGGGGCCCTGTTTTGAACCTGCAGAGGAATGTACATTTTGCGGCTTTTTCTTTTCACCAGGGGTGTGGCGATGGACTAGTGCAAAGACATCTGTTACCTTAGCTGCCTTAAGGAGATGAATCTCCTCCTTATATGTCAGGTGTAACATGATTTGATAGGGAACCTTTCTTTTGAAATCATCTAGCACCATAAGGTTGACTAACTCCTCGAATTTGCTGATGGCAGCAGATTTAATCCACCTGTGAAAAGCTCTTAGTTTCTCAGAAGCAAACTCTGCCTACGTTTCGGTATTTAGTTTGTTAAGGTCCCCCAGTAGTAATTAAATATGAGGCAAGGATCGCCTCCTTGACATCATCATAATCAGTGTTGTTTTGTAACCTTCACAAACCTTTAGAGCCTTTCCAGATACTCTCGGTCTCGCTCGTATGATCCAGTGTTCTTTATGCCACCTAAAATGATTGGCAGTGGAGTCGAACTATTTGAAAAAAACCTTCAGGGTTGCTTTCTGAAAAACAAGGTGCTAACTTTGTATACTTTTTGATGTCAAATGTCTGTTTCTTCACGCCTACTGGACTGTTTCAGACGCAAAACATCCAACTCATGCTGCCTCTCTGTCTTTCTTCGTTTCTCTCTCTCTCTCTCTCTCTCTCTCTCTCTCACCTGTGCCTCAAATTTCATCATCTCAAACTTTACTTTCTCTAACCCGAGTAAGGTTTGGGTGTCAGTGGCACTTGTTACAACCTTAGCAGAGTCTGTACCGTCAATGTTATCATCAACCTCCTCGCCAAAGTGTTCTAGTATCATGTTCTTTAACTGTGTTTTGGTTACGTCAGCACCAAATTGTATTCTAAAATGTGTTGCTATATAGCGGAGATCGTCCTTGAGAGGATTTGAGATTTTCAGAAGTTCTACTGAGGGGTCAATGACAAAATCTTCCGGAATAAAGTTTGGCATCTTGAATGCAGTAAAGGTTCCGACTTATCTACTCGAATTGCCTTCCTGCTTTACAAAGGGGTACAGTTCACGTGAGGTCCCCAAGTGTGTATTCAATTCCAAGTTGACTGATGGGTAAGGTCGGAGGGTAAAACAGCTATCTAGCAATTTCTCACCCTTACTAGTTGTAAGGGCGGAAACGATCTTCCTGCTCGTTACCGCTGCTTACTCGCTTGTTTGCTGGTGCGACCAACACTTGGGGGGGGGGGGGGTTGGACAGAGGCGAAAACGGGGCTTCTACCTGTGTCGCCGTCAGATTCACCCCAGCCGTCATACAGTCACTATCTATCTACCCCGCTGTTCGTCAAATTCTGGCTGTGATCTCATCATAGGTCCTGGACTCGTAGGCTGTTTTCCCAGACCTTCACAATTCGTCTGTTAATCTCTGGGCACCTACTCCAAACCACTACCACTGCCGCCACGACCGCCATCTCCTCTCCACCGTCTGTGCCCCGGTGTTTCGTCTGCTGTATCAGGCCATCTGCCGCTGTCGCTCGAGTGAGGAGTTGAACGGACGCCTCCCCCTGAGAGTGGATCACTGTGTTCTGGAACCTTCCCCAGGGCCACTGCAGTAGGAAATATCTGTTCATTGTTTGATTATTTTGTTGTTTGATTCCTTTAATTGCTGACTCCCTTTTATTGTTTGATTCTATCAGTTGTTGACTCCCATTAATTGTTTGATTCCATTAATTGTTCGAGTCCATTAATTGTTTGATTCTATTAATTGCTGACTCCCATTAATTGTTTGCTTCCCTTTAATTGTTTGCTTCCCTTAATTATTTGACTCCATTGACTGTTTACTGCATTAATTGTTTGACTCCCGTAATTGTTACTTGATGCTTGTTGAGTGGTGTCAGAGTTTTGTGTTATAATTTTTATAGTAAAGAGATGTCAATCTCAAACGGTTGTTTGTTATTCCTCAGAAAACCATAGTCCTTGACTTTCCTTTATTAAGATCTTGATTAGTCTGGTAAGGGATTTCTATCCCTAAGTCCCAGGCCTTTACACTAGTTAGCACCCATAAAACAACAGTATGAAGAGAGTTTTCCCATCCATTTTTTTTACTGGCAATAGCCTACCCGGGCACAGGTCACAGACCCACAACGGGGCCTAGGGGGCGAAAAAATAATAGTAAAAGAAAATTAAAAATATAAGAGAAAAAGACTAAATTCATCTACACCATGAAGATGCCGGAAAACCATCTTTTTGAAGTGAGACAGGTTGTAAGAGTATGGGAACACAGAAGAAGGAAAAGCATTCCACAGTTTAGCTATGTGAAGAAAGAAGGGTGTACTATAACGGGTTATTTCAGTATGCCAGACATCCACACAGAATCTGTGGCCACAGCGAGCAAGACGAGTGTGACGAGCCCACGGCCTTGCCGGCGGTACACAGGATACCGAATATTGCTCGTTAAAGTGAAGCAACATTGAGGCGATTGGTGGGAGATCATCTAATTTGGAATGTGTGATTGGTAAATACTGAGTTTAATTACTAATGAATTTAACCCAAGTTTCTACCTCCTCATTCGGAGATGCTGCACAGATCCCCTTTGATAGATGTAATGATATCAGCTCTAGAAACAGATCTAGTTTGAGAATGAGGGGGAAGGGGAAAATGTGAAGAGGAGTGCAAAGTAGAATCATCAGCGTAAGAATGGATAGAATTAGTTGGAGTGTGAAATAAATCATTGATAAAAAGAAGGAAGAGAGTAGGTGAAAGAACAGAACCCTTTGGGACACCACTATTGGTAGAGAAAGAGCAAGAGATCGATTCCTCGACAACAACTGCCATTCAATCGGTTTTCAAGGAAGCTAGAAATTAGAGAACAAAGTGGGGGAGAGAAACCATAAGAGGGAAGTTTAGAAAGCAAAGACTTGTGCCATACTCTGTCAAATGCTTTAAAGATGTCGAGGGCCACGACGAAAGTTTCCCCATAATCCCTAAGAGAGGATGACCAAGACGGGTGCAGTAGGAGAGCAGATCACCAGTAGATCTCGCCTGCCGAAAGCCATTCTGGTGATCCGACAAAAGAGAATGGCGTTCAAAGTGACGGAGAAAATGAGAGTTCAAAATAGTTTCGTAAATCTTAGAGAGGGATGAAGTTAGGGCAATGGGGTGATAATTAGAGGGATTGGAATGGTCACCCTTCTTCGGGATGGGCTGAACTGAGGCAGGCTTCCAAGAAGAAGGAAAAGTTTGGGTTTTGAGGCAAAGGCAAAAGAGGCGAGCGAGGACAGGGGCCAGAACTTCAGCACACTCCCTTAAAACACGACGGGGTATTCCGGCCTGTCCATGCGCCTTACTTACATCCAGCCTGGATAACACACCAGCAACCCTACGAGTGGAGAGTATAGGAAAGTGCATATATACACTCGGAAACCATAATCTCTAGCCCACCTGGGTCGGTACTGGAGGTTAGAACAGTGTCCTTTCTGGACGGGGGCCCACTCAAACTATCACGAGGCAACACACGCACGAACAGACAAGGTAACTCTCACGGGCAACATACGCACAAACACGCAAGTTATGATATGAACCCTTCCAGGCTTCACTATCATTATCATGTTATGTTCATCGTGCTCTGTATCTTGGTAACTAGTCATAGTATCAATACATGATAGTGTTATTAGTATAATATTGTAACTTTTACCCTACAGTTATTGTTGTAAATCATGGACAGGAAGGATACATAAATTGTAATATCAAGTGGATGGTTCCCTCAAAGCCACCCCAAGTCAGACAACGCATCACACAAAGTTACACTGTGTGTGTGTGTGTGTGTGTGTGTTTTGTAACATTAAGCTTCATCCTTAGTAGGTAAGATGTTTCATAAAGAGGTTTCTCCCATTCGACATTGTTAGCATCGTCCCAGAGCACATTGTTTCCATCAAAACCATGGTTCATCCTTATTTCCCTTCTTCCGTGTAACTATATCCATATGGTTAAGTGCTTGCTTTTCATTTCTTTATTTACCAAAATAATGTGGATCAGTTACTCGTTATTTAACACATACATGCACTTAGAGCATCAAGATTGTTTTGTAGGCATGACTATTGGTTTGTGTCCATGACTAACTTCAAGCCTTATTAACTAAACATTCACTCACTGATATCATGGAGTACCATTATTAATTATCTTTTCACTCACGGACATTATTAATTGATGCTTTGTGGCTGTGGATGAAAGATATGAAATATGAGTTGGTTCTCTATAATAAATCAATGTTTATGTAAATTTAGTTTTGGAGAGTTCCTAGTTGTCCTCATAGATAACTCTTCTAAGACCTTGCGTGTGCAATTCTTGAATCTTTTTTTTATCTTTTATCTAAAATTTTACAATTTATATATATACTGTACATAAATATTTCCTCTTAATTTATTTGGCCGTGAAATATTTGAATGAATTTTCTTTTAAAATACACTTGAATCTGGGCAACCCAGACTGTATGCAGTATACTGTATATCCTGCTAGACCAACACCTGCCGAGATGTGTCAACAAACTGCGGCTCTCAACCGGCAAACTCGTGAGGATGTAATTGACAAAGAGGCTTATCAAAGCAAGGTTGTGTTTGGTCTTCTCAGATTAAACACATCTCGGCTTGAATAAACAACCTGGTTCCTGTGAAAGTTCCAAGAGCTAGAGTAATTACTGGCTGAGAGGAGGTAAATTAGGTTGTGTCGTAGGATCTGGTAATAATTGGTTATGGTTGTCCTGAAGAATATAGGAGAAATTCGTGTTTGAATGATGTTTATAGGTTTGGTTGTGGCTTTGTTCACCTGCTTTATTTATAGAAATACACTAGTTCTTGACAATTAATAGAATAGGTCTGAGGTTAGACACATAGTTAAGACTGTATCACAGAGGCGTGAAAGCACTAGTAATCACAAAGTGCTCTCTGGTGTTACAGATTGGTGACCTTAGTTTCACTTGCATGTTGCACGCAAAATCAGCTGCCGCCTTTGTGCCCTACAATACGCCAGACTTCATGAGCGGAATTTATTAAAGACATAATGTGCAGTTGGACGGGGAAATTGCATCACGTAGGGGTTGAAAAAGACTTAACACTCACTTGTATTAAAAAAGGTTTTGCTGTGAATGGGAGTCATATTGTTGTACAAGTGGGAAGGTAAAATGAAAGACAAAAGTAGTGTCGTGAATTTTGGTGAAAACATATGCCGAAGGGATAAACTTTTGGTGTGCTCTGCCTTATGGTAGGGGGCTCTCATGATGTTTCACGAGTTTTATTAATTTTAATCTTCGGACAAAACCGCGACACCACTTTTGTCTTTGATTGTACAGCGTGAATGGTTATCAAGTGAGAGTGGTAAAGGAAAACTACCGAAGGCTTTTACTTTTATGACAAACTCAGTTTTCTCAATAGCTTGAAATATACACGTTTGAGGGTAAGCAGTAAATCATTGTTTTGTGATCGGTAAAAAAAATAGAGTAAAGCGAATCCATACACCTCTTATAAAGTTTTAACTGTAATAAAGAAAGAGCACGTCTTAGGTTATCAAAACAGTGAGCGTTCTGATCTTCAAGCTAAGCTAGACCACAAATTGGCACTCATTAGAAATAGTGATTGGACTAAGGATGCCAATCATAACTGTGTAGTGAATCTCTCCTCTAAACAACTAGACAATGATACCTTGTGTGCCCTCGGTTATGGTTTAAGTTTTGATGGCTCAAACAAGAGAGTCGACAGTGTTGATATAGCCAGAGCATTTTGCAATTTGGAGAAATTCAGTAATTTGACAAATGGAGAAGTGAACATGTGTAAAGGAGTTGTGTATGCATCTATGTCTAAGCCTTGTGTTCCAAATTGTCCAGATAGATTCACCAAAACAATCCAAGCCCTAAAGAAAAGTAAGGATCTACATGTTACTAAAGCAGATAAAGCAAACACAGTAGTGATTTTAAACAAAGATGATTATTTTTCTAAAATGAATGACCTTTAATGTGATGTTGCAACATATTCTAAGCTCATAAATAATCCTCTCAACACAGTTAACACTCAGTTTAACAAAAAACTTAAGTCTCTATTGAGAGGTAAAGCTAATCTCATTCAACATTTTACTTTAACGTCCCCTCCACTGCCATACATGTACGGTCTATTCAAGACTCACAAGCCTAATAACCCAGCAAGACCCATCATTAGCTCAGTTGGGTCAATCTCTTATAAGTTATCTAATTGGTTAGTTTCTTTACTAAATCCCCTAGTTGGTAACATTTCTAACTCTAACCATCAATAAACGCATAACATTCACTTGATTTATACTCTCTATGTGTCTGTTAATAGTTTCTAGTTTGACACATCTCATCACATCCATGTTTAACATTTGCTTACTACCAACAGGAGTGTAATTAATAGGAACTGATATATCCAGCCAAGGAGGAATGGCATTAATGGGTTCGTCTGGGGTGATTGGGACATTAATTTTCAAGAGATCTGCAACACTTTTATGAAGCCACGCCCCAAACAGAGTGTTTTGTGGAAGGTTAGCGAGATTGGAGGGATTACTTAGACAGAACATCAACTCAGTTTGAGCTGTAGTTTGAGGACCATTGTTCTTCAAAACATTGACGCAAAACATGGTATTAAATAGAGCTATCCTCTCAGATAGGGAGGGAAGTCCGAGCTCTTTTCTCATTTTTGCAATTCTCGTTGATTTTGGGTATCCTAGAATGATGCGCATGGCTTCATTTTGCACTACCTCAAGGCTGTTGAGTTACTTTGGCGGAATAGTCACAAGATGGAAAGCATGATAGTCAACAACAGAACGAGTGAAGTGAAGATAGAGTGTACGAGCATAGGTGATGTTAATTCCATAGCCCTTGCCAACAAGGGTGCTGAGGGGTTTAATGCACTGCATTAGTTTGGCATGAAGGTTGCCGACAAAGTTTGTATCATTCACACAAATTCCAAGATATTTATAAGAACTACATAGTTCCAAGGGCATGCTGTTAATGTTAAAGTCAAGAGGCAGAGGGTGAGCAGGACGAGGATTGAGGACACTCGTCTTGTCAACAGATATTATGAGACCACATTCCACTGTCCTCCGAGCAAATACATCCAGCAAGGCTTGGAGCCTGAGCTTGGTCTGTGTTATAATGCAGGTATTATCAGCATAGCATATTACAGCCTCGTTTGGCTGAATTGGAATGTCAGCAATAAGCTTGTGCATCAGTATATTAAAGAGCATAGGACTTAACACTCTTCGCTGAGGCGTGCCAAGCTCAAGTGATCTCATTCTGACACTTTTGACTCCCCTAAACAGAACACTGGCATACCTGCTGGACAGATAACCCTTTATCCATGTCAGGAGGTTACCTTGGATGCTAAAATTATCTAGTTGCTCAAGTATAATGTCTCTATTAGTTACATCAAAGGCTGATTCAAGGTCTATGAAGGCTGTTTGTGTCTTATCTTTTGAGTGAACAAGATATTCTGCAAAGCGTGTCTGTGTGCTACGCCCGGGCATGAACCCATACAGATTAGGGGCCCGTTTGTCTTTGACTTGAAACATGAGACGGTAGAAACAACTGTTTCAAGGACTTTACACATACAAGATGTGAGTGAAATGGGCCTGAAGTTTAGAGAGTTAGCTTTAAGGATTGATACTATGTTTCCATGAGTACATGTCTTAGGCAGAATACCCTGTGTGAGGTTCATTTGATACAGGTCAAGCAGTGGATGGTTAGGGGACTTCATTTAACAATATCAGGGTGTTATAGGTTATGCCATCCTCACTAGGGGAGGATGATTCACCTTTTATTAGTACTGTTGTTAGTTCGTGGTGCGCTATAGGAAACTGGTCGGTAAGGTCTGGTGAGGAACAGGCTTTTTCAATATTAAAATCCCTATTCATGTGAGCGGTTTTAAGATATTGCTGTATGTCAGGAGGCAGGGAAGTGATTTGTGACACACTAGACCATTGGTCTAATAGCATGTCAGCATATTCTGCAGGGCTGTGAAGAAGTTGGACTCGGGTGGGTGACTTGGTAATGGCTCTAATTATGTTCCATACTTCTGCTAGAATTGTTCCCAATAGGTGTTTCTCACCTGACCTTTGAGTTCACGAAATGCTCTGTTAGCTTTGAGGAATGCCAGGAGGTTATCACTAGTTTTATTTTGCTTGTAAGTGTTGGCAAGCTGTTCTACCTTCTCTCCTTCTTTGGTGAGGATGGGGTCATGTGTCCACAGAGGTGGTTTAGTGCTGCCCCCCTTCCCCCTTGACTTAACTCAGGTGGTATAATATGTAGTAATGACATTTACAAGATCACAGCAAAATTCATCCACTGACCCAGGTATATATCCAGCATACCATCTGTGGATGTAGGCCTTGAAGTGCAGTTTAAGAATATCTGGGATGTTAATTCTGAGCTTGTTAGGGGCAGTGTGGATACATTACACTGTGTACTAAACCTTCGGTACAAAAAGGTGCCATTTAACAACTGACTATTTATCCACTACAACTTATACAATAACCACCCATCCACTGACCTATTACCCAGTGACCATTCTTCCTCCAGCCACTTACGAAATGACCGTCTTAACCACTTATTCACCAACCACTTACCTCACTGAATCAAAGACCACTTACACCATTAACCACTTCCCCACGGAACAGTTATCCGTCAGCCACTGAGCCAGACAGCACCTTCATTCAGGATGAGCTCTACTGAGGATCTTCCTCAGTGGAAACGGAGTAATGCAGGTGGTGTTTCCAGGGTGGGTGAGCAGCTTATGTAGGCGCCGTCCCTCGACCCAAGAGGTTTAGGAGACTACCATTAGGCACAGCCGGATATCTTATTGACCGGCTGAGATGGACTGTTAAACCGGGTGACTGAGGTTAGCGTTTTAACTGGTTGTATTACCCGAGTGTTTTAGCTGAATGATTTAAGCGGCCACCTAAGAGAGAGAATTAAGCTGAGATAAATGTTTAAAATGAACGTATTGAACAATGAGCCCTCTTCCCACCACCACCACCACCACTCTCCACACCACCATCCCTCTTTCCACCACCACCACCACCACCACTCTCCACACCACCATCCCTCTTCCCACCACCACCAATCTCCCCACCACCACCACCACCCTCTACCCACCACCACCACCACCACCACCACCACCACTCTCCCCACCACCCACTCACCACCACCCTCCCCACCACCACACACACCACCTCTCCACCACCACCACCACCCCTCCCCACCACCACCATCCTCTCCCCACCACCACCACCACCACTCACCACCACCACCACTCTCCCCACCACCACCACCACCACTCTCCCCACCACCACCACTCTCCCCACCACCGCAATATCTCTTCACCTAATGGTAAGCCCTCACCCAGTCTGCCCAATTATGTGTATTATCATCCTAGTTCTACTCACACATGTTTGGTGTATGTTAAGAAGTCACTACCGCATGTACTTCTTGTATAAAAAAATACTACCAACTTTCAGTACCATGAGCTCACTATCCACCTGGGTAACTCCACACTCAACGTACTAAACGCCTGTGCTCCCTCAGATCAGCTTCAATACACAAATCTCCCAGACTTTATACACACTGAACCCACTGTCCTAATTGGTAACCTGAATACTAGACATAAGAAATTAGGTGACCCCCATCACTAACACCAATGGTAGGAAACTTATCTCACTTTTCAGTGCATATGAAGATACTAAAATTATAGGTAATTATGAACTAGCATACATCTCTAGACAAATGTATTGGCTTTAATCTATTATACACAACTCATAGCTCTGATGTAGTCACTGATCTTATGCCTGATCACAACCCAATCCAAGCTAGTATACATGTAGCCAATGCCACCCCCACTGGCGGAAAAATCAACAGACGTAGACTCACAGTCAAGCAAGAACATGAAAGCCAGTTCATAGACTTCATCCATGACTGGTACAAAGATTACAAGCCTGACAACTACCAAAGTCTCCATGAAGATCTGGTAGATAGGACTTATACATACTTCACCACAATGCCTCCACCGAAAAACGGAGAACATGTGGTCAGCATCATGGGAACAGGCAACAGCAGTGCTATAATGACCCAAAAATGAAGAAAAAACAACAACTCAGGGCTATAGTCAGGAGGGTGGGTAAGGGTTACAACCAAGTTAGAACACTGAAATGCTAAAATTGTATCAATCCTCCCTTGCTACCGTTAGGGAACGTGTAAACGAACTCGGACAAAATGCATGGAAAATATATGTCGACATCGTGAGCTAGGACATTCTTCCCAGCAAAGCCTGGAAAAATATGAACACAATCAGAGTTAAAAACAGTAGACACATCCCCCATCCAAACCCGCTGTAAAAATCGAATGAACTACTCGCAATGTGGGCTCATGTCTCTAGCTATGACATTTTATAAGACTCGAAAACTCCTTGATGCAAAGCCTGTAGAGAGAAGTAATCTCATTAACTTAATGCTGGACAAACAGCACGATGAGTGTGATGTTCCATGTAGTGTGTGGGAGCTTGACGCCGCCCTCGCCAGAGGTAGATCCACTGCCCCTGGAGAGGACGGAGTCAGCTACAATATCATTAAGGCAATAAAAATTGAGCAACATTAGGCAACATTGCCATTGGAAATATTGACGAAGAAAATATTGGCAAGACCATGATTGCTGCAATGTTGTTGTCAATGTGGAGCAATTCGAAGCAACACGGCCACTCTGTTTACACGAGCCAGTGAGTAAGCAACTGTCTCCAGGGAACCTGTAAAGGTTGTATCTTGAAAATGGATCTTGGAATTGCAGCTGCCTCTTGTATTATAATTCATAAAAAAGCGCAGAAAGAAGAGAAAAATGTAGGTAAGATCATATCTAGAAAAGCGATCTTCTAATGCAGCTCTATGTGAAGAATTACAATAAGACCAGTATTTATTTCAGAATTTTACAAGAATGTCTCACAGTGACTTCGAGGTGCTTTGTAATATATTGATCCAAAAATACAGATAATGGATATGAATATGAGGGCAGCAATTCCTGTGAAAAATAACCTAGGCATCGCATTGCAGTAAGATTTCTTGCCACTGGAGACTTATAAAAGCTTGATGTACAGTAGCTAAAACAACTATCTGTGCAGGTGGGGATCGATGTGCTCCGAAATTTTACGTGTGACTAGTGACAGCCCTCATATACCAAAATGTATCGTCCATGGTCTCATAATGTTTCCCACAAAGTATGCACTGATAGTTGCTTTAGCTACTGCACATGTGTCGAGTATCAAAAGCTAGTATTGCATATTATGTTCTCAGACTTTTAAACTTGCATGGTGTTGTCTCCAAAGTGATGCCATATTTATTTGCAATCTTATTCCAGATGTCTCTATATTACGGTCACGATACTTGGGATGACAATGAATACTGTTGATAAAGTCTATAGTCTTTTCATTATTCCACGGCGTAGGGTAACTGTACTAGCCATAATGTGAGAACATAATATTCAGCACACACACACTGTCTCTGGCGAAGACTTGTACTGACACCCACAACAGCTTCCAACTCGGCAATATTGTCGTATTTTCCATCCTGCCTGTATTGACATGCGGTCCGTATGTCAATACACGTCAACACGCGATTCCATTCCGACATATGGCTGACAATATTGATCAATACATGGCCATACTTGTCCGATGTGGCTCATGTTTGGCCGGCTATATTGAGTAATGGGGTTGTTGGGCAATATGAAAATATTGCTAGTGTAACCGCGCCTAAGGCGTGTGGCGGGCAATCTATTATTGTCATTGTATAATATGAGTCATGCCGAAGGCCAACTACCCACACCATGGACCAACAGTATTGTTGTACAGTCCACCCAAACGTTCGTTAACTCTCCCAGCCAGCTATTGCTGCACTGCCTGCTTCAGATGTATGAACTTGAGTCTGTTACTTCGAACCTTTAGATTCATTCGTATCGGTTTCATGTTCTGGTTGGTACTGAGACAGTTTCAAAGATCTGAAGCAGGGTAATGCAGCAATAGCTGGCTGGGAGAGTTAACGAACTTATGGGTGAGACTATACCTATACCGAAACCAGGACAGCCTGAGTAAAACTTTTGAGAGGATGGTTCTTGGCAGACTCTTATATATTGTATAATCAGAGAACACATGTCCCCGAACATAAATGGCTTCACTAATGGTAAAGGTGTACATAATTGCATCACTACACTTTTAACTGTACACTCGCACCAAAAAGAATCGGTGCAGGGTGAGATCGACGACTTCCGAAACGATAAGTATACACTGTGATATGTCGGGAATGTTGGTAAGTGTATCCTCATAACCCCCCCCCCTCCACTAGGTGTTGCCATATGGCTGACATTCAGTGTGTTTGTTTCCTCTTTTCTGATTGTTGCTTTGTGTCGACTGAATGATGAGCGAGGGTTCGGTCTAGGTGAACGTGGGTATAAAACAGAGGCAATATGAAGCAGTAGAGATCTACACATGCCAGACGACATGAAAACCTCAGAGGGAACACGAAGAGCTATTATTGCCCTTCATAACGAAGGGTTCGGTGTCACAGATATTAGCCGGAGGGTTGGTGTCCATAGGAACACCGCTGCACGATGGATTCGGCGATACCTCGAAACTGGTGCTACAGACGACAGGTCTCGGAGCGGCCGTCCCCGCTGCACCACCCTTCAGGACGACCAGGTTGAGTGGTTTATTTGGTAGCATAAATTAATGTGGCAATATTCACAAGTATCACAAATAATTTTGCTAACAGGGAGCTCCTCATATTTCATACTGTCTATTTATCACTTCCCGACCTTATTTACAACGGTTTGTTTCACTTGACCAGGCCATAGTAGCTGCTCAGCAGGATTACAGGGCTGCCAACATACGGCTGGAACAACTTGCCTTTCCCAATACCTATCGTCACTGGTCTGAAATTGTTCACACTACAGTATGCACCGATACTTTTTGTTGCGAGTGTACGTGGTGATGAAAGACACAGATACACTACATTTCTTGACCTAAAAACTGCAGTTGATATTGCCATTAGACAACTTATAAGAGGTCGTCTATTACACTGGATAAGTAATTTCCTCACCAACAGAAGGGCTACTGCACTGTTTCAGGGTTATAAAAGTGAAGTTAAAGAAATGCAACTTGGCACCCTCTAAGGTGGAGTACTTAGTCCCACTTTGTTCAACGTTCTTATGAATGCATTATTAAATTCAATACAAGACAACCCCAGCAGTATCACAATCAGCTTTACTAATGATATTTTCGTACATACTAAAACTTATCGTGAAATGCAAATCACCCTGAACCATGTACTATCGTGCACCAAAGTCATGTTCATTACCCCACCACAGTAAGGATTCGAATAGCCTTGAGTCTGAAGATTCGAAACAACTATGGGAAATGCTATGGTCGGCCAACAGATGTCGCCCACTGTAGTGTGTGTGTGTGGGGGATAGAGGAGGTGGGGGTTAGTCTAGTAACAGGCTGTGTGTAGGTGGAGCATAACATCGTGAATTCCGCAATCACTGATAACAATAAGAATGTCATGAAGATAGTTAATATTATTAGGCATGGTGAGAGATGTGTAACGGGTAAATAAAAGCACTACAACGACCATATCTCTACCGTTCATGGCTACGACGGTGAGACTGATGGACACACCAGTAATGGTAGTTACGGAGAATACACAAGTTGTTACCAAGGTTGGCGCCACCTACACCAGGGGAAGGAGATGATGTCGAACACTGAAACATGCCGAGGTCTCATTCTTAATATGGTCGTCACCAACAGGTAAGTCATATTAATTTGTCAGCATAGCCCATGTCGTCCATATATTATTGCAGGGTGTCCCATGAGTGACAGCAGATATTTGTAGAGGTGAAAGAATATGTGATATTGAGCCACCACGTCTCTATCTCCATCCGTTTCCCTCTATCTATAATAAAAAGTGTAACCCTACTCAGGAAAAATAATGAATGGGCCCTCCAAACAAATTAAAGATGAGGTTCACCCCACCCAAATAGGGACGGGCCCTCCATTTCCTTTCACCTTCTTTTCTCCACATCCTTTCCGCCCTCCCATCGCCCTAGTCACCCCAACCTACCACCCAATACCATGCAGTGGGCAGAAGGCCACACACTTTCTCTCCTCCTAAAAGTCTGTTCCGTTTAACCCACATTCTTTCACTACTAAACCTTCTTCCCCCTTTCCTATATTTCGCTATCTCTATCGGTATCTCCCACCTCGACTACGCCATTTGTAATGGTTGCCTTGCCTAATTTGTAAAATCCACCTCACGGCTAAACTTAAACCGAAAAATCCTTGTATGTATAGATGTTTTATACTCAGAATCACATCTTCTTTCACCTCTACAAATATCTGCTGTAATTAGTGGGACACCCTATTATAATTATTTGAAAGTTGTTATATGAGCTCCTTAGTTAACTTCACCATAAAAATATGGTGTTTGATGTGCAATGCGTTTGCCGCACGTTACCTTACTCGGTTATGTTACACCCCCAGTTGCAACCTGGGAGTTTGGGTTGGGTAATGTAGTATTTTGAGCAGAAATGGAATTCAGAACGACTCAATAAACATGAAGAAAAACGTTTTTATATAACGAACCCTAACGTAATGTAACCTATTACAGTTATATGTAATCTGGGAAAAACATGTCATAGCTGAAAATTGTCAAAGAAATATGTAAAGCAGTGGAAAACCATATATTTTGATTATCGGCGAGGCTAACTACTTATAAACAATTAATATTTGACGATTGGCAAAAGTCCTGGGAAAATGAACCAACAAGTCATAAGCTAAAAATGATCAAATCATCAGTTTATCCTTGGTCATCATCAAAACAATCCTCTCGACATCACGAAACTATTCTGAATCGTCTAAGAATTGGGCATACGCGATTGACGCATGGCCAACTCATGTCTTCCCATAATGGAGCCCCACCTATATGCTCCAACTGCCGAACAGTCCAACATATTCTCATTGAATGCCCTATTTATAATTGGTATCGAACAATGTGCTTCACTAACCCTAGAAAGTAAGATATTTTAGGAGAGACCCCAAAATTTTCGCTAAGTTCAGTTTTGACCTTTTTGAAATACTGTAATCTCCTCCAAACAATATAACACTAAATTATAGAAACAGAAATATATGTTAACTAATCCCTCTGGCCAGCCCTAAGAAAGACTCAAATGGGTGTCAGTGGTCTGGTTAAACTAAATCTTGATGATGATGATGATTATCGGCGAATGTTCACTCTACAGTCGCAGGGGTGGTCAGTGGGTTTTTTGGGATCCACTTGCAGTTCACTGTGAATACATGAGAAACAGGAAGGGTTTCTTGGGCAAGAGTTGAATAAAATTTCACCAAAACGTTATGTCAGAGTAAATAATACTTAACAAATTGTTTATCATTAATTTACTCCTAAGTATATAAAGCCTGCATGAGTTACTAACATAATGCTCACTAATGCGTTTTCAGATATGCCTGCAGGACGAAACAAATTCGTCAGCGTAAGTGATTGCTGAAGGCCAAATCATCGGGATATGTGGAGAGCCGGGGCAACTGTGCCGAACTGTTCTTTGTCAAGTGGGGAGGGCACCAGTTTGGAGGTGGGTCACTTGGGGTGGGAGAGAGGCTCAGTGGGACAGGAAACCTCAAGCGGGAGGCCACACGAGTAACGTCAGTAGGGATGGTGCCATGATCAAGTAGCAGCATATCCAATGCAGGCATCAAGTGGAACGCCAAAAATCTGGGCCTCGCTGCCCATTGCTGACGATGAGACTCCAAAACTGTGACCGGGATCGACTGCTTATATTCTAGCTCTCACAAAGAAATTGGCTTCTTACCCTACTCACTAAGGAGTGTGAAGCTCGGCTTTGCATTGGAACTGCATAGAAGAATACTGGAGAACCATTATATTTATCGATGAAATGGTGTTCAGGTCAGTGGGAGCCAGAAGCAAGGCAGATGCTGGCAGCCCCTAACGCACGCTTCATGAAGCCACATTCAACATCGCGCAGTGGTGGTAAGGTGTCAGTGTGTCATTCTGGGGGTGGATGTGGCACATGGGCCAGGTGAACTGGTCAAGATCAATGGCCGTTTCACTGTTGAGCAGTATGTATAGACATCCTGGAGCAAGTGCTAATTCCTGGGGGTCCGGGCTGCCGGCGGGTTCCGGCCCCCACACTATCAGGCGGCTGGCTCGCGACAACGGTCCGTTATGCCAACAACAGTGAAGGACTACCTCCGGGTCTTCCTGAAATTGAGATTAGCCGACTGGCCAACACTAGGATGTGATGTTGATAGATTGAATATTTGGGCCATGATGAGCGTGATTGGGATATTGAGAGCAGCGAACCTGCGCCTTAATAGAAAGGCCAAAAGCTTTTTCGACGATGCTCGTCGACGACCAGGGAGTGTGCTAAGCTAGGTGAAGCTCCATCCCCCTAATCGCCTTGATGGTCTAGATACAGTGGTGGCTGGTTGAATAAATACTAAGATGTCTGTATTGAATTTTATTGTTTGGTTTATTTTTCTTGTAAATACAATTTAATATACTAATTAACTCACCTACAGTGTTATCTTAAAATCCATGTATCATAATATTATGTAAACTATATCTTTGAAAAATTCTGCTCAAGTAACCCAGCCAGCCACAAATTATCCTTGTTGTGTAATGCTCCCACGTGAAATCTGTATGACACGTCGTGGAATGTGTTGTCTTATAACACAATATAATTATATAGTTACAATAGCTACCATCATTGAAATGCTCATGATGTTCAGCACACAATATTAACGGTAACTGAGCACACTCCAAAATATATGAAGCTTGCATATTGTCGTGGGGTGTTTAAACACTGGAACTTGGAAGAATTGGAACTAGATTAAGTCTGCATACTATTTTACAATACTGATAACTTTTTCACTCCACTCTTTTTAACATAAGTATATAATTATATAATATTGCATATTATCACAAATATTTATTAAGCAAAGGATGGGTGGAATATAAATAAATATTACCATAATCTCTTTGTCGGAATAACAACAAAATTGTGACGTGGTCACTGAGTAAAACTAACTGATTCTTGCATATTTCACTTTTATCCTTAATATATTCCGTTCTTTAAAGTATCATTGTGACCTGAGCGGCAATAAGAACCCAGGAGACAGCACCTGTTCCATGAATTCGTAACCATAAAGAAACAACTGTAAGACAAAACGTAGTTAAAAAGGCAGCTTGAAATTATGGTGGTGTAAATAATAAATAAACCTGCCTCTCATCCAGCCCCCACCTCTATTCCACCCCCCCCCCCCACACACACACTACAGTGGGCGACATCTGTTGGGCGACCATAGCATTTCGCCCAGCTGTTTCGAAACTTCAGACTCAAAGCTATTCGAAACCTCACTGTGGCTGGGTAGTGGACACGACTTTTGTGCACGATAGTACTTGCAGCCTGTGAGAACCTCGGTCATATTATCTCCACTGAAAAAACTAAGGTGTTCAACAAACAAGCTGGTAACCGTAAACGCGGCCCCGCCAAGTTCAAGATAGGTAACAACATTATTGACTATTTCTCGTCTTTAAAATATCTTGGTGTCTCCATTCCTTGTACCTTACCTGTCATACAACAGCTAATCCACCAATGTAGTGATAGACTGAAGCACCTTAGAAGTGTAGCAGGGTAAAGCCCACATTATTGTGCTAATATTAGAATTATTAAAACAATGTATACAGTCGGGGTCAAAAGTTCTCTCCCTAACAAAATGAAGCAGTGTCGATCCCAAATGAGATGAACCAGCACAACCGCAGCCAGGGTAAGTAAGTTCGGAGACTCATTCCCATGACTCAGTTTCATCACGGGGAGAGAACTTTTGTCCGCGACTGTACCTAGGCTATATAAGATCTCTGACAGATTACCACGCACCAGCCCTGATCCTGCGTGACGGGAAAGGCATTGACAAGCTCAAAAAGATGCAAAATAAAGCCCCCAGAATTATTCAAGACTGTCTCATGAGCACTAAAGTACTTAATATGAGGAAAGAACTAGGTATACCATGTGTCAAAAATAGAATAATTGAGGTCAACTTCATGATAGCCCTGATTCTTTTGCTTGGTGATTCTGATAACGTTGTCTCCTTAAAGTCGCTGGAATGTATGAATCATGGAACTGGTGACTCTAAATGGATCCAAACTACAGCTACAAATAAGAAAATGTTTGAACTAGACCACCTGTCCAAAGAAGAGACACAGCAGCACTTCCTGCCACCCTGACGGACAGTTCCCATCGATAATTATGACACTATCGACATATCCGCCGAAAAGATTAATTATACAATGAATTTATCTCCAACACACTTCCAAAGTGAGAGCTCTTTAGCACATACACACCCTACAAACTGATGATAACATCACACAGACCATCTACACTGACTGATCTCTTAACACTGCCTGTGGGAGGGCTGGAAGTGCTATCGTTGTGACTCAGCCTAACGGTAATACAAATGAGAAATGAGTTAAAATTAACAACTGGGCATGCACTCTACAAACTGAATTATTTGCTATACCCACAGTCATTAAATTTATTGAAACCACTGTCAATGACAGTCTTATTATCACTGATTTTCTATCCTCATTACTTGCCCTTGACAAGTTGAGGGTGTCTGAAGCCAGACACAAAAAGCTCGTTCGTGTACCTTGTGACCAGGGTATTAAGATCAAAGTGTTATGGATCATCTCTAATATAGGCCTCGAAGAACACGACGGTCATTTATTTTTTATTCATTTGTTATATATATATATATATATATATATATATATATATATATATATATATATATATATATATATATATATATATATATATATATATATATATATATATATATATATATATATATATATATATGCTGATAACCACAAGGAAAGAAGAAAACACTAAGTTCCCAAGCGCTTTCGTGTAATTCACATCTTCAGGGGTGAGTACAGACTAAAGAGAAATACAAACCAAGGTGTATATATACAGAGGAGGGTGAGACCTGGTCCACAATGGTCAGGCATTAGGTAATGACCCTACTAATCTTTAAATAGCACACAACGGTTGGTGGTCAGGTCAGATGGTCAGGTGACCCGACCTTCTCACCTGGTTACAAATCTTCTTAATTACAAAATTGTCCAGCTTGTACATGCCGTTACTCAAATTCATGTTGAATGCTTCGGTTTGTTTAATAAGACTAGATTCTATGATGTTCCTACTATCAATTGAATTATATGGTAATATTGAGGAGGCATTATCCCAGTCAATGCAATGCTTGTTATCCCTCAAATGAACAAACAGAGCATTGGATTCCTGGCCTGTCCTAACACTGTATTTGTGTTGTTTAATTCTAGTTGCAAGATCTTTACCTGTCTGGCCTAAGTAAAACATATTACATTCCTTGCAAGGAACTTTATAAATGCAACCAATTGTGTTGTTGGGGGAGTTCTTGATTAACATTTGTTTAACAGTGCATGAGTTTTTAAATGCCATTGACGTTCCAGGTTTTTAGTTGTGAAGGAATGTGTGAGAAATTTTTGTGAAATGGTAATATTAAGATATTCTTATGGTCATGGGTGGGCTTGGGATCAGTTCTATAAAAAGTTTTCTTTGTAATGTTTAGGCATTTGTCTATGAAAGATCTAGGGTATTTAAGGTTTGAGCCAATATTATATATATATTTGTATTCCTCATCAATGAATTCTGGACTGCAAATTCTCAAGGCACGTAAAAACATTGTTGAAAATACTGACTGTTTGACTTTATTATGGTGGGCAGAATAATAATGAAAGTATGAACACACATTAGTTGGTTTTCTATAAATACTGAACTTAAAAGTGTTACCTATTCTGTGTATCAGACAGTCTAGGAATGACAATTTACAGTCTTGCTCTAATTCCACAGTGAATTTGATCGAGGGGGCTAAGTTGTTAAGTTGTGGCAGGAAAGCTTTTAGGTCCTCATTACATGGCCAGAGACATAATACAGGGGGGTTGTAACAATAACAATAACTCGCGTCTAACAAAGACACTGTTCAATACAATCTGGGTCTGTCAATAAAGAACCTTAAAACTGTAATTAGGGAGGAACTTACTGATGATTTTGGCGCAAACAGACAAGTGTTTACCATGATAAGATATATCAAGTGAAACATGTACAGTATATGGAGCGAGTACACTAAAGTAACAAGATCACTAGATTACAAGATGTTGTAACAGGCTAGACTTAAGTTAGGGTTTAAGTAACTCTGGCAGTATGTCCCTCAAGCAGATGTAAACAAAACTAAATGTAAAGTGTGTGGCCAGACATATGGCCACACACTCGAATATTACGTCCTCGACTGTGAGAAGATAGAACCTTTTAGGGATAGGTCCAAGCACACTATGTGTGAAATGGCACAACATTTTATCTCTAATGGTAAGATAGCCGTCATATTAAGATTGTATCCACTTTTTGCACTTAGTAGCTATATCAGTTCTATAGAACCAAACACACAATGTGCTTGAATACCTGTAGCGCAAATGTGAATAACAAAGTGTGCGGCCAGAAATATTGTTACACATTCCAGTACTTACGCAGTTGCGAATAGGTTTCCTTCTACTGTATGTACAGAGCTACTCTGTAATCGTTAAGCTCTACCGCCCACAGGATGAGTAGAGGGTGCACAATAAACTAGCCGATGCAAGTAGCAAATAAAAAAAAAATTAATCGCTGCCGCCGCCGCCGTCATCACCACCATGATCCCTCATAATGTTGTAGACTTTTGCATCACTATCAAATAGTGATACATAGTTAGGTGCCCTGGTAAGACTTTGTTTCGCTTCACAGCTAAGGTGATATTATAGTTATATATGAATTATGTATCTCTTAATATCTGGTAACTCGGTGTATCTATACATTATATTTTAGGGATCAACGCGTATGTGAGAATGCTTATATCACCCGCTTAAAAAAATAATTGTCTGAGAAAGTCTTAAATTGCAACGGGCCCTTACATAATAGTGATAATTTTAGTTTAAGACCTCCTTCGCTGTCGTATCATAACAAAACTTGACCTAAAGTAGGTATTCTTCAGTTAAATTAGACTTTGTTGTTGCACACGTAATGTACATATCAATTCGTATTTTCGGAAAGATGAAAAATATATATTGAAATTACTGCTATAACAATAATTATACCTAAAACACATAAATATCCCCCCCTCCCCTCACACACACACACTCGCCCACACAGTCACTATCTGTCACACATACAGATCTCTCTCTCACACACCGCCTCTGAGTGACGCTCGAGAATTTCCAAGTTCCCTTAACAAGCTTCATCAACTGGCAGAGTTCACAGCCTCAGCCTTTTCCATGTAAGCGACTCACGGCAATGTTTATAGGGAAGCACTTTATATATTAGGGAGCGCCACGATGTTATACAATGGACGGTGAAAGATATAATAATCTCTTCTCATAACTTTTATGAAAATTATGTTAAATAAACCATAACCGAAAAAGGAAATATGAAAGTATTTTCTGAAGATATTTAAGGTCAATGTTTGTGGTGAGGGTTATCAGTTCAGTTATGTGTCTCATCATTACTGAGAAAGCTTCAGGCTAGAGGGGAAGATGAGTAGTGGAGGGACTGGGTGAAGAAGCAGTTAGCGCCAGTTGTGTTTGTCTTGGAAGAAGGAAATAGGAAGTTGTGGAGAAATGTTGGAGTTTCTCGGACGCTGAATGAGAGATTCGAGGGTTTTATAACCAAGTGTATAAGAGGGAAGAGTTGTAAGGATAATAACTTTCTTCGAGATCTACTGTATATATCCACTACTATAGCGGTGACCAATTTACAGGTATATTTGAAGAACAAATACAGTTTATTCTGAAATGAGGTTCATCTTGTGGTATGAAAGACGTAAAAGAGAATTTCATAATTTTATCACGAGCAAGGAAGGTAACACGTGAAGGTAATGAGTTACAACTGAACGCATCTTTTTCTGCAGAATGTTAGGTCCAGTCTGAGTCCTTTCGGTGAGCTATCACACATTACCTCCCTTCAGAGCCACGGGTGCTGCTTCTGCCCCTATTAATTATTGATTCCACTGCTGCCTCTGTGCATGTTGCTGCCTCTTCCGCTTGCTGCTGCTGTCTCCTCTGTTGTTACATCTGCTGCTGCATCTACTGCTGTCGCCTCTGTTGAACAGAGGCGACAGAGTCTGTTGTTGCTGCTACTGTATTTCCGTTACGGACGCCTCTTGATGTTGCCTCTGTTATTGCTGCCTATGTTGCTGCTCCTTCCGTTACTGACGTCTCTGTTGCTGTTGCCTCTGTTATTGCTTCCTATGTTGCTGCTACTTCCGTTACTGATTCCTTTTTTGTTGTTGCTACTTCCGTTACTGATTCATATTTTGCTGTTGCCTCTGTTCCTGCTGCTTTTGCTGCCTCTGATGCTACTGCCTCTTTTGCTACTGCCTCTGTTGCTACTGCCTATGTTGCTACTGCCTCTGTTGCTGCTGCCTCTGTTGCTACCTCTTCTGTTGCCCTTGCCTCTGCTACTGGTGTCTATGTTGCTGTTGTCACTACTGCCTCTGTTGTTGATGCCTCTGTTACTGCTGTCTCTGTTGCTACTATGCCAACTGCTGCCTGCTTTGCTGATGCTGTTGCTTCGTCTACTGCTGTTCTGTCTCAACAGTTGCTGGCTCCAGTGCTGCTGCTCATGCTGCGATCTATTGCTGCTCCCTCTGATACTCCTGCTAGTATTGATGTTGGAGGTGATGCTTGTCTCTTTGATCAACATTCTGTGATCCTTGACAGAGGTGTGTCAAAGACCCAAGGGATGAAGTGACACTGATCCGAATGTAGAGATGAAAGGGGAAGTTCACTCTGAAGATACGTAGGTTAGCTCTTCTGTGATCTATATATTCCCCTTATCAGAAATCTCACAAAGTTCTCCAGCGTAAGAGGATTCACTACTTATTAGCCGCATTAGCAGTTCTATACAGATTTTTCCACGCCTTCACTCCCTCAATCATGTACTTACTTACTGACGGAGAACACCACTGACTTATGCACTGACGAAGATACATGCACTTATTAGAATTCTAACTGCAGTTTTTGTTATCAAACTTTACTTAGTGATATCTCTGAGAACGTGGCGGGGAAGTGCACGGAGCCTGAGGGAGATAACTTGTACAGAAGATGGGGGAGCAGAGCAGTAACTGACTCTGGGACCACATCTTTACAGCCTCTCTTGTGTGCATCTACTGGGACGCATGGGAGCTAATTTACCTTATTTACCTAATTGTCACATATTAGAGGTGGCCACGCAGAGGGGAGGAAGCCATTGGCATGTGTAGAATCCCTCCATACTTCAACTGTGAGAAAGGCAATGCCTTGGTCAGAGAATTTTGGTTTTTTCTTAATTCTGTTGTACAAAAGTTATATGTAGATTCAAATATGCATTCATATGTGAATACTTATATTCACTGAGCGACACGACTATGCGACGTGGAGCTGAACTTAATAACAATAAACGCATCACAGCTTCTTACAAGATGTCTTTCTTAGAATTGAAGGTTCCCAGCTTCTCCATTATCAGGTCAAGAGAGTTATCGGGTCTCAATTATCATTCCCAACACCTTAAGAGACGCGGCAGACGTAGCATAATAAGTTTATGTGGAAATCCCCAAATCTGCAGTTCAGGCTATTAAAAAAGTGTCTACGTTTTACTTTGTTGGCTATAAAACTCATTAAGATTTTTTTATTGGGTAAATTGTTACTTGTTCTAGGCCAACTTTCAAGGGATTCGAAATGAGATTTGCGGTTGAGGTGAATTAAGTTGGGTTACTTTTGTCCACCTACTAATCAACGGCAATCATAAATTATTGGTGGTTTACTAAAACTTATGTAAGTGCGTAACTACAGTTAATGATATTTTATTAATAAAAGTAAAGATGAATTTTCTCAACAAATTTCACATTGATTAGAGAGATCCTTAACTAACTAAAAACTACTAGAGATTATTCTTATCTATGATACATATGACATAAATCTTAATGAAAACTATATCTCGCTTCATCTTAAAACTTTGTAGTTCCGTATATACCATTAATAAGAGTTACCTGGACACTACAGCAGTGTTGGTGGAGTGAGAAAGAAACAATATTCACCCTCAAGTTATGGTCACCTTTAGCCTCATTATTACATACACTATCTGCTGCCAACTTTGAAAATTAGAATATACTAGTGTATATATATATACATATATATATATATATATATATATATATATATATATATATATATATATATATATATATATATATATATATATATATATATATATATATATATATGCAAGTAAATCACTGTAGGTGCGTGTGATCTATATGCTGATAACCACAAGGAAAGAAGAAAACACGAAGTTCCCAAGCGCTTTCGTGTAATTCACATCTTCAGGGGTGAGTACAGACTAAAGAGAAGTACAAAACAAGGTGTATATATACAGAGGAGGGTGAGACCAGGTCCACAATGGTCAGGTATTAGGTAATGACCCTACTAATCTTTAAATAGCACCGCAACGGTCGGTAGTCAGGTCAGAGGGTAAGGTGACCCAACCTTCTCACCTGGTTACAAATCTTCTTAATTACAAAATTGTCCAGTTTGTACATGCCATTACTCAAATTCATGTTGAATGCTTCGGTATGTTTAATGAGACTAGATTCTATGATGTTCCTACTATCAATTGAGTTACAAGGTAATATTGAGGAGGCATTATCCCAGTCAATGCAATGCTTGTTATCCCTCAAATGAACAAACAGAGCATTGGATTCCTGGCCTGTCCTAACACTATATTTATGTTTTTTAAGTCTAGTTACAAGATCTTTACCTATCTGGCCTAAGTAAAACATATTACATTCCTTGCAAGGAATGTAATATGTTTTACATATAACACCATCCATCATCACTACATAGAACACCATCCATCATCACTACATATAACACCACCCATCATCACTACATATAACACCATCCATCATCACTACATATAACATTATCCATCATCACTACATATAACACCATCCATCATCACTACATATAACACCATCCATCATCATACACTATCCATATAACATTACCTCCATCATCACTACATATAACACCATCCATCATCACTACATATAACATTACCTATCATCACTACATATAACATCATCCGTCATCACTACATATAACACCACCCATCATCACTACATATAACATCATCCATCATCACTACATATAACACCACCCATCATCACTACATATAACATCATCCATCATCACTACATATGACATCATCCATCATCACTACATATAACACCATCCATCATCACTACATATAACATCATCCATCATCACTACATATAACACCAGCCATCATCACTACATATAACACCACCCATCATCACTACATATAACATCATCCATCATCACTACATATAACACCACCCATCATCACTACATATAACACCACCCATCATCACTACATATAACACCACCCATCATCACTACATATAACAACATCCATCATCACTACAGATCGGTAAAGTAGTTTTCGAAATTCTCGTGCTGACACACATACACACAAACAAACACACACACAGACATACTTCTTTTATATATATATATATATATATAAATATATTTCATTAGCCCAATAAAGGACGCGGACTTCAACATACAATCAACACTTCAACCCGCCATGATTCGAACCCACGGCCCACGAGCCCATGACTGTGACTGGGGAAAGCTAACCGCTGGACCACCAGTATACTAAAAGCAGTCCTAAACTTTGTTATATTTCACACAAAGCCTGTTCATCGAGCTTGTGGCGCCGTGAACATCTAATGGGGACTACCTGTATCACGTAGATGGTCAGAGTAACGTTTTTACCAAATCCGGCTTCGAAACACGAGGATCCATATATATTTGGGCTAATGAAATATATAACAATATATATCTATATCTATATCTATATATATATATATATATATATATATATATATATATATATATATATATATATATATATATATATATATATATATATATATATATATATATATATATATATATATATATATATATATATATATATATATATATATTTATATATATTTACTGTATATATATTTATATTTATATATATATATATATATATATATATATATATATATATATATATATATATATATATATATATATATATATATTATAAAACAAAGAAGTATGTCAATTCAATTTCAATTTCAATTGTTTATTCCTTGATAGAGGAAGCGGGATCCTAGTGCTGTCACTAGGTACCCCTGTACAATGACACCAGAATCATCTGGCAAGTGTGAAAAGTATATACAGTATAAATATTATAAAGGGGCTTACTAAAGCCTAAGGAAGGAAGGATGTTCCTTTAACACATAATTAATATTATTTACAAAATATCTGGCCAGTATTGGGAGGATCATCGTGTCTCCGTCAGGGGGTCGTGGAGTGGTGGTCCAGCAGGCGTCACGGAAGCGTTGTGTGTGGGGACATCTTAGGAGGTAGTGGATAAGGGTGCGGCTGTCGGGTCTTCTGCATAACGCACAAGAGCGTTGCTCAGGGGATGTGGGGATACCAATCTCCCAAGCAAAGTCATACCCGATGATGATACGGGCAGCAATCACGTCCCCCTTCCGCGACCCTTTCCCGTAGACGTACGAGAAGTCAGGAAGTTTACGGAGGACATCGTACCATGTGGGCGGGGAGTCCAGGGGGATGGCTGCTTCCCGAGCTTCTCTCTGTTTGCGGCGGATTTGGGTCCTAATCTGTAAGAGTGTTCGAGGAACAACGTAGTCAGGTGTGGCCTTGTTGCAGCCAGTCTGGGCAAGGTCATCTGCTGCCTCATTCCCCAAGATACCGACATGACTAGGTATCCATAGGAATGTCACAGGACGGCCTTCATCCTGAAGTGTGGATGTTAACCCTCGTATTCGGAGGATGAGGTCCTTATTTTCCCCAGATCCAAATGCGATCCCGTCGAGAGCAGACCTGGAATCGCAGCAGACAAGCAAGGGGCAGAAACCATCTGCTTCTTCCTCAGCGAGAAGGGCAGCAAGGAGGGCTATTAGTTCAGCCTGAGTGGAGGATGCCCCGTCAGAAACTCTGAGAGACAGTTTGATAGGCTCAGGGCATGAGGACGGGAGATGTAGACACCAGCCCCGGCCCTACCTGTAGCGGGGTCAACAGAACCATCAGTGTAGAGGACGACCCTACCTGGGGACCAGTGAGCGATCCTGGAGAGGTGGTATTTGCAGAGAATAACAGGGTTCACCTGGGATTTCGGGAGCGGTCCACTGAGGGCAATCACTTCAGGTTGAAAATCCAGCCATGGAGAAGGAGACGAACCAACAGCAGGGGTGACAACAATATCAGGCAGGAGGTCGTGTTCCTGAAGGGCTCGGATGAGTGACCCTCGCCACTGTCTTCTAGATGGAGGTCGGTCTCGGACAGCAGTAGTCAAGTTGGTTTGGACATAGTTGCCCCTAGGATCCCGTAGAATGGAAACGGCAGTTTTAAGGTAAAACTCCTGGACACGATCCTGTAAGGGGGAAAGACCAAGTTCGGTATATAGAGAAGTAGAGCGTGTCCACTGAGGAGCCCCAAGGATGATACGAGCAGCTTTCCTCTGGATAACTTCGAGACGGTTGACAGCAGTCCGACTAATGTTGACGAGGGCAGGGGCGGCGTAGTCGACACAGGAACGGACAAAAGACTTGTACATGGTGAGAAGTACAGGGATGCTGGCACCAAGGGAACCCCTGCACATGGTAGAGAGGGGAGCGAGACGCCGAAAACATATGTCTCGTAGATAGCGGACTTCAGGGATCTGACAACGTGTGCGAGTTACATACACACCCAGGTATTTTGTCTCATTAACCCAGTCCAAGGGCGTTCCTGATAAGAAAAGGGGTGGAGGTACAACACGACCGTGCCACATGGCTTTTGTTTTCGCAGTTGAAAGAAGGAAACCAAGTGAATTACACTCTCTGGAGACCAGATCAAGGGCTTCCTGCATGCTGAGGTAGTCAGGGGCTTGGAGGAGGACATCGTCGGCATATCCTGAGTGGACAACTTCTGTCGGCCACGGGAGTGATGCAATGGAGTGCATGAGAGTGTTAAACAAGGTGGGACTCAGGACTCCACCTTGAGGGGTGCCGAGGTTCATTTCTTGAACAGGAGACATAGAGCCTTCAACGCGAACCCGGGCCTGACGTCCAGTGAGGTAAGAGGCGATCCATTGTAGAAGTCTCCCTTTAACCCCTAACCGTGCAAGTTCAGCTAAAATGAGGGCAGGCTGAGCCGTATCAAAGGCTCCCTTGATATCAAGGAAGACGGAGACGCGGGCAGTCTGATTGCAATAAAAGGAAGCAATGGAGTGTGCTGTGCTGCGATGTTGAATGAAACCATTGAGGGAGTTGTGGAAGCCGCCTATGGTGTGAAGAAGGCGACGATGGAGTATCCTCTCCATCATCTTGCAAACACAGGAGGTAAGACTAATGGGTCGATATTTCCCAGGATCTCCCGGCTTAGGGATGGGGATAATAGTGGCATTTTTCCAGTTGGACGGGAGAACCCCATGTTCATAAGACATATTGTAGAGAGCAAGCAAGGGGCCGTTAAGAATATTAGTACAGGCGTTGAGGACGGAGTAGGTTATCTGATCATCCCCAGGAGAGGTGTCTTTTCTAGAGCGACGAGCACTGTCAAGCTCGAACTGTGTGATGGGATGATCAGTGGGGGCAGGGGAGGTAAGAGCAGCACGAACAACAGGCTCAGACGCATCGATGCGGGCCTGCACTGCCTCCTGCATTGGATCTGGAAGTGCCTCTGGGGAGGAAGCTCGTGCCCAGTCCTCCATTAAAGAGCAGGCAAGGGAGGCGGGAGTCAGGGTGGGGAGGAGGCCTCCGTCGAGTACCCCGTATAGCATTAATCCGATTCCATACATAAGAGGGTGACGACTGGAACGATAGAGACCCCGTGAAGGATAGCCAGTCTGCCTCACGTATCCGACGGCGCTCCTGAGTTGCAAAGGAGCACCAATTTTTGAAGTCTTCCCAGTCCTCTGGAGACCGAGACCTCCGTATGGCAGAGTGGAGATCACGGGTTACCTGCCGGAGATGTCTCATGGCAGGGATACGATACCAGTAGTTGGTGGCACTTCTGGGGTGACGGGGAGGGCGTGGAGGGGTAGCGCGATTGACAGAGTCATACACAGCATCAACAAAATCAGCGCTGTAAGAGTCAAGGGACTGGGGGACAACATAGGAATCCGCCCAGGTAGAAAGGTATTGGGTAAAGGAAGGAACAGCATCTTGTGTGAGACGAAGGCGAGGGGATCGATAAGGAGTTGATGTCGGGGCAGAGAAGGAGAGCCTGAGATGGGTAGTAACGGCAAGATGGTCACTATACAGAGCAGGCTCGGTGCAGACGGTAGGATGAAAGGAAGTATGACCGTTCAATAGTAAGCCAACATCAAGGAAACTATGGGGGAGGCGAGTAGGATCGTCAGGACAAAGAAAGCGAACATCATCATCCCCATTAAGAAACTGTGAGAGATGTGATCCATTAAGGGTACATGGAGTGGGATGATCCGGAGTAAGAGTGGGATGGCGGGCATTAAAGTCGCCAAGAACAATAGTGGGAACCCCATCATGGAGGTCGTGAAGAACCTGGGGGTCCAGAGAATCACTCTTGAAATGAACATTGACTACACGAAGGGTCCGGTCACCAAGAGTAAGGGAGACAGAAAGTAATTCAGACGGGGGTCCATGTGAGTCAGGTGAAGGGAGACGAACAGATGGAATGGTGTTACGCACAAGGGTGAGGAGGCCACGAGCCTGCCCACGGTACCGAGGCAGGGTGTAAACAGAATAGCCAGAGAGGCGGAGTGGAGTAACATCGTCTGTGATGGTTTCCTGAAGTAGAGCAACATCTACTTGATGGGAGAGCACAAACTGGGCGAGGTCTGTCCGGCGAGGTCTAAGTCCCTGGATGTTCCATTGTAAGAAGAGGAGGGAACGGCCTCCGGTGTGAGATGAGTCGGAGGGGCTAGACAGGGCTCCAGAGGAGGTACCAAATTCTGTTGAGAGAAATGGAGAGGGAGGAGTGGGAGAGCGAAGGATGGATCCTCCATCTCGGGAGATGGAAGGAGGCGGGTCATCAGGGCTTGCAAAGCGCGCCCCTGTTGGGTCAGGGTGTCCAGAATGAGTTGTTGTTGCTTCTGCAATGTCGCAATTGTTTTCACAAACAAGTCGAGTTGGGTTGAGAGAAGGTTGATTTGCTTGGAGTGGCGATCCAGACGGAGAGTGATTGTTTCCATAGAACCAACTTGGTGTACCTGTGCATGAGCTGGAGGTGGCGGCGAGGATTGCCGAGGGCCCGACTGGGCATGTGGCGGTGGTAGCGACGGAGAGGGACGGTGAGGGTTCAGTTGAGTAAGAGGAGGTGGTGCTGGTGAGAGACAGCGGGGGTCCGGGTGGGCAGGAGATGGTGGTGACTGTGTGGCAGGGCCGGCAACGACCTTGTTCCAAGAACGGTAGGGAGAGGGAGGGAGGGGAGAAAGGATGGGTGGTAGGGGTGATGGAGGGGGTGGTAGAGGAGAGGAGATCAATGGGAAATCCTTGGTGGATGGAAGAGGCGGTGGTGGATAGGATTGAGGTTTGGTTGACAGGGGCTTCGTCAGAGACGAGGGCGGTGGTACAAGGTAAGTTTTCCCCGGGCGAGTGCCAGGACGCTGTGGGCAATTGGCATTCCAGGCGTGGTGACTGCCATGGCAATTGACGCACCGTGGAATAACTGGGATTTTGTTCTGAATTTTCGATTTGCATTCCACTGTGTCGTGAGGACCTGCACAGAAACCGCAGGCGACCATCCTCGTGCACTCCCCGGTGCGGTGTTTCCACGATTGGCAACGACCACAGATTTTCGGGGTTCCGATAAATCGGTCGAGAGGACAGTTGTGAATTGGTCCTACATTCACCTTCGGGGGGAGGGGGCCCACCCACCAGCCGATGAGTTCGTTGGATGGATGTTTGGAGACCGGGTTGATGCGGCGCTCCATGTCCAGTAGTTGTGGGAGAAGAGGGCGAAGATCGTCGATAGGGATCTCCCAGGGTACGTGGCGAACCATTACCTTGGTACGACAAGTTTCTGGGGTGATGATGGTGAACTTCAGCATCACCTCCCCCTGGGGAGCAGGAAAGCCCACCTGAGTGAGCAGGCGTACCGTCTCGTCCATTTGTGTGGTGACTATCACGGCTGTGGGACCTCGGCGGAGGCGAAGTGTTGAGTCCTGAAGTGGAGAGCAGTGACGGAAGAACCAGGTCGTCCGTGTGCTCAGAGGCAAGTCCCGAGGGAAGGCGAGACGACGAAGGCGCGACGGGGCAGGGAGACAAAGGGAATCCCCTATGTCCATCGTCGGCGGAGGGTCGGTCATTGAGCCACATGTAGGCTCACTTGGGGACCCTGATGACAGGAGTCCACCCTCTACAACCCCAGAAGGGGTGCAAGGGGGAGCCGTGGCCCCTGCTGGAGACCCTGACTTCTGAGGTTTCTGCTTCTTCTTTGACGTGTCTTCAAGAAGAAAGTCGTCAGCATCACTGTCACCTACTGCCGCCGTTTCCAACGAACGGGAGCGTTTAACGGCGGGCATAGGACACGTTGGCAACACTGCAGTCAGGTGGAGTGGTAATGACGTCACACTATCACACTGCGCATGCGCAAACTTGAAAACTTTGCTCAGAGGGATCGGGTGGTAGGACCAGATGTTATATCCCCAAAAAATGACAAAGTCCAAAAGTAACAAAAAAATATATGCCACTGTGCTGATAACTGGGTCTTACTGTAGTTGTCTACACAGGCTGGGATTGGTAGACTCTCTGAATTCGTCAGAAATACGAATTTTAAGGAGCAGTCTCTTACAGCCTTTGTTGACACTACGCACGCATGCGCGTTTTTTTGTATATATAATATATATATATATATATATATATATATATATATATATATATATATATATATATATATATATATATATATATATATATATATATATATATATATATATATATATATATATATATATATATATATATATATATATATATATATATATATATATATATATATATATATATATATTTTTTTTTTTTTTAATTTTACTAGAACTAAATCAAACCAACATTTAAATATCAAAATTCTGGCCTAAAAGATGAACGCTACACTCACTACCTCGCTATAAATATTTAACTTTGGAGATGATCTTAAAAAAAAAATAGAAAATGTTGCAGGCCAGCCCATGGCACAATAAGCCTGATACCACAAATAGTAAAGCAGAAATGTTACAACACATGGCCAAATAAAATTACACTTGGCCAGCCAAAATATAGCAATGTCTGACGCAAAAAATGTCATATCGCACCGCTGGAAAAAATAAATTGCAGCTCCCCAACAAAAAATGCTACAATATAAGAACACAAACGCATGTCAGTATAATGTCATAAAAATGCTACAACCAATTACCTAACGGCATTGCTGCAGTCCTATCGCCCCATGGAATGTCAAAGAAATTAAAATTTGTGACACAGAAACCTGTTACAAGTTTGGACATAATTCTTGTGATCCCTGGTGGCTCTTGGAATATGAGTGTGTGGAGCTGCCTTCCTTATATCTGAGAGCTCTGGATCCTCACGTCTATCTACAAACATTAATATATTCACTACGAAAAAGGGACATGGCAGGGCAGTGGAGGAACCATGTTAAAAAGATGGAGACAAAAGCGAGAGTTGAAGAGCAGAAGGAGAAGAGGAAGAGGACCAGAAGGAATAAAAGGAGGAACAGATGAAGGATCAATAGGAAAACAAGTAGGGGACAGAAGAAGAAACAAAAGGAGTAAAAGGAGGACAAAAGTGGGAACAGAAAGAGGAACACAGAGAAGAGAAGGAAGAATTGGTGAAAGGCAAAAGAGAAATGTACTGGTGGCAGACACAGAAGGGAGATAGAACCTGGATAATTTAATTACCCAGATATTTTTTTTTAAGTCTTAGACCAGTGGTTCTCAACTTTGTTTGCCCCATGCACCCCTTTCACCATATGTCAGAATGTCATTCCCCCCTCCTTTCCAAGATTGTCTGCCTCAAAAAGTGCATTCCAAATAATATGCATATAATACTGAAAATCCTTTATTTTTTCCATATTAGTACATACACATTTACAATTTTACATGGATTATTTTTATAGTGGAGTTTTACAAATTAAATGCCAATTGAAAATGTTGATGGATTTATATAACTTGAATAAAAGTAAAATATTTTTTTTTATTTATAATGAATTACTTAACAGACCAAACTGAAGCATAATGCAATAAACAAAAAGTTCAATAGAATACCAGGATATTGTAAATTTGTAATTAATTTTATTCAGATGAAGATTACAGTCAATGAGAAACCTGTGATTGTTTTTTCTTCGCCAATTCTGGGATACGCGGAGGAGTGCTTGAAAGGGCACAACGCAGGTCATTTTCTACCTCTAATCTACTACGTTGCTTCGTTTTAATTTGCAACAGAGTTGAAAAGCCTGACTCACAAAGATATGTCGACACAAACGGAAGCAATGCACGGATAGCTCTTTCTGCCACTTTTGGGTAGGAATCGCACATCAAGGGCCAAAATTCTGTGATTGATTTCTCATCGAACATATCTCTTGCTCCCGAATCAGTTCCCCCCCTGAAAACCTGAATTCCCCCCCTGGGGGGAATTTCCCCCTGGTTGAGAACCCCTGTCTTAGACAATGACAATGCCACTTTCAAATATAAAGATAATTTAGAACTTCTTTACACTGGTTCAGACTCTCAAAACAAGCTGATTAACTGTCATTGATAAACTTCGCTCGGCTGGGGATCTTTGTCACCGTTGACATATTACTTGGAGAGAGCAGGTTCACCGTTAAAGGCGGAAGTGGAGGCAACCGTATATTTCCTCTTTTTTATATTCTTTGTCGCAGTCGTCATTAACTTTGATTGTTGGTGTGAGATGTTTACGTTGATGGAATGACAGAAACTATATGATCTCCCTGTCACTTCATCACGGTAGCCTACTGCCACTTTAATTCCCCCTTCATTTTTTTTTTCCTGTTCGTGTAATTGTTTAATTGGAACATTATCTAATTATACAATATATTTAATTTATTTAACTTCATTAATCATTGAAGCGCTCATTATTTTCCTCAGATTTTTGGGTAATATTTATATCTTTATGTCAATTTGTATTTTATCTCATTTTGAAGAAGGTATTATACGTTTACAATTTATATGTAATCCTACATAACATTTTGAGTTCTCTGCATTTTAGAGTACATGGAATTAATTGATGAAGATACCTCTGGCAGATAGCCGAGCAATGTTAGATACTGTAAATAAATATTCTTATTCCTATGAGTGATGTGAACATTTTCATTAGTGAAGGATAAACAATTACAATGATTATTTGTTATTATAAGTAAAGTGGCTCTTCCTACAAACCCCAGAAGATGAACTATGACTGAAAACAAATATTCCAGCGACTTACTGTTCGGTATATCCTCAGGTGGCATGAACCTCTCACATTACTGTATTAAACCCCCGCCGTGTAATACTGAGCATTCTCCAGCTGGCCCGAATCTCTCTTAAGATAAACACACCGGGTCTTCATTACTGAGGTAAAAGTGGGGCTCGTCATGTTGGTTCTCTCTCGATGCCGGAAGGTAAACACGGAGCTCCAGGCCGAGCCATTCCCGCCTCTGTCAATATTTACTCCACAGCTCCCCTCCGCCCCCCACCCCATCTCACCTGGCCCTTTAATGCAATGTGGGCTATTTCCTCTTCTTAGTTTTTACTATTCTTTTTTTACTTTATTATTAATATATATATTACAAGTGTTAAGTTACTCTGTTAATTCTCACTTCTCCTCTTGTCTGGGTCTGCAAACGTACTCACCTTGAGGTTCCTCACGTTTACTATTCTTTTAAAATAATGATGTATAGGTTCGATGATTTACCTCTTTGTACTGCTTGTGTGTGTGCCCGTTTATATATATATATATATATATATATATATATATATATATATATATATATATATATATATATATATATATATATATGTATATAAAATAAAGAAGTATGTGTGTTTGTGTGTCCGCACGAGAATCTCGGAAACTACTTTACCGATCTGTAGTGATGATGGATGGTGTTATATGTAGTGATGATAATGGATGGTGTTATATGTAGTGATGATGGATGATGATGTTATATGTAGTGATGATGGATGCTGTTATATGTAGTGATGATGGGTGATGTTATATGTAGTGATGATGGATGGTGTTATATGTAGTGATCATGGATGGTGTGTTATGTAGTGATGATGGATGGTGTTATATGTAGTGATGATGGATGATGTTATATGTAGTGATGATTAGACAATAAAATAATAACAGTTTAATGCTAAAAAAATATACTTTCCTGTGCCGTTGTAGTGAAAAACATGGTGAAACTTACATACGCCGTTAATGAACTATTGATCTTTGGCCCTGCACGGTGCTACATGTATTCAATTGAGTGGCAGAAACGAGGTCTACCACATGCCCATGTATTGATCTGGCTGAATTATTACATTATAAATATTGATTTTTTTTTGTGAAGGAGAGGGGAGGGGAGGGGAGGGGAGGGGAGGGAGAGGAGAGGAGGGTAGGAGGGAGGGGAGGGAGGGGAGGGAGGTGAGGAGGGAGGGAGGGAAGGGAGGGGAGGGGAGGGTAGGGGAGGGTAGGGGAGGGGAGGGCTCCCAATATACTACATATGCGTGGAAAAGAAACGCATTATTCATTCATTATTATTTGGGCTCAACATCATAAGAAAGGTTCGAAACATTAGAGTTATTAAGATATAAGGTTATAACTACCACTCATATATAAGACTTCAGATGATATACTATAAACACTTTAATATGGTAAGGTTTAATAGTTATAAGTGCCTTTCTCTCTCAGTCTTTTACTGTATATAATTTTCTCTGTTTTTTTCCTTAGTAATTCTCCCAATGTATATATTCTCTTTGCTTCCCTCTCTTTGTGGATGTGGAAATGTTGTAAAGTCCTCAACTGAGCTCACTAACATGGTCTACTCAAATCCACCACTACAAGGATCACAAGCGGCTGCGTGAACGCGCAATTCTGGCACCAAAGAATGAAACAGTGGCTGAAATCAACATGACTCTACTCAGACAGCTTCCAGGCAGTGAGACCTCATTCAAATCTGTTGATACAGTAATCGACCAGGACAAAGCAGTCCAGTACCCTGCAGAATTCCTTAATTCTTTGGAGCCCGCTGGAATGCCTTCTCACCACCTCACTCTTAAGATTGGAACTCCTATAATGCTCTTAAGAAATCTTGAACCACCAATCCTCTGCAATGGAACAAGACTGGTGGTGAAGAACATGATGCCACATGTACTGGAAGCTACAATACTAAACATAAGAACATAAGAAAATAAGGAGTCTGCAA
>NW_024716703.1:8652009-8654509 GCF_018991925.1 Homarus americanus
ATCTCACAAGAAGAAGATTACATATGGGTAGAATATTGATAGTATAAGAGTATAAAGAGGAAGATTTTGGTAGCGTGGCCGTGATAGATGTTGATGAGTGGTTACACTTGTCGTGCACTTATGTCATTATCTTATGCGATCCATGCACATCTAATAGATCTTAGGGCGACTTCTCGAACACTGCTTCGTTACAACTCTTTATTAATTACGAACATGACATGGACACGATACACCTTCTATTGAAGTACTAGATATATTTACGTTACTAGGATATCATATTCGTTACTAGACACTCTGATTCTCAGACCTGAACATGAAATGAATACACTTCCGTATGTAACTCATCCCATGGAAGCTCTGACAAAAACTCCGCGTGACCTAGGGAGGCCTAGCAGGTGGTCCTGGGTTGTCTCTGCCAGGAGACTTCTTAGCTAGGCACCAGTGTGTTAGGGAACAGCCTCGCTCCTGACGGGCTGACCCGGGCGGCTTGCCTGGCGCCTCTCTCAGGCAGGACTCGGGGCGTGGTAGCCCTTCTTGGTTACAAGAGGGTCAAGTCTGCCTTCTGGATGTAACACATACACACACACACACACACATATATACATATATATATATATATATATATATATATATATATATATATATATATATATATATATATATATATATATATATACATATATATATATATATATATATATATATATATATATATATATATATATATATATATATATATATATATATATATATATATGTATATATGTATATTGTTTGACCGTGTCGTATTTTTTCTATTTTTTTTATATATAACATGTCTCATGTTCCATATTATTCGTAATGATGTGTTAAATTTACTATTATATATTCTAGTCACCTTACCCTGTGCTGTTAAGGTTTTACTGTCATTATTTGTTTGCCCATCTTATTTCTTCATTTTGTCTAGAACCAGCATTCTTTGTTCTCTAACGACCATCTGCATCGTTAAACGACCCACCGGCGGGTCGCGTGGCGGAGCCGACCTTATATATAGGACCCACCAACTGACTTGAGTCAGTTCAGTCCTCTTTTGTCATACAGCACACATCCTTGAGTGTCGCTTGTTACTTAAACTTAATTTATTTGTGTTGTTCCTGTCGCCACCAATGTGGTATATCTATGTGTGTACCTATTTATGTCTCTGTGTCCATCAGTATTTGCTTAGTTGTATTCAAGTAATTCAGTGTTGTTTCACGTTAGTTAATTTCAGTGATAGTTTTTATATGTTTATGCAGTGTTAACGTAATCCAATGCTTTATTTTTAATCTTTTGATGTTTCGATGTTTTATATCACTTGTGTCTTAAAAGTTTCGATGGTGAATCAATTTGTTGTGACAGCCTACGAGGCTCTTTATTGTGTTAATATTTAATCAATTAAATTCTTAAAGGTTTACTTTATTTATTTTTATTCTCTTTTAATTTACTTCACTTTTTGTGTGGTTACGCCTAGAACCTGGATATTTAAGTAAATTAAGAGACGGCGTAACAATATATATGTAATATTCAGAAATTTCAGAGTAATTTCAAATGCCCCGCCATGAGTGATACTGAGCGTTCAAGGTCATCTGAGGGGAGGGAGCGCTGCCTGCTCGTAGCGAGAGATTGCGGAACTAGGCCTATATGATATTAAATGTGATTTACCGAATTAATAATGATGCGATTCATGAAGTTAAGGGACTATTATTGAATTTGAAATTATTATAGATCGTTTAGCAGTCTGAATAATGTTACGGGTGTCCCAAGGAGTTATTAGTTAGGCGGTAAATATATCACGTAGACCTAAGGTAACGCCTTGAGGAGACGCGACGCTGGCTAGGCCCAGTCCCGGAGAGCATTCACACAGACAAGACGTTCCGCGCGTCCATCAGAAATAGTCACGGCCTTAGTCACCTGCGCTGCGCTATTGCAGTATAACAAGTAAGTTCCATTCGATCTCAGACAGGGTTAGATAGGGCAGTGATAAAGTAAACTAGAGCTAACAGTGAGTTCATTTGGGTCGTCAGAACCCACTTGATTGGAGTTGATTGGAGTTGACTGGGGTGATTGGAGTTGACCGGAGTTGACTGGTGAGATTGATCGCGTTTGAGACTGCCGTTGATGATTGAGGGTGGCGATTGTCGCCATTGGACCGATCAGTAGGCCTGTCACTGTTTAGCGGGTAGCAAAGGATCTTGAGTGAACGAGTGCTCTACAACTAACACGACACGGGACCAGCATCAGCAGGTGATCAGTTCTACCACTCGGTGACAACCACATGTCCCGAGCAGCTAGTGAAACCCTCTTGCTAACGGGAAGCTAAAGTTTCTCTCAACTGCACAAGGTCTGATTGTCACTCTTCCTGCCCATGGACGCACTGGGAGTACACTGAGGCTATCTGAGTATATTAATGGTCACACACTGAGACCGTGAGTCTAGGACTCTAGGAGATACCTAGAGGAACATTTTATCTTCCTTATCACGG
>NW_024716703.1:8657009-8695700 GCF_018991925.1 Homarus americanus
TCACGCAGAGAGAAAGTAGAATGTGTGAAAATACACTGAGCATTTACGTGGGAAGTGCATTCCCTAGCCACTAGAATTTGCCAGGAAATTTCTCCTTGTTTACAAGATTGTGTTGTATTGTAACGTGAGAGGTGTGTCTCAGTCAACAAGCTCCCTGAGAGCGCCAAGAATGTGGCCCAAAATAACTGCTGGAAAACTTTCCCAAGACAAGATTACATGAAGTGGAGCAGTGAAGTATTGACTTGTCTGAAGATATTATTGACTTTCCTGTCGGTAATTTACATGTGATTAGAGTTTCAGTGGGTCGTAAGCTGTCGAGATTTATTCCTTGTACTTGTTTGTTTGTCTGATAGTATACAGGTGTATTTATCTACAAGACTAATGCTCTACAATGGTGGTTTCACTTACTCATTGATATTACTATAGTTAGACAAATAATTAGATAATTTCGACTCACGATTATTATAAGCATTCAGTACTGGTAACCATGAACACAGTTTATATTACTAAACTCAGATGATAACACAAATGTATGTACTGAACTGCAGGTCTAAATTACGGAAATGTATAAATTGTTTCTCGTTAGAACAAATTACTGGTGTGTTTTGGCTGTGTTATGGTGCTGATGTTATTTAAAAAGTCAGGAGTCGTAGTGTGCACCCAATTTGAAACAATTAACCTGAAAAGTTTTCTTAAACATAATTTTAAGTAGAATGGAATTTAGAATAGACAACGTGTTTATCTGAAGATCGAAAGAGATTAAAAGGAAAAAAAAACTATTGAAGCTATATTTGGTTTCATAATTTTGAGTGAAATGGCTATGTTGATTTTGTAAAAAAAATTTTTTTTAATAAGGTAGAGCACAATAAACTTACAGATGCCCTGAGAAAAATTGACATTGATGAAGGATATTTTAGAATTCTAGAAATATATTTAGTGGCAACAGGAGGCTGTAGTGTTAGTAAGTAATGAACTTCTTAAGTAGTTCTGAGTTAGACAGCAAGGCTTAATGGTAAATTAATATCAAATAAAGGCTATGCAGATGATACTGCTCTATCACGGATTGTGAAGAGGCATTGCAAAAATTGGTTAACAAATTAGTAGTGTTAATGCTGTAAAACGAAAGTAATGGTTGTTTCCTTAATGGAAATTAATCCTAAAATTAAAATTAAGATAGGAAGCAGGGAACTTATGCAAGTACTTTTATTGATTGATTGATTGACTGTGTGTACAGTAGCTGTGTGGGGAGAGGGTGTTGGTCGAATATTGGGCTCCTCCTGACTCTCCGTCTTTTCGTCTTTTGGCTATATTTTCACAATTATGACTTTTGTTGGTGTCAAATTGTAGGGTAACGGAAGTGAGCTACTGTATGTTATTTATCTTTAAAATAACGACGACTTCACTAACAAATGCTCTTACCCTTAGAATTGAGGACTGAGGGCATCATAATGGCTTTATTTATAAACGGTTGAGTGAGTCACTTCAGTCTGTGAAAATTATACAATTCACTCAAAATAGTTCATTAACATACGAAAGATTGACTCACTCGAATTTATCCGGTATGATAAATAAATAAATCAATAAATAAATCAATAAATAAATAAATAAATAAAAATTAAATAAATCAATAAATTAATTAATTAATTTAATAATTTAATAATTTAATACATTAATAAATTAATAAATTAATTAATAAATTAATTAATAAATTAATTAATAAATTAACAAATAAATTAACAAATTAATTAACAAATTAATTAATTAATTAATTAATTAATAAATTAATGAATTAATGAATGAATTAATTAATTAATTAAATAAATAATTAATTAAATAAATATTGAATTAATTAAATAAATATTGAATTAATTAAATAAATAATTAATTAATTAAATAAATAATATAAATAAATAAATAACTAAGTAAATAAGTACATAAGTAAATAAATAAATAAGTAAGTAAATAAGTAAATAAATAAATAAGTAAACAAATAAGTAAATAAGTAAATAACTAACTAACTAACTAACTAACTACCTAAATAAATATATAAATAAATATATATATATAATATATATTTATATATATATATATATATATATATATATATATATATATATATATATATATATATATATATATATATATATATATATATATATATATATATATAAAACCCCTTTAAGCTACTTAAGTCAATGTGAAAAAGTGAAAATCAACACTTTTAATGGTCTTTTTAATAAAATTCACCCAACAGGCAAATAGGATTTTCATGTTGGCAGGGATGGTGTTGGCAGGGTTGGTGTTGACAGGGTGTGGTGTTGTCAATGTTGGTGGTGGCAGGGTTGGTGTTGACAGGGTTTGGTGTTGACAGTGTTGGTGTTGGCAGTGTTGGTGTTGGCAGTGTTGGTGTTGGCAGTGTTGGCGTTGGCAGTGTTGGTGTTGGTAGGATTGGTGTTGACAGTGATGGTGTTGGCAGGGATGGTGTTGGGTAAGATTGGTGTTGGCAGTGTTGGTGTTGGTAGGATTGGTGTTGGCAGTGTTGATGTTGGCTGGATTGGTGTTGACAGTGATGGTGTTGGCAGGATGGTGTTGGGTAGAATTGGTGTTGACAGTGTTGGTGTTGATAGTGTTGGTGTTGACAGTGTTGGTGTTGGCAGGATGGTGTTGGTAGGGATGGTGTTGGTAGGGTTGGTGATGACAGGGCTTGGTGTTGGCAATGTTGGTGTTGACAGGGTTTTGGTGTTGACAGTGTTGGTGTTGACAGTGTTGGTGTTGGCAGTGTTGGTGTTGGCAGTGTTGGTGTTGGCAGTGTTGGTGTTGGCAGTGTTGGTGTTGCAGCAGTGTTGGTGTTAGCAGTGTTGGTGTTGGCAGTGTTGGCAGTGTTGGTGTTGGCAGTGTTGGTGTTGGTAGGGTTGGTGTTGACAGTGTTGGTGGAGTTGGTGTTGGCAATGTTGGTGTTGGTAGGGTTGGTGTTGGCAGGGATGGTGTTGGCAATGTTGGTGTTGGTAGGGTTGGTGTTGGCAGGGATGGTGTTGGCAATGTTGGTGTTGACAGTGTTGGTGGAGTTGGTGTTGGCAATGTTGGTGTTGGTAGGGTTGGTGTTGGCAGGGATGGTGTTAACAGGGATGGTGTTGGCCGGGTTGGTGTTGGCAGGGATGGTGTAAACAGGGATGGTGCTGGCCGGGTTGGTGTTGGCAGGTGTAGTGTTAAACTTAGAGTCGTAAGTCAGGCGGTTACTGGAAATACGAGAGTCATCTGATAAGTGAAGCTGAAGACTTTCTTTTCTTGTCGATTCTTTTAGCTCAGTGTTTGTTGGGGAGAAAGGAATGGTGGGTTGGTTCCATTATCTGGCGATGTACGATGCATTTATATTTCTTTTGTTGAGTTTCAAGTGAGATATTTGGTTACATTTGTTCTCGCTGAACCCTGAGAATGTTTGAGTATGTAACATTGGATGTGACCTCCTCTGATGGTTAAGCCTTTAATTTATATATGTTATCATGTTATTACAAGTTTAACGCCAACTCCACACATTTTTAATAATAGGAAGTAAAAAAGTATTTTATATTACGAAACAATGATATCTTCTCAAAGACAGTGATAATAAAATGAAATACGAATGAGAAGCTTATTCATTATGTAACAAGTGCTAAAGCTACGAAATGTGTGAAAGAACACACACACACTCACACACTCGCAGGTTAGTAGGTAGTAAGCAGCTACGAAACAGGGAGGTACTACTGCCTGAGAAGATATTGGAAGCATAATGTGTTGTCTAATGGTAGACCCTGCTGCTATATGGCATCACAAAAATTGTGACCAAGTCCCAGGTTGCTGATCTGACTTTCTGCCTCATTTACACACAATTGCAGGGTCTCAGTTGTTTCTCTTACTTGGACAACACAACATACATAATCCATATCGTTTCTCACTTGATTTATTTTTTTCGTTTTTGTATTTATTTATGATTATTATTATTATTATTATTATTATGATTGTTATTATTATTATTATTATTATTATTATTATTAATTTTATTTTTATTTTTATTTTTATTTATTTTATATTAATTTTATTAATTGTTGTAATGATAATAAAATAATAGTTATTATTTTGTTATTATTATTATTATTATTATTATTATTATTATTATTATTATTATTATTATTATTATTATTATTATTATTATTATTATTATATTTTCGCCCCCCCCAGGCCCTAATGTGGGTCAGTGTCCTGTGCCCGGGTTGGCGAATCCCCATAAAAAACAGACACACACACACACTTATCACAAAAGTTCGTAGTTTTCTTGCACTCTCGTTTTATGACACCTGAGTGACCTCCGGTTGTTGACTGTACCCTAAACACAGGACAGCTCACAATAGTACTAATGAGTCCTTGTGGTAAGAAGAGAAGTACACAACTGTATTGTAAGTGATGGAACGAAAGAGAAATAGAAAAGGAGTAGAAGAGGAGGAGAGGAAGGAAGGGAGACCCACTTTGGAATTCCGTCCATAACAGAATTTGGGTCTCAGCTGCGAGGGTAAATGGAATACCTCATGAATCTGAATTATTTAACTTTCACCTGAAATTTATTCCCAGCATCGCCATGTACAGCTCACTGCAGTGTGAATGACATTCTGTGAAAGAGAGATTACAAATTCTCACCGTGAAATACTGATGCCACAAAACTTTGTTTATGGAGGCGGTAACACAAATTGGGCAGAACGCAAAAATAAAAAATTCCCAATGGCATTCACAACAATTTGTAAAGTGAGTAGAAAATGTTAGTAATGTTTGCAGAAATGCATTAGGTGTTAAAGAACATAATCATCAAAGGCTTAAAAGAAAATATTATAATATTCTGCCATCATTCCTCTTTATCAAGAATTTGCTACGAGTCAAATAAGAGGTGAGGCTTGATCGTGAAAGCATAAAGAAACAAAGCCCCTGCCACTAGTGGTTACAACAACAAACTGGATAAACACTATAATGATTTTTATACTATATCCACCAGGTTCTCAATAAGCCTCATATTAACTCAAAATATATGTATCATATTGAGGAGGAATCATACGCTGCATAATTTCTTATTATAATAAAATTAGGGAAATATTAACAAAGACAAGCAAAAGAACAAATGAACAACAAACAACCACGGCCTAAATTAATCCCAAACCCTAACCTCAGCCTAACCATAATTTGAACAGTACAAAAGTATAAACCACTTATCTCCGTATACATATATCCTGAGTCCAGACCAACTGTACAGTACCACTCTTGGACCACCACACCCTCTCACCAGCCAAGCTCGTTTGCTTCCGTGCACTCACCGGCTGAGCTGGTGGACCCGTGACCCACACAGATACCATGTCGTCAATTATCATAATATTTTACCTAACTATTACACAACATTAGGCTGATTTATTTAATACATACATATTATAAATTAATATATTTAAGATATTAAACAACAATTGCATAAAGGAACAAAGCAATATAAAATATAGCCCTACCTACTGAACAAACAAGGTAATTACATCTGAACAGGTATATCCATTATATATTTGGTGCCACAACTATATTAATCAATGAAAATTCATAAATCACCCTCAGTGTTATATTTTATTTAACTGAGTATATTCCACAGCAAATAAGCAGTTAGCATTTAGGAATTTGATCATTCCACAATAATGCGTATATACAAACCTAACATAACCAAACCTAACCTAATCGTCTAAGATGGCAAAAATTGCATAAGACAGACAATCGTTCAAATGAGTCACCTTGTGGGATGACAGACGAGCGTTCGTTCTCGTTCTACCATCAGCAGTGCTCTTTTAGGATTAAGAACATCAGTCATCATGCCTACAAGAATATGAGACTTTGGAGTGATTAGTATAAAAATTTCTGAATTGTAAGTCCTGGCAGAGAAAGTGAATCTGCCCCACTGGTGATTTTTAGAGAGAAATGGTGACTGGTGAGCCATAGAGAGGAACGGTGGCTCTAAGACGTAATGGTGATTCTTAGAAAGAAATGGTGACTGGTTTACTGGTGAGACAGAGAGAGAAAGCGACTTTAATTTCAATGGTTAGTCCTAGACCTAGAGAAAATAGCCCGGGACGTACCAATGGTAAGGAGGGGTATCATATATCCCAACGGGACGAAGAAACTACATTAATAGAGACTGAATACGAAAATGACTTTGGTGTGTATGTTGACAATGAACTAAAGTTCTCGGGCCATTGTGAAAAGAAGGTGAATTAAGCAACTAAATTATTAGGTTTTATAACGAGGTCGTTTAGATATCTAGACTGTCCGTCCCTCGTAATGACCTTCAAGAGTGAGGTGCTTCCCCGCCTGGAGTACTGTCACCCCGTCTGGTCCCCGAGAAATGCTAGGGACTGTCAGTTCATTGAAAATGTCCAAAGGAGGGCCACTAGGCTGGTGCCTGCACTTCGGCACCTCAGCTATCCAGAGAGATTAGACAGCCTGCAACTGTCTAGCTTATACTACAGACGGGCAAGGGGGGGACCTAATTGAGATGTATAAACAACTCAAAAGGCACTACTCAATCGAGTGTCTATACCTAGAGCTGGCGGACGTCCGCCCCACAAGGGGTCACAGTTCAAGGTTGAAGAAGCAGCAAGTCCAGAAAACTGCGAGGGCGAACCTTTTCGAAGTGGGAGTTGTAATTCTTGGAACAATCTGACAGAGTGTTTTGACGGCACCGAGTGTGAGCTGTTTCAAGACCAGACTTGACCAGCACTGGAGCAGGTTCAGAAACATTTAGGAGCCAGTGCATGTCCAGTACTTGCTAACAGTGCGTAACAGACGTGACCGACCTCCCAAGCGGCTAACAAGCCGATCAGTGGCAAAGAGGATAAAAGTAAAAAAGAAAAAAAATTAAAGATGACTCTGGCCTACTCGTAAGTTTTATCGCGGTAAGGTGACTCTCTGTTCTAAAGTTAAGTCCCATTGATGAGTCCTAGTGATAGGAGATGACTCTCTGATAAGTCCTAAAAGGAAGGTGACACTCTAGCCCACTGTGTGTGATGATGAACACTTAGTGCCTCATCTGGAGCTGAATTAAAAAAAATTATTTTCATGTAAATATTTCCTTCAATAAAATTATGAAAACACATCTAACTGGTTCACATAAACTGTAACACGAACTGCATAACCAAAATGAAGTAAACAATTACGTTGAAACTGCCACATAGTTTTCAAATCCTGTATTGGTGGCTTTATAATGTATGTGTAGTTAGAAATATATTTTTTAAACAAACTGATAATTTGAATGTAGACAATCAAATATGAAAGTTTAGGAATAATAGATTGTGCATGAGTCCTACATTTACTCTACAACCTAACTACCAATATATGTGTACCAATAGATAATTACACAGTACAAATCTACCAGTTTTCTTTTAATGGTAAGAAACCGACAAGCGGTAGGCTTTATCATGGTGTGTGGTGCGAGTGAGGTTGGTGTGGTGGTGGCAGGGCTGGTCTTCACATATTTTCTCCGAGTCATCATGATTGATTCACACAGTCACCGAATTTTGGCATTAGTCAATTAAATTACAAATAATTCTAATATCAGGTCACCTTGGAGGCGAAATTAGAAATAACTTGTGAAATTTTGCTAAACCTTATCATATCTACAGTAGGTTTGACAAAAAAGTTATCAAGGAGAGCTGTCCACATAATAACGAAGACTGTATCTTAACGTTTTATTGATTGATCCAAATATTACCTAAATCCATATATAGAAATATCAGCATTCACAGATTGAGGACACAATACTGAACACGACAATATTTCGGTGAAGCTCTCCCCTACCTGGGGGAGCCCACCCTCTCCTTACGTCACAACACTCCACCACACTACCACCGTCTAGCTAGCAGATAGCAGAAAGGAGCCAATGACTTTCTATTTGGTAACCTGTATTAAAACTATAACCATGTTAGAAATACTTGCTTCAGAGATAGAGGTGAAATGTTTATTTAGCATCCCTAGGCAGATTACTATTGGGAGGTTCCTTGTGGGCAATTCCGGGATTTTTACTAATATGTAGGTAGTAGGCAGCTATCAAACAGGGAGGTACTACCGCCTGGGACGATATTAGAATATAATGTGCTGTCTAATGGTAGACCCTGCTGCCATTTGGCATCACGAAAATTGTGACCAAGTCCCAGGGTGTGGTAAAGGTGCTGGGGTACCCATACTGAGAATGATGTATATTTCTACCATCAGATCACTTATAGACTATGCAGCACCTGTCCTCTCTTGTACTGGTGAAGGAAGGCTACGGAAGCTTGAGATCATGCAAAATGAAGCAATGAGAATAATTTTAGGGTGTCAAAAGAATGCCATGATTGAGATAATGAAAATGGAACTAGGGTTACAGAGCATTTCACAGAGGGTCAATGAAATTAATACAGTTGCAGCAGTTCGATTAATGAGAGGGAACAGTGGGGGTAAATTTGTACAAGATATAAATGATGGTTTAAAAGATAAAAGGACCTTCTGCAGGCAAGGCAAGAGAGGATACATGAATGGATTAGTAAATATTATTAAAAAATGTAATCTGGCAGACTGGTGTACAGCTGTTCAGAAGAGTTGTAAGAATCCACCCTGGGAAGAACGAGAAGTAGAGTTAGACATAGTGCCTCTCACAATGAAGAAATCATTACATGAACCAGGACAGTTAAGGGCTTTATATGGGAATAAGATTAGTAATTTGCCTAAAATAAACACATTGCATGTATATTGTGACGGTTCAGTTATGTCAAGTGGCAGGGCAGGGTGTGGGATCCTTATAAGACAGTACACAGAACAAGGAAATGATGACATCAAAATTGGACTTCGGTTGAGCAGTTTTATTTCATCAACACAAGCTGAGTTATATGCAATGTTAGTAGGATTGGAAAATGTTGTAAAGAGGTATAAAGATGCATATTTTTTTGTTGATAGTAGGGCAGCTTTGGATTCTTTGAACAGTGGGAGTCCAGTCTTTGGACACATTATTGGTTCATGTAGAAAATTAGTAAATACAATAAGGAAAAATGGCCATAATGTTCAATTTGTATGGGTCCCTTCACATGTTGGCATTGGTCTTAATGAAGCAGTACATATAATAGCAAAAAGAGCCACGGAAAAGGCCGAGATCGACATAATATGTACTAAAACCTTCAAGCAATTAAGGAGCAAATTACGGAAAATACAATCAATAGAAGATAATTTCAAAAGGAATGAAATATACGAGAAAAGTGAAACAATGAAACATTACCATCATGTTCTCATGAACACAAAATTTACATATGGGAAAGATAGGAGTAGGTGGAAAGATTCAGTGTATATGAGGTTAAGATTAGGATATAAATATTATTGGGAACTTGGAGCTGAGAGAAGTGAACAGGATAAAGAATGTAGAGTTTGTAGAACATCCAGATCCCATACCCTGCCACATTATATACTGGAATGCCCATTGCTTAATGTATATAGAAATGCCCATATAAATAATGTCCCCATGCAAATAGAGTGGATGTTTGGAAATGGGAAAATAGATGAAATATTAAAGAAATATAGAAATTTTGCATCTAGAATATAACTATGTATTATAACTAATTATATGAAATATTAGGGATTTATGTGAGTCCTGAGAGGGACATTCCTGGACTGGGGTGAGGATGACTTATGTCACTTCATCCCTTTGAGATGTATTAATGTTTTTTTGTATCTCAATAAACGTATCAATCAATCAAGTCCCAGGTTGTTGATCTAACTTTCTGCCTCATTTACACACAATTGCAGGGTCTCAATTGTTTCTCTTACTGATTTATTATTATTATTATTATTATTATTATTATTATTATTATTATTATTATTATTATTATTATTATTATTATTATTATTATTATTATTATTATTATTATTATTATTATTATTATTATTATATTATTATATTATATTGTTATACTATATATTTATCTAATATTTATGAATTTTTTTTTATTAATTATTATTATTATTATTCATTATATATTATTATTATTGTTATTATTATTATTATTATTATTATTATCTATTAAATTTTTCATGATTTTTTTTCCCCCGAGGGGGCTAGTTTATTGGGCACCCCCTTGTCATCCTGTGCAAGGTGAAGTGCAAAAGCGTTTACAGCACCCATCTGGGAAGCATGCCTAGCTCATGCTTGCCTTCATGACTCATGCATTAAGGTCGTAAAAGCCTGAAGGGTCATGGGTTTTGTCAGCAAGTTACATAAAGTGACAGAACGATGAGTGTGTGGGGGAAAAATTCCCGGTATAATTTATCTGTTTATGGCAAGGCGTGGCAGGATATCTCGTCAGGGAGGGAAGAGGTGTTGGTAACAGGGTCATCAGTGGTTTGTAGGTAAGAAAGTCCTCAGTTACCACGGGAGTTTGGGTACAGCCCCTGGGAGCAAAGATTGGGGCGTCGGGCAATGAGGTCCCCCACAAGGAGGGTGGGGGTGGAGGTGATATGTTGTGGTAGGACAGATACAGTAGAGGTGGAGGGAGGCACATAAGCATTGACAATATTGAGGGACGTACCTTTTAGTGTGATTGTGATGGCGTGACGTCGGTAGTGTCGGCTTCAAGGGGGACGTCGAGAGGTTGGAAGAGGACAACCTTCTTGGCATAGATACGTAGTCCACGTGCATGTCCTCATGTTGGTCCATTGATGCAGAGAACTGAAGTGGATGAGCCCCAGGTGTCGGCATGTCGGTGGGGGACGGCAAGCCGGGGGTGGTGTCCTCGGGTCCAATAGGGGGCCCTGGTGGAGACAGCTCAGAGACACTAGCAGGCGCGGCTTGTGGTGGGTGGACAGAATGAGGCACCATGTGTCGTGATGATGGGGCGGGACGTGGCACGGGGGCAGCAGGGCACACCGGGGCAGGCTCGGTAGGTGCCATGCCAGCAGTGATGCCAGGCGGCGGTGGAGTAGGCCGTGAGCATGAGGGACACAAAGGGGGGCTACCAGCTTGTGTCAAACCGGAAGAGGGGGTGACTGGGTAGCATCTGAAGGCAGGGGTAGTCGGTGTAGGTCAGAAATGGCGGTACAGAGTGTATCAAAGAGTTTTTCAACACGGTTGGTAAATTCGTGGAAGAGGGATATGATCTGTGTCGTGTCACCGGAGGGGGCACAAGGTCTGACAGTGTCAGAGTAGAGACAGGGAGGAGGCCCAGTAGTAGTTGAGATAGGAGAAGGCCGGGACTGCTGTGTTGCAGCCAGGTGAGGCCAGGCAGGGGCAGGTGTTGTTGAAGAAGGAGGCGTTGCAGAGGGAGGCGGCCCGGTCGGCTGGGGGGGAGGTTGAGGTTGACGCTGCCTTCGAGGAGGCTTTTCTTCTGGGACAGACTGACGTTTGGGGCATTGTCGTGAGTCAGCATTGTGCCAGCCACCACAATTATAACACCTGGGGTCAACAACATAGCCCACACCACCCCCATTGAGGTGGTCTTTGATTTTCTGGGCACAGACAGAGGAGTGATGGTTACGTGAACAGAAGCGGCATCTTGGACGATCACGTCGGCAGCAGGAGGTGAAGGTGTGACCCCAATGGGAGCAGATTACACAAAAAGCAGGCCCGGGGTGATAGGGTTCTGCGTATAGTGGAGGGAGCACTGAGTGAGCCTCAACAGGGGTTGGGCACTCCCTCCCCTTCCATTTAATTATGACAGCTGCTTGTGGGGTCTTCCCCCGGTAGTGTCAACGTATTCTGAGTATACGTGGAGTAAAGTCACGAGCATCTTCGACTTCAGCGTATAGGGGGAATTATTTAACTAGGATGTGGCAACATTCATCAGCGTCTACTGGGCCGTGGAGGGGGGGGGGGCGCAAAGACAACCCCGTCAAATCCAACAGTACTGAGTGTTTCATAGACTTCTGGTGTCTGACACTTGATAAAGTTACGGTTCTTACCTTTTCGGAATTGAATGGTGAGACCGTGTTGTCTCCAATACTTTGTTGTCCAATAAAACCGTTCCTCGACGGTTTTCAGTGAGTCCTTGGGGAAGTGCAGATTCAGCTTACTTGGTTGGTTGGCAGAGGGGAGGGTGACGAGGGGAAGCTCGCTGCCCTTGGCATTGGTGTTGCCACTCCGGCAAGTGTTTCCCATAGAAACATTACTGTTACTGTCACTATCGCTGAGGTCTGACTCTTGCAGGGTGTGGGATGCACTATGACTGTATCCATGAGAGAGGCGTTTACGTCGACCCCCGCCCCCCCATCGCTGGCAACACTTGCCGGGGAAGGGGTAGGTAGTGACTGAGATGGCCTTTGTGTGACGATCGGGAGGACATGAGAACCTAGGGGCTATTATTATATTTTCGCCCCAGGCCCTGATGTAGGTCATTGACCTGTGCTCTGGTGGGATAATCCCGTTAAAAAAAAAAAAAAAAACAGAGGTGCCACATCTCACGAAACCAGCCAACCACTGTAACAGATAGAATTGTGACCGACTGTACTTGGATTATTAATCAAGAAACTGTGCATTTACAACATTTATTTTTATCTGTCTTTTATAAGTAGATGGTGATGTAAATATATTTATGGTTTAGTTGAATGTATTTCAATTTAGTTTAAAAAAGTTTATATTGATACATTTGGTAAATATTAGAAGCCTTCCATATAAAAATAACATAATCTCGGATGGTGAGTAAGTAACAGTGGTTGAGAGAGTGGCGCTAAAGCTACTAGCGTTTCTATTAAGTAGAATTCTAAAACATGACACCAGACTCCTCTGTAATGGACTAACAACTAAAAATTTTCTTTCGGTGATTTCTGGTTTAATTAGAAGCGACGTCACAGCCTCAGTAAAAATTGAAAAATATTTTTTCAGCGAAATGATAATGAGAAGACGAAATAATTGGGTCTTTAAATGGGGATCGAATTATAAATCGTCGTGAACACCTGGCGACACAGATGATGTGCAGATGGAAAGTTAATTAACAGGTACCAGGTGGAGTCTGTTTACACATGAACTTTGTCGTGAGAAATAAATATAAGTTAAACAGCCGCCGTGGCCATATGTCTATATAGTTGTCATGATGGACATGAAGAATTGAGATTTAATATATTTATTGGATAACTTCGACAGCATAGAGGAGGGATGAATATAATATCCAAAGTTTGATAACTTCAGGGTGAGAGGATACAGATCCTTCGAATATTCCTCGACAGTAATGCCAGAGTGTACGGATATTCGTTAACAGATTGAGTGAAAGAGGACAACATAACAGTACAACAGTGTCAGTTACCTAATTACAGTTACAATTTATAAAGTCACTTAGTATTGGATATTCGCCTGTTTTCGGCGTTTGAGAAAATATACTCTTTGAACATTTTCAGATTTAGAAAATTCTCTGAAACTATGAGAAAACCTCGTACATTTTTATAAGTTGGCGGACCGAGTTTTCGAGTAATTTGATATTCGTTTAGTTGCCGTTGCTCAGTTGTGGGGACACAGTGTTATGGCACGTACAGTCAACCCAAGATGCACTGACCCCCCACCCTGGCTCTCGTACTCGCAATTTTACCTGGCAATACTTGGTAAAGTAAGGCTGTATATGTAATGGTTTATTGTGACTGGTGTATCTATTGTCGGCTGTATCACTGTCAGGATAAATATTAAACAAACCAAAGGTAGCATTTTTCTAATAATAAACTATTCATCGTTATTTTAGATCAGAAGAAGTTTCCAAATGTTCGTATATTTGTTTAAATAGTGAAGAAATTTTGATGTGAGAATCTTGTGGCAGCTGTTGTTGTAGTTGGGTTGCCAATTCATTAATATAATTTTTCATTATTTAAGCAAATATACGAACATTTGGAAACTTCTTCTGATCTAAAATAACGATGAATAGTTTATTATTAGAAAAATGCTACCTTTGGTTTGTTTAATATTTATCCTGGCAGTGATACAGCCGACAATAGATACACCAGTCACAATAAACCATTACATATACAGCCTTACTTTACCAAGTATTGCCAGGTAAAATTGCGAGTAGGAGAGCCAGGGTGGTATCAGTGCATCTTTGGTTGACTGTACATTATAAATAAATAAATAAATAAATAAATAAATTGCAACAACCTGCCTTCCTCCACACCATGTTATGCACACTACCACTATGAGCATTCACAAGTGAACGGATTTGAGTAATGTTAGTTTCTGTCTAAATCACTATGTACAGTAACTATTAAGGTGTTTGTTTATTATTAATCAATCGAGAGGAGATGGGGGAAGGAGGTATTTGTTTATAATGATAAAATGATTAAGAATTAAAAAAAAATAAAAATTTGAATTGCATGGGGGTAACTAGTGCAAGTGAACTTCAAACGTATTTCACATGACTCAGTTTAAAGTTCTAACAATTCAGAATAATGAGCTCAGAATTATTGAGATGTCGCTCGCACATATTTTACAAGGTTCCACATACACTATTGGCTCACCGAGCGATAATATCCACGATCGAGATGATAAATAGTTTTTACTATTTTCAGGAGAGAGTGAAGCTTTACGAGATATCTTCTTTGATGTGGGGAGTGTCATGTTTGAGCCCGTCTACATAATGGTATGAGCAGGTTGATCAGGATTCCGGGCTGCATCAAGGGCATTTCCCACTAGTTCAAGAAGCGACCATTTATTTCTTATCCAATCATTCAGACCGGATGACAGGATATATGACATCTGTGTGAAAGACATTGATTGAATTAGTTTAAGAAAGAAACAATGTTCTATAAAAATATATATTACAATGTGTGATAAAAGGAATATACATCCTCTTAAACTGGGTGTTATCGAGTTAGTGGGAGGATGATACATATTTTCAAAATAAAATTTAGTAAAAGATTACGTAGATTACGTGTGGCAAATTGTTTGAGACCGTTAGTCCTAAGTGTAGAAATTGTCGCGGTTAACACATATCTCAGTCAATTATTTGTCTTACATCATTCGCCATAATTTTAGCCATAATTTTAGCCATATATAAAGTAAATCTCTGATTCATTTAACATGTACAGTACTTATTACCCATACTGAGACGAAAAGGACAGGTATTCAACTGCATATACTTGTAATGGAGCTTTTCCCAAGCTCTCAAGTTAACATAAATAACTTCAGTTGCTAGGATGGGAACCTTTCGCTTAGCATTGCAGGCATTTTGCTTTGGGACAATCAATCAAGCGACATTTAAAAACAAAAGATGGTATTGTTGGAATAAGCCAGCAAGCTTTAATGCTGGTTTCTGCCAAGTCATGAGAGAGCCGCCATCACAAGAACACTTCGAGAGATGTATGGAGTTGGGGACTGTTCCCGAGTAGGCATACGCTTAACTTCCAATACACAGGGATCAGCCAGAGGAGAGATATATACAAGTTCCTTGAAGTGTTCCAGTTTGGAATGATGATCCACCCATTCTCCATCAACCGCTGTGAAGACAGTAGTACACCGCTCACCAACATCGCAAGCAACGTTATTGCACAAGGTATCTAGCCAATTGCTCAGTGAATACACAATAGACAAGCAGATGGCTTCTTTCATTGCACAGCGACTTAACACAGATGCTGTAAATTTTGAGGACCCACTGCCCCGTTATCAAGTACAGAAGAAGAAGCAACTGATGACAGCTGGTAAGAGAGTCGTCACCCTAAACGCACACCGTGTGACTTATTTGTTAGTACCAAGGAAGGGACAAATATTTTTATATCCCAGTATCTGGGGATGAAAAGTCTTAAATTTCCGCTTGACTTTCACTGCAATTTTGATGATATTTCAATAGCAACTTTTATATCATAGCTTAATTGAGTCAGGTAGAGGCGTCCTCACAATACCGGTTAGGAGGAAATGTTTAATGCACGAAGCTTGAGAATCAGGCCCTTGAGTGCCACTGCCACGAGGGAGGAAAGCACTAATGGATCCTGTTATGTTGACACGTCAAGGACAGAGGTGTACACTACCCATTTTAACAACGAACAATTATATATTCATGATTTTTTGTTTAGGAATTATTATTATTATTATTATTATTATTATTATTATTATTATTATTATTATTATTATTATTATTATTATTATTATTATTATTATTATTATTATTATTATTATTATTATTATTATTATTATTACTATTATTATTATTATTATTATTATTATTTATATTACTGTATTATTATTATTATTATTATTATTATTATTATTATTATTATTATTATTATTATTATTATTATTATTATTTCCTAACAAAAATCATGAAGATATAATTGTCCACTGTTAAAATATATAGATGACAATAGGATGGCAGTTACACAAACATTATGGATCTATCAACCTAAAGGAATATCTACATTAACTTTCCAAATGTGCAGTGATCACGAGTGAGCATTTAACTTCAGTTTACTCCGTAAAACCCAATTAATTGAGACAAGGCAACAATTTATGTCTATGCCTTGTGTGACGCTGTCAACCACTGAGCAATGTTGAATGTTATGGTTAATATTGTGAAAACCCGCAATTGGTATGGGTAGGGAAGTGTGGCCATATATGTGTATATATATATATATATATATATATATATATATATATATATATATATATATATATATATATATATATATATATATATATATATATATATATATTTCACATAAAGCTGGCAGTTTTATTTTTGTTCAACAAGAACTTTGCATTTTAAATAAAACCACTGAAATATGGCATTTTTGTTCACGCAAGTACTGTAATTTCTATAAGAAGCTTTTGCAATACATTCGAGAACAATTCGCTCATGAGGCCTACTTCCATCACTGCCAACACCAACCTGACTGTTACTGGTTAACCAACTATAACTATGAAGTGAGCATAAGGGATATGTGAAAAAATATGTCAAAATGTCACAAAATGTCCGTCTGAAAGGCTAAAATGCGTTCTTCCGGGGCGCATCCCTGGACCCCACTGGGGAAGCTACTGCTCACCCCAAACCTCCTAGTATAATAGCTCTTACCGTTGGCGTTCGCCGATTTATTATACCACATCTGAATTGTAACGTTAATCAGTTCCAGATGTTAAGAAACTGCCAGCGTACCCCTGGTTACATCCCACTTGCACGATTCCCAAATATATACAATTCACGATATAAACTAACCTAGACTGGAATTCAGAATAACACCACAAATGAAATTATCCAATTATATATCTGATATATATATATATATATATATATATATATATATATATATATATATATATATATATATATATGATGCTGTAGAAGACCCCATGCTAGTGATATTTTATGATGGGAACACGTACGCCTATAGTACTTGTGCATATGTGAGATGGAAGCTAAGGTCTGGTGAATTTTATGGTGATGTACGTGAGTACCCAAACTTTAAAAGAGATTATGATAGCTTAATGAGAGATAATTTTGGCAACGATCCTTTTGTATTGAAACAGTGCCTAAGTGAGAGAAGCTCTTAAAATTGTGAAGGGCGTTGATAATGATTATGATCAAATGTTTCAAAGACTGGATGAGAAATGTGGAAATTCTCGTAAGATAGTAGATGTTGTAATTCATGATCTAAAATCCCTGAAGCCTGTGTCAGAAGGAGATAGTAAAAGTTTTATAAAATTAGTTGACAAGGTTGAAGGATGCTGGCTGGATTTGGTTAGCTATGTAGAAAAAATTCTGCCAGCTACTCAGAAGCGTGAGTGGGTTATCTTAGCAGAAAACATTAGCAACTCTGATGATTTGTTCCCTCAGTTATTTCAATTTCTTCTGAAGGAAAAAAGAGTTTTAGAGTATATGTATTCAAACATAAGATCAAATACCATTAGTGCCAAAGCTTCTGTTCACAGTACAGTACTAATTCAGAGTTAGATGAGGAAAAGTAGTTGCTAATGACCCTTTAAGTTTTGGAGATGTAGTTACAAAAATTCAGAATAATCACTTACAAATGGAACAGTGTTTGGTGAATTTAACACAAATGGTAAAAAATTTTAGCAAGAAGATTTTAAAAACAATGTTAATGTGAATCAAACTAAGTGTTGGTTTCATGATACTGAAAGTCACAGTATTATTAACTGCAAAGTCTTCCAAAATTTAAGTAATGCTGATAAAATTGAGTTGTTGAAAAAAAGAGGAAAATGTTTCTATTGCTTAAAGGGGTCTCATATTTAAAAAAAATGCAATTTGAAAAAGACATGTGATGTCATGAATGGCGACCAAAAGTGTGGGAAACGTCATAATCCTGCATTGCACACAGCTCACATTGAAGGAGTAATGTTTCATAATACTGGTTTAGTGAAGCAATTTTTTTTTTCAAGAGACAAAGCCTTGTTAATGGTTAACAAAGTGTACTGTAGAAATCAGCCAGTAACAACTCTTTGGGACCCAGGTTCAGATGTGACTATCATAACACAAGATGGCCAAGAAACGTGGATTAAAGGATAGTGTAATAAGTTTGTCTATAACTAAAGTTGGAAACAAACATAGAAATATGACAGTAAAGAGTATACCTTGCCATTCATTGATAAGGAAGGCAATGTATGGGAGTTAAAAGCATATGGAATTAATGAAATTACTTCCGGAGTTCGTGAAGTTGATGTCTCTGAGGCAACCCAATTATTTGATGATATTGCTTTAGATGACATTGATAGGCCAGTAGGAAGTGTAGATTTACTTGTAGGCACTGACTTTACTTCTTACCTCAAGTTAAGAAAACTATTGGCAATTTACAACTCATGGAAAATCAGTTTGGATTTTGCCACAGAGGATCTCACCCTTTTATTAAATTTAGGGATGATAGTAGGTCTAGTCATGTATGTATTAGAATACATCATCTAGCAGGAATAAGTCAAATAAGTGACACTGTAGTGGAAACTAAGTCTAACCTAAAAAACAGTCTTGATAAATTTTTTGAAGTACCCTGTAGAAAGCTTAGGTGCTCATTTTAACCCTAAATATGGCAATTGTAAATGTGGAAAGTGTGCAAAATGCAGTAAATAATTACAGTATCAAGGAGGAAAAGGAATTATCGTTAATTGAAGAGGGATTGACATATAGGAAGAATGACAAGCAATGGACTGCTAAATATCCCTGGGTAAGAGACCCTGGCAATCTAATCTGCCTAATAATGTTTCAGTAGCTATGGCTCGGATGAAATCCACTGAAAAACGGTTGAATAAATTAGAACCTGAGTATAAACAGAATTACCAAGCACAGATGGAAGACATGATTCAAAGAAATGTTGTAAGGAAATTATCAAGGGAAGAGCTAAAGAATTATAAGGGTCCTGCACATTATATTCATCATCATGAGATCATTAAATCAGATTCATAATCTACCCCTGTTAGAAATGCGTTCAATTCGTCAGCATCATATATGGGACACAAACTCAATGATTACTGGGCTAAAGGACCAGATGTTTTAAATAACATGTTAGGTGTGTTGATGAGGTTTCGCCAGGAAGAAGTAGCATTTGTAGGGGATATATCTAACATGTATACAATACAGTACAATAAGACTTGGTGAACTAGAACAGCACACCCACAGATTCGTTTGGAGGGATTTGAAATCAAATAAAGAACCCGACCATTATGTGATCACTGCTGTAGCATTTGGTGACAAACCTAGTGGAGTTATATCAATGTTAACTTTACGGAAGCCGGCAGAAATGAGCAAAGAAATTTATCCTGAAGTGACAATAATGATCATCAAAAATTCTTATGCTGGTGATATTCTACACTCTTTTAATGATAAGGCTAAAGTTCTTGATGTGATGAAACAGACTGAGCAAGCACTGTCTTTAGGGTTTTTTAAAATTAAACATTGGTTAATATCAGGCAGTAATGCAAATAATTGTGAAGGTATCAAATTGTTGGATACTGACAAAGATAAAATACTTGGCTTAACATGGGACCCCAAAAGAGATCACTTTTCATTCAAGGTCAAAATTAATTTTTCAGTGAAACACAAAAAATTACATACTGGACCAGATATAGATAGGCTTGATATTGAATGTAGATTACCGTTTTAACAAAAAGAATGGTGTTGAGTCAAGCAGCATCCATTTATGATCCCCTAGGATTTATTAAACCCTTTACATTACAGGCTAACGTGTTAATGAGGGAAATAGTGACTTAAGCTAGATTATCTAAGCAAAACAAGGAAGCAAGTGATGATTGGGATGACCCACTGCCAGATGACATGAAAGAAAGGTGGACACGTATCTTTTCTGAAATGTATGAACTGGAATATCATAAGTTAAGAGATGCATGATACCCTATGATGCTGTTGAAGAGCCCATGCTAGTGATATTTTCTGATGGGAGCAGTACGCCTATGGTACTTGTGCATATGTGAGATGGAAGCTAAAGTCTGGTGAATTTGATGTGAGACTCATTGCTGCTAAAAACAGAATGGCTCCAATTAAGCAATTGACCATACCACGCTTAGAGCTATGTGGAGCTGTCTTATCATGCAGAATTATGGAAATGATTGAGAAAAAAATGGACTGGAAATTTAGTTCAGTTAGACATATTGTAGACTCTGCAATAGTCAGAGCACAGATTCAAAAAGAGTCTTACGGATTTGGGACATTCGTTGCCACTAGAGTAGCAGAAATTCAAACCAAAACTGATCCTAATGAATGGTGGTGGGTATCCTCAAGAAATAATGCTGCACACCTTGCAACCAGACCCTCTCAACCGAGCAGTTTAGATTTAGATTCTATATGGCAGAAAGGCCCAAATTTTCTTTATAGACCTTTAGAAACCTGGCCTATGAGTTAGTTTTATGATGATGATTTACCTGATGGTGTAGGAGTAGTTATGACCAATAGTATGTTGAAAGGAAAGTCAGAAATAGATTTGAGTGTTATCAGTATTGAAAGATTTAACAGTTATAATAAACTACTGCGAGTAACAAGCAGATTGCTTGCTGCTTTCAGAGAGAAGTCATTTAAGGGAATATTTAAGTCACCAACTAATACAATGTTGAAAAAGGCAGAGTTACTTTGGATCGAAGATGTTCAAAAGAATATTTCAAATGATTGGCCTTCGATATATCGCAGATTAGGTCCCACTATTAATGATAAAGGAGTTATTATAGTTGGCCAGAGAATTGCCAAATGGCTAAAACAAAATTGGAATCAAGATAACTTTGCCCTTCTCCTTTGCTAGTCACCCCTTCACTAAACTTTATGTCCGTCATCTTCATGATATAGATCATGGTGGAATAGAAGTGACCTTATCCAAATTACAAAACAAATTCTGTGTACCAGGAGTTCGCAGATTAATTAAATCAGTTAAAAGCAGATGTGTTAAGTGTAGAAAATTAGATGCCAAGATTGAGGGACAAAATGTGGGTCAAGTAATTCCAGAAAGAATGAAACCATCCCCTCCTTTTTATTACACTGCTATTGATTTATTTGGCCCCTGTCCAATGAAAGACACTGAAACGCAGGACAAATGGCAAAGCTTATGGTGTAGTCTTTAATTGCTTTGTGAGTCGTGCTGTATATATTGACTTAGTTGAGGGTTATGATATTCAAAACGTTCTTGCAACTTTCAGAAGATTTGTTTCCTTACGAGGGTATCCCGGAATTAAATATTCTGATGGAGGTACTCAACTGGTAGCTGCGAGTAATGAACTAAAACAAATGATGAGTGATTGGAAACTGTCGGATATTATAAATTTTGGATCAGATAAGGGAACTGAATGGGTGTTTAATAAATCGGCTGATGCACCCTGGCAGAATGGATGTATGTAGCGAGGCACTTATTAAATTAATTAAGATGGCCCTTCCTAAAATTATTGGGGATAGAATTTTAACTTTTGGAGAATTGCAAACTGTTCTTTTTGAAGTTGCAAACTTACGAAATGAAAGACCTATAGGGATTAAGAAGGGCACTGACATTGTATTAGGCAGTTACCTGTGTCCAAATGAACATGTTTTAGGCCGAGCTAGTACCAAAGTACCTAGTGGTCCTTGGAAGGATTCTTGTAATCCCAAGCATAGATAAAGTTTTGTACACGGGATTGGAGATAGTTTTTGGAAAATATGGCAAAGGGACTATTTTCCTACTTTATTAGTTAGACAAAAATAGCATTGAGAAAAGAGGAATCTCAGAGTAGGAGATACAGTACTGGTTCAAGACAGTAATGTAGTTAGAGGTAACTGGAAGTTAGCTCAAAAAGTGACAGCTCAACCTGGCCGAGATGATAAAGTCACAAATGTGACCATACGTTATAAGGTTCAGAAACCTGGTATAAATATAACGGACAAGATGACACTTCGGTTAACAGATCTGTGCATAGATTACACTGCCCTGCATAGTTTTTGAGGTTTGTGTATTATTAAGCTTTTCTGGGTGTATTTTGCATGCTGATCTCAAAAATGTTATCCATTTTGCTCAATCAGGTCAGAATTTTGTGCTATAGCATTTTAAGCGGAGATTCAGGTAAAATATTGGCATTTTTCGCTCAAAATGGGGTCCTCATATTCGTTCATTAAAAAAATCATCCGAGACATTGGCAAGCCTCACAGAAAAGATTTCGGTCAGTTTTAATGCCCTTACGATGCACTTAAATACACCCACGTGCTCGCCGGCCATTTAAATGTCCGCCTTGACGCAAAGGAAAAGAGTATATGTCCGTGTTTTTTTACATATATTTTTTCACAATTAAATTTATTTTTCATCTGGTGGTACATGGCATGTACTAGCAACCACCCCGATGTGCCTCTAAAGTCTAGACCCTCAGTCAGTGTCTCTCGAGACTTCAAGAAAGTTGGAGTGTGTGCGTGTCTCTCTCTCTCTCTCTCTCTTATACACACACACTCATATTTCTAATCATATACACACCTGTTTTTTCTTCTTACAGAGTTGTACATTTAATCATGAATCGGAAGTGCAAGAACGACCCGAACAGGTTTTGCTATGTGTGCTGTTGTGTAACAATGACAGACCGACAGTGCACCATTACTCCCCTAGTGAAAAACTTATATCATGCATACTTTGGAATGAAACTTGGAGACCAAGATAAAGCTTTTGCCCCTCACATGTGCTGCAAAACATGTGTTGAAAATCTGCGGCGCTGGAGCAACAAGAAGATTCAACGTCTACCATTTGGCATTCCTATGGTATGGAGGGAAGGCAGAGATCATACCACGGACTGTTACTTCTGCATGACAAACCTTCAGGGTGAGTTATACTAATACATCAATACAAATATATCAAATGCAGTATGTTCATGCATTCTTAAATATATCTGTAAGTTAATATGTTGTGCTATCTTGATACTAAATCTTTCGTTCACATTTCAGGTATAAACAGGAAGAACAAACATCATGTTAAGTATCCAGATGTACCCTCAGCCATCAAACCAGTTCCTCACGGACCAGGAATACCAATTCCAACTCCACCAGAAAACTATAGGGACATGATTCTCGATGACGATCATGATATCGATGAAGACATAGAAGAGACTGACGCTTCTAGTACATACTTGCCCACAGCTTCTGCAAAAGAGCCCATACCCTTCAGTCAAGCTGAGTTGAATGATTTAACAAGAGACTTGTGCTTGTCTAAGGAGTCAGCTCAACTACTAGGATCACGGCTTTGAGAACACAATGTCTTAGCACCAGGAACAACATTTGCCTGGTACCGTAACCGTGACAAGGAATTTCGCAAGTTCTTCAGTTTTGACAAGGAAACTTCATTGGTGTATTGCAACAATATCAGTGGACTCATTGCAGCTATGGGAATATCATACAATATATCAGAGTGGCGGCTCTTCACTGACTCATCAAAAAGAAGCTTGAAAGCTGTGTTGTTGTTGAATGGAAACCAGGTCGCGTCTGTTCCGGTGGGGCATTCAGTGCAGATGGATGAGAACTACAACAACATGGAGTATCTGTTAACTGCTCTGAAGTATAAAGACCACAATTGGATGATCTGTGGAGACTTGAAGGTAATTTAATACACAGAAAACAGTTGCTTTCAAAAATTGATATTTTGTTGACAGTTTTTCTAATAGGTAATTATGTCTGCCGACATACTGTCATATTATGAAGTGTTAATATTTTTTAATAATAAAACTATTCAGCTAAACATATTTTTAATCTGTTTTTTCCACAGGTTGTGTCCATGGTGCTGGGCCTACAAGGTGGTTACACCAAGTTTCCATGTTTCCTCTGTCTGTGGGATAGTCGAGCAGACAAGCAGCACTACATGCAACGTGACTGGCCTGCAAGAAGTGGACTTATTCAAGGTTCTCACAATGTTGTTGCCCATGCTCTGGTGAATCCGCAGAACATTCTTCTTCCGCCACTGCACATCAAGCTCGGTCTGTTCAAAAACTTTGTAAAGGCACTGGACAAAAAAAGCCAGGCTTTCAATTTTCTGAAAGAAAAATTTCCAAAAGTCAGTGAGGCAAAGCTGAATGCAGGAATTTTTGATGGCCCTCAGATCAGAGAGCTTTTCAAAGATCCCAAGTTTGATTGCAGCATGGATGTAAATGAGAAGAAAGCCATCAAGTGTGTTTGCAGATACGTCAACAAAGGGTCTGACCAAGCGTTCTTTGCATTGGAAAAGGATGGAAATCATGATGAGGTGACACAGTTTCGGCAGGGCCGTTATATATGCAGCAATGAAGCCCTATGGAGAATTTTTAGTTTTCCCATACACGAACGATGTCCAACAGTAGTTCATTTGGCTGTTCACCTGGAAAATGGACAAAGAGTATACTTCACAGAATAGTCTCTACAAAATCAAATGGCAAATCCTGCTGATACGACTCTCACTGCAGTCTGTAAGCTTTCACAGGAAGATGAGTTTGCTCAAATACTCCTGTATGTTGACGTACCCAAGTTCTACATATGGCAGGCTTCAATGAAAAAGTTCCAGAGAAGAGCTCAAGGATTCGATGTTGTAGGATATCCATGGATAAAGTCAGGCAATGCTTTGGGACGTGTCTACACGGTTCACCCCAACAACTTTGAATGCTATTGTTTGAGACTACTTTTGCACCACATCCGTGGCCCAACATCATATGCAGCACTCAAGACAATGAATGGACAAGTCTGCAGAATCCTATCAGGAAGCGTGCAATCTCCTTGGCCTACTGGAAGATGGTGGTCACTGGAATGACACATTAGAAGAGGCAGCAGCTACTCAATCGCTAATGAGAATGAGGAACCTGTTTGCCATCATGATTGCTACATGTGGACTTTCCAACCCAAGCCAGCTCTGGAAAAACCACCAAGAAAGTCTTTCAGAGGATCTGCTTTATCAAGCAAGAAGAGAACATCCTGGTCAAGAGATTGAATTCATGGGTGACATGTTCAACAGGGTTCTGATCACGCTGGAAGACAAAGTGATGGAGCGATGCGGAAAACTCCTGACTGATTTTGGATTGCCTTTCCCAAACCGAGAAGAACCAGTAGCTGCAAACAGGGAGTTGCTCAGAGAGATAGACTACTCAGTTGAAGTTCTGGTGAATTTTGTTGAAGAAAATGAGCCTCACCTGGTGAAGCTCATGAATAGATCTTGCAAGCGATACAAGCAGAGCAGGGAGGTATGATCTTTCTCTATGCACCTGGCGGGACAGGAAAAACCTTCTTGATCAACCTTCTGTTAGCCAAAGTACGTCATCAGGGGAAAATTGCTCTTGCTGTGGCATCCTCAGGCATTGCTGCAACACTACTAGAAGGAGGACATACTACACACTCAACTTTTAAACTGCCTCTCAACCTCTCTCACAATGAGAATCCAGTGTGAAACATCAAAAAAGGATCGGCAAAAGCAAAACTCTTAGAAAAATGCAGACTCATAGTCTGGGATGAATGCACTATGTCTCACAAGTTAGCGTTTGAAGCATTGGACAGGGCCTTGCAAGACATACGAGAAAATGACCAGATCATGAGTGGCATTACAATGGTCATTGCTGGAGACTTTCGCCAGACCCTACCTGTCATTCCTCGAAGCACTCCAGCTGATGAACTGAATACGTGCCTCAAGGCATCATACCTTTGGAGAAGTGTTCAGACACTCACCCTGTCCACAAACATGAGAGTACATCTACAAGGAGATCAGGATGCTGGACGGTTTGCAAACCTTCTACTACAGATTGGGAATGGAACTTTCCCTGTTGATTCAGAAGGACAAATAATCATTTCTCAAGGATGTGGAAATGTTGTAAAGTCCTCAACTGAGCTCACTAACATGGACTACCCAAAAATTATCCACCAATACAAGGATCACAAGTGGCTGCGTGAACGCGCCATTCTGGCACCAAAGAATGAAACAGTGGCTGAAATCAACATGACTCTACTCTGACAGCTTCCAGGCAGTGAGACCTCATTCAAATCTGTTGATACAGTAATCGACCAGGACCAAGCAGTCCAGTACCCTGCAGAATTCCTTAATTCTTTGGAGCCCGCTGGAATGCCTCACCACCTCACTCTCAAGATTGGAACTCCTATAATGCTCTTAAGAACATGATGCCACATGTACTGGAAGCTACAATACTGACAGGAAAAACTAAAGGAGAGGACGCTTTTATACCAAGGATACCTCTCATCACCACTGACCTGCCATTTGAGTTCAAGCGACTTCAGTTCCCGGTTAAAGTGAGCTTTGCCATGACCATCTACAAAAGCCAGGGACAGTCCCTAAAGATGGTTGGCCTAAACCGCTTGTTTCCTTGTTTCTCTCTTGGACATTCTATGTTGGATGCTCCAAATTGGGAACTGGCAAAAATCTGTACATCCTTGCTGCTAATGGCAAAACCAAAAATGTGGTCTACCTTAATGCCCTACAGTAAGACAACGTGGAGCCTCCCTGAGGGTGGCGTACTACCGTGGCCTAGCGAAAAAGCCGCCCGGAGGGCTCCGTTGTTTCCATTTTTCCCGTGTGATTTTATCAAGATACATATATATATATATATATATATATATATATATATATATATATATATATATATATATATATATATATATATATATATATATATATATATATATATATATATATATATATATATATATATGCAAGTAAATCACTGTAGGCGCATGTGTGATCTAGGTATATGCTGATAACCACAAGGAAAGAAGAAAACACGAAGTTCCCAAAGCTTGTAATTCACATCTTCAGGGGTGAGTGCAGACTGTACTCACCCCTGAAGATGTGAATTACACGAAAGCGCTTTGGGAACTTCAGATTTCTTTTCTTTTCCTTGTGGTTACTAGCATATATATATATATATATATATATATATATATATATATATATATATATATATATATATAACAATATTATTATTACATAAGGAACAAAGTGACAACTTATAGCCCTACCTACTGAACAAGCAGTGTAATTACCTCTGAACATGTAAGGTACCTACTTAACTCCAATATATATATATATATATATATATATATATATATATATATATATATATATATATATATATATATATATAAATTATATATAAGGTGCCACATAACAATATATATATCATCAGTCCATATAGCTACTGCAGTGCCACAATGACAACAAAAGCAATCCCAGTCGATCCCTGGTAGCGATCCCATTTCACCTGCAGCGGTCCATGGTTCGATTCCCGACTTTTGAGGTATTGTTTGTATATGGAAGTCAGCATGCTGTATGGACTGATGAGATATATATGTAGCCTCGTGTTTCCTAGCTGGATTCGGTAAAATTTTACTCCCACCACATAGTTGGCACAGGTAATCCCCAATGGAGGTTCAGGGTGTTTATCAAGCACTATGAACAGGCTTTGTGTGGTATATAAGAAAGCCTAGAATTGTTTTTGTTTGTCCCTGTGGCGCGGTGGTAGTGATCCCTGTCCACACGTAGAGGTCCAGGGCTCGATTCCCGTCTAGTACGGTATTGTTTTATATGCTGTATATATTTTTAGTGAGGTGAGCTTCACTAAGGCACTTGCTATATTAGACCTCAAGATATCACCCTAAGAGGTGACAAGGCCAATATTAACACATCTATATCAGTGGAGGCTGCTACTAGCTTAAAGAAAACTGTAAACTTGAGGGAATGGGTACTTGTGCAGAAGAGCTTTTTACTGCCTGCACCGTGTACTGCGTACCTGAGTTAGATTCAGGCAGTCATTCATTCTGGCCTTGCTGCTATAGGCAGACGTTCCAGACTCCTCTCCTGCTTCGCTTTTTGTTTGTGTCTGTTATTTTTCACCTTCTGTGCGTTTTTTTTAGTCAGCAGTTTGCCAGAATGTTTTCTTTTCCTAGTTATTTAGGAGGGGGAAGGGTTGTTTTGCTTGTTAATGGGTTGTTTGGCTTGTGCTGGTGACCTCCTGGCTTTGGCCATTTTCAGGCTTTTTTACTTTTCCATGTTTACGTGTTGTAGCCCCCTCACCCCTTTATGCTTCTGTGTAGTGCTTCACGCCAAGGGCGTCGCTTCATTGTTTGTTTTCCCCCCGTGGGTGGCCCTCTTTTTCACCCTCTTTTTGTGTATTCTCTCGTCCAGGCCTTGCACCGAGTCGTTACTCAGTTTCGTTGTCTGGCTCAGGTTGTGATGAGAGATAGAGGTCTGTAGTCCCTTCTTCTTCCCTGCTCCATTGCTTTGTTTCTCCTGTTTGTTTTTTCATCTCCAGCTCCAGAAGGTGCCCTGCTCAGCCCTGAGGTGTTCCGCAAGGTTCCAACAGGATGGTCACTCAACCTGTTCAGCCCATACCCAGTGCATGGACGATGATAATTTCGACCCGAGTTGTTCTGTGGTGTGCTCTGAGTGGGTGGCAGGGCTTCTCTGCAACCCCCAACAGAGATATCAACACTTCCCACTTTTTTTGGCAACAGGCTCCCCCTCTCCTGGAGGGACGAGGATCTCTGTTCTCGGTTGAGGATGTGCCACCACCGAGGCCCCTCGGGTAGAGACCACTTTACCGAGGACCCCAGGCCGAGCTCCCCTCCTCCCGCTTCCCAGTCGGCCACCGACTTTGGACTCTCCACAGCTCTCCCCCTTATCCTTCCGGGAGTCGAGTGCCCACTCCTCCTCCTGTCGCCACTGTCACCGCTCCGGTAGTCCCGCTAAGTCCTTTTACAACAGGCATCACCGCCCCAGGTCACCTAGGACAATGGCCAAGGGGAAGGGTGATCGATAGGAGGAAGCGACAGTCCTCGAACCCCGAAAATCCGCCAGGGCCCCAGCTGGTTTGTCCCAGCAGCTCAGAATGTCTTTGGAAAGGCAGTCCGCACCCCCTCCGGACCTCCACCTTCACCAGCCTTCGCCAGGTTGTTCGGCTAGAACGGATCCTTCTCCCCTACCGACCTCCTATGGCTCCCTCCCCCTGAGCCAGGCGGCCTTCCACAGCGCCGCCGGGGAGGATGGCCCCTCTACCTCCTCTATTGCTCTGTCTAATCCGGCCCAGCCGCCCAGACGTCACAGCCGGAGACGTTGGCCATCCCGGGTAGTGCACCCACACCCCCCCCCAGACCTGCCACTGAAGATCTTAGGGGCTCTATCCTCCTGGTTTGGGGTGCAGCAGTTGCAGCAGCAGCAGGCTGGGGCCCAGGTCCCCTCCACCCAACATCCTGTGGCACGGACATCCCGCCCTAGCTGCCCCTCCTCGGACCCATTAGTGTTCTCGGAGTACGGTTTCGACCCTAGGAGGCCGGGTCCTCACAGAGGCTGTCTGACTTCTCCAACTCGGACCAGAAGTTGGTCTCAGCAACCTCTCCAGCCTTGACAAGGCCAGGACTTCATTAGGAGAAGGTACCCCCTCCTGGGCCAGAAGACCCTCCAAGGCACCGCCGGGGGGACGGCCCCTCTAACTCCTCCATCACTCCATCTAGGCCGGCCCCAGCTGCCCAGACGTCGCAGCTGGAGACGTTGCCCCCTCCCCCCCGGCAGTGCACCAACCCTCCCAGCCTTGCCACTGGAGATATTGGAGGCTCTGTCTTCCTGGTTCTGGGTGCAACAGCTGCAGCAGCAGCAGGCCCAGGCAACCTCCAACCAACATCCTGTGGTACAGGAACCCCGCCCTCCCTACCCCTCCCCGGACCCTGCATAAGCGAGAGAGTGTTTCAGTCACTGATAGAGCAGTTGGATCGGGCGGAGGTGGACCTCTTTGCCTCTCAGACATCCGCTTAGCTCCCTGCTTACATAAGTCAGTTGACGCCAACACCACACGGGGGCCCAGTCGCTTCATGGAGGACTAGAACAGGTGGACCTACATCTACCTGTTCCCTCTCCCTGCTCCATTAGGGTGTGTCATACGGAGGCGAATTTTTTTTTTTTTGAGTTTGAAAAATCGGCCCATGGTATTAATGATGTAGTTCTATGTGCAGAATCATGTGATATCTTCAGATTTGAAAAGTTTTCATTTTTTGCTAGGTAAATTTTAACTTGAAATCTTATGAAAATTCAGTATTCCCACTCTTTTACCAACACCACTAAATAGCTTATTTAAAGTAAAGTAAATGTATCAGGTTAATTTATTAGGATGAAAATGATCCAGAATAGTGAAACTTAATGATCTTGACACATTTATTAAATTTAATATTCCTTTTAGAAAAACAAAATCATCAAATACAAAACCGGTTTTATTTCATTACTTAATTCGGTGTTGTTGCACAATTATAGAGAAACATATCTTTCTTGCTTCTGTTTCTTACTCATCACCCCTGCTGACCACCTGAGCCTCGATGTAGCCTTCCTCCTCTCCTGGTTATACATCGGACTGCTGGCCTCGCCACTCTGCTGTACACAACGCCTATACTCTGGGTGTGCGAGGGCCAGGCAGGGACATGCATGGGGGTTGTCCAGGAGCTCTGACTTGAACATTACAGGCTGCAGGTAAGAGGGGCTCACTGCCAGCCTGGATGTTATCCAGATCTATGAGATCAGTGAGGTCTTGGCATCTAGATTGACTTCAGGAGTCTTCCTGACCCGGAAGGAACGTCATCAACTGATCTGTCATGCCCAGATCCTCTCATAAGTCTCATATCCAAGATCTTTTTGACTGCCACTCTTCTCTCCTCCTCATCCTTACTGCAGAGCATTGTCTGCAGAACTGCCTCGGGATGAGCATACCAGAAAGATCTCCTCACAGTCTGCTCCACAATCTGAACAACCTTCTTTGGCTGACTCCTCAGGAGCTCAAGCTGGAAGAGAACATGCCTCGGACCTTCGGAGAACGATGACTTGACCTTGGTGTTGAACCAATTCGGCAAGTAGACACTCACGATGAATTGGACAATAAGTCTCAGGTTGTGAAGCTGGTTCCCTTTCAGTTTATGATGAGCCGCACTCCAAATTCTGCAGAACCTGAGAGCCGTTGTGAGCCACCTAGAATGTGAGACTGACCTATCTGCAGGTAAGCAAGTCTATCAGGCATGACCCCAGTTTTGATGGCACTGCAAATCATGTAACCATAGTACTGGTCAGTACTCAGGTCATCAATGACAGTATGTGCAAGCTCAACGAGTGGAGGGCCAACTGTGATTTTTTTCAAAGCTCGGATTTATTTCTAACTCAGTGGCAGAGTCCAGCATCTTGCCAAGAGGACCAGACCATCTGTTGTTTGAAAGAGTCTTGCCATCCAGCTCTTGGATCAGATGTCTGAGTGGCAACTCGTTGGTGTGGAGGTCACAAACAATCCAGACCAGCTTCCTCCCAATCTTCCGCTCTATCCACTGTATGACCCCCCCCTTGCCACCCTGTGTTCGTGTTGGTGCTGTCCTCCAATGGCCTGCAGGGTCTGGTCTACGTTCCTCTCTCTGAGCCAGTTCACAATGTTATCTGCCACTATCTCAGCTGGTTTCCTGATGTCATCTTTCTCTGGAGTGAAATGCCACAAATACCTCCCTCCTGGTTCACTGCAGCAGGAGTAGTGTTCCTCTTTCACCATGGCAGGGAACAACTTGTCAGAATCTCCAACTTTCATGAACACTTTAGTGTCATCCCTTCTCCCATCAAAGAACAAACAATTGATTCCATTTTCTCTTATCCCCTTATCAAACTCCTCTTCTAGGTTACTGACAAGTTTCTCCTGAGCTCTCCTTTTGTTATGATCTATCACCAGGTGAACATCATCAGGTGTTATCAAACCACCGTCAATCCAGGCAGCTGTTGCTATCTCTGCAGTTTCTCTGAGACCAGTGTGGTGTCGCATGCTGGCCAGAGCTATGCTCGGGATATCTTTCCTATTTCGAATCTTATGCCTGGAAGGTTTGGGATCATTATTTTCTGGGTTAGGGACAAAGTCACCATTCTCCTGGTCAGCACTCGGATCAGCCATGGGGAAGTCATTAAACTCTGAATCAGCTTGACTCCAATCATCGGCCTTTTTTACCTCACCCTGGGCCTTCTCAAGTCTCTTTTCCTCGGCAACTCTTCTCCTCTTCTGTCTCTCTGTGGCAGCCTCCTGTCTCTTGACTCCGGAATATCTTGGCTAGAAATCATGAGAGCCCCTATACTGCTGGGGAAGTCTTCTCTCTCTGTGCTTTGACAAAATGCCAGTTCGATCACAGGAATCTTCAGTTCACGCTTTTCGTAAATACAGGAGATGTGGGCCCGGATTTACAGTCACGATCGCATCCAAACTCAGGACAGAGAACAATTGGGCACTTGCAAGTAATTATGTCAAATAACTGGTCCAGTTGCTTGGCAAAGCTGTCCTTAACTGCAAGTTTTCCTCTCCCAAGAGAGATATCTCTTGCCTTTTCCCAACTGGCTAGCAGTCTCTCACTAATCTTCTGACTTGTTATGACTGGAGGCTTGAACTGAGCATTAGCCAGAGTGTACTGTGCCAAGACAGCTTTGGTCATATCACTGGCAATGTCTTTGTTTGTGTAAGTTCTTTGGTTCTTTTCACTGATTTGCCTGATTAAAACACCGTATCTCAAAGCATCTCTCAATGTAGGCAACTCCGACATCAGGAGCTCTCTCCCAGACCCAAGATAGTGACTGAGATGGCTGGATTTTTGGTTCCTCGTCCTGTCACAAGCAGCCATCGCAAATATTATCAACTTATAAATGCATCAGAATCTGAAACAGAAAAAAATATTGTTAGTTGGGTTGTTAAAGAATGAAGTCAGAAAGCAATGTTCACTATTTAATTGTAATGCACTAATGCAGCTGTACGTTAGATTTTCGATAAATTTCACGCTAAAATTTACCCAGCAAAAGGTTGCAAAATATTGAAACTGAAATTATTTTCTGTTTATATACACTAAAATCTACCAAAAAAGTGATGGGCCATTAGTTTTAGCTGATCTTCCCTCCTATGACACACCCTACTGCTCCATGGTCCTGTTACGGGTCTGCCACAAGCGCCGCAGCTTCAACAAGGGAAAGGTCCTCCTCCTAGCCCCCTACTGGCTGGCTCAACCATCGTTCTCAGAGTTATTCGGCTGGTGTCTGCATCCACTGATGCTAGGGAAAGCCTGCCTCTTCGACCCCCTCGTTGCCAGGCTCCAGAGATCACTTCACTTACATGCGTGGAGTTTCTCCGTGCCTCCCTGAGCTGACTGTATTCGCCCAGAGTGGTGGAGGACATCTTGTCAGGATTACGACCCTACACTACTTGACAATATGAGTTCTGCTGGAAAGCCTTCCAGCAGTACCTCAAGGAGCAAGGATCTCCCACCCCCAGTGAAAGTGTAGTTCTGGAGTACCTATCATCTCTAGCGCACGAGCGAGGTTGGTCTAACCCGACCCTCTCCGTCCACCTGGCTGCCCTCACCTAACCTGGATTATGGATGCGGGGTGAAGGTTAACAGCAGGCCCCTGCTGAAGCGGGGTCTGTTCCACCAGTGACCACCTACTAGACCACCCCGGACCTTCTGGTCCTAGAAGAAAGTCATCAATCTTCTGGGCTCAGCAAGTACTACTCCTTCAGTCCTGTGAACTATACTGTCAACCTAGCGTGAAGGCCATTGGCCTTATGTTGTCTGTTTTTCCTATGTTCTTGTTACTATGAAGGTTTTACCAGGACATAAATTAATCTGATATCTGTCTCACCCCAGGAACCATTCACCATCCGACCGTCAAAGCACTGCTTTCTACAGAAGGCCCTTTTCCTAGTAGCACTGGCCACGGGCTTCAGGGCCTCCCAGCTCAAGGCACTCACGAGGTTCGACCACTGGACCTCCTTCGCCCAAGGAGATTCTGCAGTGTCCCTGGCACCTTCTCACACCTCCCTGGGGTGGTCTAGCAGGTGGTCACTGGTGGAACAGGCCCCGCTTCAGCATGGGCCTGCTGTTAACCTTCACCCCGCATCCAAAATCCAGCCAGCAACATCTCTTTGTTCCTCCTCGGTCGGTCCGCCTACTCTGAGTCAGAGGATTGGCAGACAGGTTGCGGCAGGTTATAGAGAAGGCGGACCCTGGGAAGGCCCCACGATGTACAGGTTGTAGTGGCTCCACTTCGCCTTCCTGAGGACCCAGTGCTTCTCACAGATCCGGGAAGGGGGTCAGTGGAAATCAGCCTGCTGCTTCATAACAAGATACCTGTATCACCAGGTATCAGATGCACCCTACGTAGCAATGGGTCCCACCCCTCGACCCACAGACAGCACGCTGGGAAAAACAAATAAATGTAGCTAAATCTAAGGATAAATAAATTCAAATGGTCCTTTGCATGCTCACTGCTCCCCTTTCATCCTAGCACCCTCCTTCCTGTGGAATTTAGCAAGTGCACTAGCGATGCTCACTTCACTAAAATAGGGGCTTTCAAGCATGCTGAAAAGCCTATTTTTGGTGAGTGAGCAAAGCTAGTGCATGCACTTATCCTGCCCTTCCTTCGGCTCCATCCCCCTGCTATTCCTGATGAAGGTTTTGGAAAGTAATGACCACCTGAATCTAACTCAGGTACGTCGTGCACGGATCAGGTAGTAAGGAGCTCGTCTGCACAGTAGGGTGTGTCAATTTAGGGGGTGAACTGGCTAAATTGAAAATCGAGTAATTTGGTAGCAATTTATTGTAGTCTTTAAGCATGCAAAACAATATTCTGGCATAAATTTTTTTTATAATAAGTCCTACCTACATCAAATGGATTTTTAAATGTACATATTTGTGAATTTATAACATAACCAGCGTTTGCACACATGTTACTGTTTCAAGTTTCAAATTATTATATTTTATTATCCGTAGTCTATTTGAAAGTAACCAATGCCTTCATACTCTCTTTGCTTTGGTTTCTTGTCATCAGTAGTCTGCTTGCTATTTGTGCTTTGATGTAACCTTCTCGCCTCTCGTGGCTGTAAACATGGCCCGCTGCTTCTGTGACCATTTTCACACATCTCTCCACACTTTGAGTGTGGGAAGGCCACTTCGGCACCTGCATTGGAGTCTCTTTAAGGTTTCTCAATTCTTGGCTAGTTAGACTTGTTGTCAATGGTGGCTCTAAGACTTCCAAACTCAAGTCAACCAATTCTGACAATTTGGTGGCATTGACGTTTATTGGGGGAACTTTTCTTGAATGAAACGAACAGTCTCCCAACTGGTCGTCATCTATTAGCGTTCCTCTAATCTTTAGAATGACTTCTACAGCCTCGGTTCGGAGATTGGTACATTGACTGCAAAGCATTGCTTGCAAAACTGCTTCTGATCGAGCATACCAAGCGGACCTTCTTGCCACAGGTAACACGATGTCCCTCACTACCTTCCTCTGTGTTCTTACTAGCTGCAATTGAAACAAAAGGTGATTGGGCCCATCCACCCACATAGGATTAAGTTTCACACTAAACCACTGGGGAAGATAAACTCCAATAATAAATTCAACAATTAACCTCAAATTCTTCAGCACTTTGCCCTTCAATTCGTGTTTGGAAATCCAAATCCTGCAGAAACGAAGAGCTGTAGTTAACCAACGGCTGTGACTGACAGGTCCAATCTCCAAGAGAGCCAATGACTGAGGCATTTCTCCTGATCTTATTGCTTGGGCAATACGATAAGCATAGGATTGATCTGTGCTGAGATCTTTGATGACTCCTTCAGACAACGCCGGAAGGGGAGGGCCAACTTCGACCTTTGGAAAGGTTGTATTTATTTCTAGTTGTGTTGTTTCATCCAGCATGATGCCAAGGGGACCTGACCACTTGTTGTTGCTCTTTGTAGGACCATCAAGTTCCTGGATGAGATGACGAAGAGGTAGCTCGCCTGTATGTAAATCACATACAATCCAAACAAGTCTTCTTCCTAGTTTTTTCTCTAAATTCGTCATTACACCCCCCTGCCATCCGGTGTTCACTGCAGTTGAATCTCCACCAACAGCCTGCAGTGAACTGCCAAGTCCTCTCCCCTGAACCCAACATAAAATATGATCAGCAATGACCTATGCATGTTTCTTCCCTTCTACTTCAGTTTCGGGAGCAAAGTGAAACAAAAACCGACCACCAGGCTCAGAACAGACAGAGTAGTGTTCTTCTTTGATGAGACCTGGAAACTTTCTGTTCACTCCCTCTACTTCTAGCAAAACTTTTGTGTCATCTATTCTTCCATCAAACAAAAGACAGGAGAGCCCTCCCTCGCTTAAATCTTTTTCATGCTGATCAGATATTTCCTTCATTATTTTTTCTTGTGCTCTTCTAATTTTATTATGATCTATCACCAAAGATACATCCTCTCGGCTGATGAGGCCTGCAACTATCCAAGCGGCAGTTGCAATTTCTGCAGCCTCACGAAGTCCAGCATGGTGGCGAATACTAGCTAAAGCAATGTTTGAAATATTTCTTGTGTTGTATTTCATTTTCTTTGGTAAAGGTTCAGATGGCTCTTTGGAACTATCATCTGATGTTGCTTCCTGTTCATCAGAAGAACTATCAAAGAAGTGATAAACATCTTGACACAGCTCTTCCTCTTTGGATGGCTTCTTCACTCTTCATTTTCTTTTGTTCCCTCTCTCGGATTTGTTCTCTCTTCTTGGCATTAGCAATCTGCTTCTTTGTTTCTGAATAATCTATTGAACCCATTTGCATACTTCCTTGGCCTTCTGCCTTTGTCCTCTGTGCCTTTATAAATTCAAGCTCTAAAACAGGGATCTTCTTTTCACGAGGACAACCACAATCAATGTGGGAATTATTTTCTCTCTTACCTGAGTGAGAACAGTTGGATTCAGAACATAATTGTATGGAGCACTTGCAGGTCAAAATGTCAAACAGAGTATCAAGTGTGTGCAGAAATTCATTTTTCCTGGCCAAGTTTCCTTTACTAAGTGATGTTTCAACTGCTTTGTGCCATAATTTCGTTAGTTTTAGCTCAATAGTTCGACACTGATTAATCACAGGTGGTTTGAATAGTGCATTAGCTTTTGTCCATTGATGCAGAAGAGGGACTATCATGTCATTTATGAGTTCTTATCTGTATAGTTCCTTCTGTCCTTTGCCTTTGCATTTTTTCTCGAAGGAGTAACCCTAATCTTAGCATGTCTCTCACTGTTGGAAGTTCTGATACAGGAAGCTCCTTCCCTTTACCAACTAACAGGCTCAAGTGGGTTGACAACTGACTTCTTGTCTTCAATTTTGACATCTTCACACTATCTGACAAATAGAAAAATATTTCAATGTTTCATAATTCAATTGTTGTTTCAAAAAATATCAATTTGTTTATCAAAAATGCTGTAACAGAAATAACATAATAATTTCTTAGAACATAATGTTTTATACAATGATATAAATAACTGCGACAATCAATATGCCCTACTTACAATAATTAAAATGTAGAATTCGTCTGGTAGAGTAGGTGCAAGTGCAATGAGAGCAAACCACCGTCTATGATATCTAGAAGGAGAGTGAGCCGGGCGCCTTATCCTCACGCTTGGTACAAGTCAAAACAAAATTAAACTGTCCCACACGGAGAGCCTGTTCATGTTCATGTTCTGACATGCATATTGTACACAAGCTATAGAACCATAAAATACTCCATAATCCATATGCTTACATGAGATTAGTTAATATCAAGTGAATAATTCTAATCAAGTCTCATTAATTTGTTGAAATACTGATATTTGAAACTTTAAGGTATAATTGATGTAGGTGAGGGTTATTTCAATTCATTTTTGCTTGCTAATCTCAAGTTTAGACATAAAGAGGCACAATATTTTGACTACCAAATTTGTTGATTTTGCTATGTTGACAAAATTGACACACCCTGTGAAATACTGATATTTGAAACTTTAAGGTATAATTGATGTAGGTGAGGTTATTTCAATTCATTTTTGCTTGCTAATCTCAAGTTTAGACATAAAGAGGCACAATATTTTGACTACCAAATTTGATTTTTAACATGTTGACAAAATTGACACACCCTACTGCACAGGTACTCATTCTTTCAAGTTAACAGTTTTCTTCAAGGGAGTTGCAGCCTTTACTGATATAGATGTATTAATATTGGCCTTATCACCTCCTAGGATGATATCTTGGTCTAATAGCAGGTGCACTAACTTCACTTAATCACAAAAAAAAAAAAAAAAAAAAAAAATATATATATATATATATATATATATATATATATATATATATATATATATATGTAATATTCAGAAATTTCAGAGTAATTTCAAATGCCCGCCATGGTGATACTGAGCGTTCAAGGTCATCTGAGGGGAGGCGCTGCCTGCTCGTAGCGAGACTGCGGAACTAGGCTATATGATATTAAA
>NW_024716703.1:8695800-8709648 GCF_018991925.1 Homarus americanus
TAGAACAATTGGGCACTTGCAAGTAATTATGTCAAATAACTGGTCCAGTTGCTTGGCAAAGCTGTCCTTAACTGCAAGTTTTCCTCTCCCAAGAGAGATATCTCTTGCCTTTTCCCAACTGGCTAGCAGTCTCACTAATCTTCTTCTGACTTGTTATGACTGGAGGTTTGAACTGAGCGTTAGCCAGAGTGTACTGTGCCAAGACAGCTTTGGTCATATCACTGGCAATGTCTTTGTTTGTGTAAGTTCTTTGGTTCTTTCACTGATTTGCCTGATTAAAACACCGTATCTCAAAGCATCTCTCAATGTAGGCAACTCCGACTTCAGGAGCTCTCTCCCAGACCCAAGATAGTGACTGAGATGGCTGGATTTTTGGTTCCTCGTCCTGTCACAAGCAGCCATCGCAAATATTATCAACTTATAAATGCATCAGAATCTGAAACAGAAAAAAATATTGTTAGTTGGGTTGTTAAAGAATGAAGTCAGAAAGCAATGTTCAGTATTTAATTGTAATTCACTAATGCAGCTGTACGTTAGATTTTCGATAAATTTCACGCTAAAATTTACCTAGCAAAAGGTTGCAAAATATTGAAACTGAAATGTTTTCTGTTTATATACACTAAAATCTACCAAAAAAGTGATGGGCCATTAGTTTTAGCTGATCTTCCCTCCTATGACACACCCTATTATGCATCTAAGCTACTGTGCCGAGTAGCAACCTTGTAAATAAGCTACTGTGCCGAGTAGCATTTATATATATAATTACGTGGCAACACTGCACGTGTTATGTGGCAACATTGCCCCGAGGCTGCCATATGGCAAGGCAGCCTCAGTCTGACTGTGTGAGCCGTGCATGGCACACGCTAGTCACCACTTGTATTTCTCTCATCCATAATAAACGGACTTCAGTATTACACGGTGTTTCCCTACCCAACACTGCATTCTTCAGGGAACACTTATAACCATCAAGATAGTCAAAGAGTTAGAAATAGTTGGTAGAGTTGGGAGAACAGTATAGGAAACAAAGAAAAATAGTCACAGTAGGTAGATATATTTTGAGCCAGATGACATCATAAAGGGGAGATTCAAGATCCGTGAGTCGGGCTATAGGTGTACGCGTATTGCAGTAGGCGCATACACCTCCCTTAGAACGGAAGTATGTACAAAAGGTTGTAGTTAGAGACTGGAAAAGGTTTGGGTGAAGCTGCTTTGGTCGGTTGAAGTTCGGAGAGTAGTAAGAAGTCGGGGGAAGAGGTTGATAGATGGTGCTCCACAAAAGAAAAATTGGATTTCAGTCCGCGAATGTTGGAAAAATGAAGTGTAAAAAAAGCCGATCCTCCAACAACCGTGGTGGCGTCAGTTGAGGCCCCAGTAGCTTGATGATGATCAGGTCGGCCCTGGGGTCCACAACCTTCCCGACCAGTGGGACCCATCCGAGAAAGCCCCGCTTCAGTATTAATATCAACTGACATAGGAGAATAAAATAGAATGAATAAAACAGATCAAGAATGAGAACGGTTTTATTTGTGGTGTTGTCAATAGGAAGAAAGACAGTTGAGACCCTGCAATTGTGTGTAAATGAGGCAGAAAGATAGATCAGCAACCTCGGACTTGGTCACAATTTTTGTGATGCCATATAGCAGCAGGGTATACAATTAGACAACACATTATGCTTCCAATATCTTCCCAGGCGGTAGTACCTCCCTGTTTGGTAGCTGCCTACCACCTACTACCTACTGCCTACTACCTACTAGAGTCATGTTGATTTCAGCCACTGTTTCATTCTTTGATCCTAGAATTGCGCATTCACGCAGCCACGTGCGATCCTTGTAGTGGTGGATAATGTTTGGGTAGACCATGTTAGTGAGCTTAGTTGAGGACTTTACAACATTTCCACATATTTATGTGTGTGTGTATGTGTGTATGTATGTATGTGACCAACGTCACGTCTACAGCTCCCCGTAGGCGGTCTCCTCCACTCAAGTGTCCCTCCAGTCCTCGAGAACATCTAGTACCTTCCTCTTCTCTGAGTGACTCACTCCTGAAGATGTGAATTACAGGAAATAACACTGGCTGACCTCAGGCATTTGTTTTGGAAGCTCTGTAGTTGTTGTAGTCTGTGCTTCCGAGCGTGATGAGTTGGACATGTGGTTACTCCAACACAGGCCTTACCAGCGCATTGTACAAGTGGATTTATGTCTTCTCAGGCATCAATTTAAAACGCTTTAATTTGGCGGCGGCAAGGTTGGCTTTCTTGTCTGTCCTTCAAGTGGGACGTGATGCCCGTCCGAGAGATAATCAGGCCGAGCAACCTGCCTTGTTAAGAGTACTCAATCTCTTCCTCGTCGATCATCAATGGGGCCGGCTTGAATATCATTTTGTTTGTTTTTATCTTCCATTTCTTTTCATACCCCAAGATATCCTCTATTGCCTGAGCAGTGAGTCGCGCCAGCCTTGCCGTGGACCTTTCCTGGTAGGTGACGATCTATGTCACATCGTAAGCATACATGACGTACTCGCTGCCGACGATTAGTGGTGGCAGGTCAGCCGTGCAGAGCCTGTAAAGGGTTGCCCTGCGACACGCCGGTCGAGAGTGGGAATTCCTTGCCACAGTGTTCTTGAATATTTTTTTAGTTTAACAAATTTATTGACAAAGCTTGGAGTACAGTTTGCCTATTCTGAGTAATTCAGTCAGGTCTTGACAATGAGGGTGGCAAAACTTCTCACTGCCACGCAGGACAGAAGTTCATACACAAGGATATTCATCATATTCATTAACAGTATATATAGGTCATAATCATGTGGATGATGTCAATGTTCACTGCCATGCATCTTGATTTTGGCTCTGCGGTTCGTAATGAAGTTGCACTGCAGGCGCATCAGGTTTTCGGGTAGCCCCAGTTGTATGACCTTATACTGCAGCCCCGCGTGCCAAGCCTTGTCAAACGCCTTGCTGACGTTCTCCAGATACATTCGCAGCCGCTTATTTACTGTTTTTCGGGGATTTTGGCTGGTACTGTACCTCCAGTAGCGACATCGGTCGAAAGCTTCCCTACTTTTGGTATGAGGCGATTTTGAACATCATAGGGAAGTATCCAGAGCGAGGTAAGCATTGCCCCTCTATCGTGTTGTCGGGAAATTGGGCCAGGATCTTTTTATTAATATGACTTTGCCCAGATGACTTTTTTATACCCTTTTATGACGGCTGACACATCTGCAGGATCTATGCGCTCCGTTAGGTAGCTTTCGTCCACCAGTCTAGTAAAGTCAGCCCGTGTGAGCGGCTGGAACAGATGCTGATGGTCCTACAACTGACCTAAAATGTCTTCCACAAACTCTCTGTCGAACCCCTCGTGCTCTTCTTCACCAAGATCTTTCGCAAATATCGCCGATGTAAATGTTCTTGATTTCCTCCTCGAATATTTTCTCATTGTTTTGGTCGATCAGGTAAGGGACCGCGTTAGAAGTGGAACCCATCAGTCGCTTGATCCCCTTCCAGAAGGCAGCAGAGCTGCGGTAGTTGTTGGCTGCCACCCACACCAAGGTGACCCATGTTTGTTCATGTAGACGTTTGCTCTTGTGCTGGATGTCCGTCTGTTGCTCTTGGTACCGGTCTCTCAGCTCTTGCGTCCACCCGCGGATACTGGCTAGCTGTCTCACGTGATCATACTGGACACTAAGCTGCATCAGCTGGTGACTAGTGTGAGGGTGGTGAATGGTCCTTTGGGTGGTGAATGGTCCTGTGGGTGGTGAATGGTCCTGTGGGTGGTGGTCGGGATATTGTTGTCCATCTCCGTCATCACATCAATGTACCATTGCTCGACCGCGTCGTCAATGCCATAGTGGCTGGCCTCTTCCAGGTTCCCCCTTTACTTAAGACTGAGAGACTCCTTGAAGGAGTCCCTGTCTGCCCGTTTGAGGTTTGACCTGATTTTGCAGGGGATCGTAATGGGATTGGAGAGAACGTCACGACGACTGGCAGGCGGTCGCTGGTACTGATGGGTCCGGCGGTAACGTTGTTAGAGAGGATTATGTCGTGGTGTTGTGGCACTGGTCCGCCTGATCGGTGTAAAAAAATCTGGCCAGAGGTGTTGCAGTTTCCCCTTCTGATGTTGTCAAACGGCGCCATACCGGAGTTATTCTCATTATCGTGTCCGAGTATAGCGTGGCGGGCATTTAAGTCATCTATGATGTATGTTGCTTTTCTGTGGCGCAGCAGCTGGTTGAGGTGTTCTTCGGGAAAAATAAGGACGTCGTGGAGGTAGGTACATCGTGTATATGATAACAGGTCCCCACATGGTCTCCACCTGCACTCCTTTAACTTAATCCTCGAAGTCTAGCAACACTCTGTGACTCAGCCGCGACCTGTTGGCCACAGCGACACCGTCGTTCAGTTCACCCGTCATGTTCCTCTTGTATACAGTCTAGCCAAAAAATTTCAGCTTACTTTCATCCTTTGTGCCGGTATGTGTTTTGCAGAATAATGTCTGGTTCTAATTGATGGTATAGGTTAGAAAGTTCGTTGCGTCTATTAAGGGACCAGAATAGGACATTATGTTGGACAATTTTCATCTTGCTAACAATTGCCATTTCGGAGACTGTAGCTTGGGGCATCGCTTCAAGAGTTTGCTCGGCTTCTGCCGTTTCTAGGAGGCCGGAACTTCTTAGCAGAACCTTCGAACATCTACGTGTCAGCTAGTGACGGGCCTTCAAACTTCCTGTCAACCGGGTACAGGAAGATTTTCAGGTCCTGGACCTGCGTGTCGAAGTCATCTACTGACGCTGCAGCTCGAGTGTCTTGTTCCTGTGTGGAGTAAGTGTCCATCACCAGGTTGCAACCATTGACTGTAGTTCTAGCCCGATGGTCACTGTCGTCGCTGGGGGTACATGTCTTAGGGTCACGGAGATTTGCAGTGTCGCTAGAGGAGCTGCAATCCCAGGGGGACTGACTGGCTACGTCGGGGCTACGGTTTTGCTGACTTTGGCCAAAATCTGGGTGATCATGGTCCATTTCTGGCTTGGGTTGAGGTCGTCGTGAAGTTGTTGAGTCGCCTTCATGATTTCTTTTGAAGGGACGTCATCGCTTATTTCGACAGGTGCAATGTTGTTCATGGTTAGTGTCTCGTTGAGGTGTTTCGAGAATGAACCATGTTCATGTGATGGGCATGCAGGTAAGACAAGCATATAACGGTGGCTTTGAACTCTTCCACCTGTGGAGAGGAGACGCTCCTGATGCTCTCAGCAACTGCTTCTCTCATGGCGCCCAGTGACTCAGTAACTGCTTGTATTATTGAATTCTTGATGGTTCGTATCTCTGATTGCAGGATATCAATGGTGTCGCCGACATTGGTGGTGCTACGACAGCCTTTGTAGAAGTGTTGATCAGATGAGTACTCAGGGCAGTTCTTGGTAATGTGGTCATTGTAATTTTAGCACTTCACACATTGTTGGATGAGTGTTGATCAGATGAGCACTCAGGGCAGTTCTTGGTAATGTTGTCATTGTATTTATAGCACTTCACTCATTGTTGGATGAGCGTATACTTTTCGTATTGCATTTGGTGTGATGGGATACAAGTGACATATGCGTAGAGCCCCTTCTCCTTCATTCTTTTCACATCCCTTGGGTCTGCAAAATAAACCTTAATTATATTATGGGCATAAATAGGGTACACCTCCACACTCATGACATTGTTATGCTTTTCTATTTCATCCCTTAGTTCTTCTGCATTATTTTCTACCACATCTTTGTCCAAAGTCTTACAAACAAGGGTTAGCTTGGCGCCGCATTCCCGTGGGACAACGATCTCGTACCCGTTGGTTTTCATTTTGTCCATGGCACCAGACTTCGGTAGCTTATCTGTATCTTCATCTGTCTCTGTGAGGATGATGTAACTGTCTCTCAGATCCACGAGTCTATTTAGTCTCACCTTTAGGTCACTTGAGTGTTTTTTTTAGCTATATCTGAGACCGTTGGGTCGGGGTTCCGCAGGACTTTACTCTCACTTTGGCCATGGTCAGTTACATACAGTACATAAAAATTCTATGCAAGGAAATAATTCAGAGCCCTACTTAATCTGTCCACCTCAGCTAAACCTCATGTGTGTGTGTGTGCAAGTAAATCACTGTAGGTGCGCGTGATCCAAGTATATGGTTATGGTTTAAGTTTTGATGGCTCTAACAAGAGAGTCGACAGTGTTGATATAGCCAGAGCATTTTGCAATTTGGAGAAATTCAGTAATTTGACAAATGGAGTGAACATGTGTAAAGGTATTGTGTATACATTTATGTCTAAGCCTTGTGTTCCAAATTGTCCAGAAAGATTCACCAAAGCAATCCAAGCCCTTAAGAAAAATAAGGATCTACATGTTACTAAAGCAGATAAAGCCAACACAGTAGTGATTTTAAACAAAGGTGATTATTTTTCTAAAATGAATGACCTTTAATGTGCTGTTGCAACATATTCTAAGCTCATAAATAATCCACTCAACACAGTTAACACTCAGAGGTAAAGCTAATCTTATTAAACATTTTACTTCAAAGTCCCCTCTACTGCCATACATGTACGGTCTAATCAAGATTCACAAGCCTAAAAACCCAGCAAGACCCCTCATTAGCTCAGTTGGGTCAATCTCTTATAAGTTATCTAAATGGTTAGTTTCTTTACTATATCCCCTAAACTAGTAATATGCGGTGACTTCAATGAGTTAGACATCAGTGACATCACCCAACACCTTCACCTTGCACAAATAGTTGACTTTCCCACACATGGGAATGCCACCCTTGACCTCATCATGACTGATCTCGGCAACCACTACCTTCCCCCCCAGCCGCTGCCTCCCATGGGACGCAGCCCCCACCTGTCTCTACTCTAGTCATCTACACCCACTGTCACGTGCCTGTGGCGCTCGGGAACTCGCATAGCGTGAGGCATATGTTCACGCCTACATTTCATACAAGCTATTAATAAATTGTTAATTGTACTTATTATATTATTATTGTTCTTAGTTACTTAGGTTAATTGTATATTTATGTATGTAATTTATATGCATCATTGTCTTACTCTGTTAAGTCAACTCAAGAGTAATATTAATTAATTATATAAAATATCCAGCAAATGTCCTGAATCACGTGATATGAGACGCTCTCCTCCCCCCGTGGGCACGCTTCCACAGTAGCGAAAAACCGTGGCATAGGTTAGACGTGTCCATTCGTTCTCTAGCCTTGACCCTTGTCTAGTGCTTTATCCAGTCTTCTGCAATGCCCTAGGGGTATCAGGTATTAGTGACACGTTTAGTTAGGCCTAGGAAGGGATCCTGGTGGTAAGGTATCTCCTGTTTGGTAGGGATAATCATTTTGTAGTGATTGTTGTATATATATATTTCGTATGTCTTGTGTAATATAGTAATGTTAAGTAATATTTGTCTGGTCTAACTCCTTACAGCATATTTTCGCCCTTCCTGCATCTCTCTTATTTTATTATACACTTACTTATTCCCTTAAATTCATGTTTGCTAGTCATTACTCCCTTTAGAACATAAATTGAATTAATTAATTATCTTCCCTTTTGTGATTCACTTATTTCAACTGTTCTTACTTTTTCAAGTACATTTAGTTGAGTAGGTTTTTGGTGAGGATAATTATTGCCGTGTTCCCTATTTGTTCCTTTATTTGTTAATAACTGGGGTAGGATTCACTCCCCAAGTATAAAGGGTAGTGGGATCGCGACACCCACCATCTCACGACCGCCAGTTGCCACCAGGACTTACCGACCCACCCACGACTCTGCCATGCGGCGTTTCGGACAATGGATAACCCGGTATCCCTGGACTGAAGTGATTACGTTAGACGATGTGCAGAACAAGTGGGATGATTACCTGGACACTACCACCAAAACCTACCACCACTTCTTTCCACCCAAGACACTGAAGATCCACCCCGATGTTGTCCGGTGGATTACACCCCACATAAAAAGACTTATTAAGCAGCGGAACAAGGCATACTACACCAACAACCGCCTGTACAAAAGTCTACGTAACCAGGTCATCAGGGAAATCAAGTCGGCCAAGAAGTCTTATTATCCCAGGAAAGTGCACGGCCTCAAGGAAGTCGGCATCGGTCAGTGGTACTCCAAGGTAAAAGATCTCTGTGGTCTCAATCGTCAGTCTCCCACACTTCCTTTCATCTTACATTTACCTAGTGAGGAGGCAGCTGAGATAATTAATAACCACTTTGCTACCATATGTCATACCTTACCCAGTCGTTGACCTCACTCTCCTCCCGGCTTACTTACCTTCCCCCTCCCCCCGTCCGAGTGTTCAACCATTTGAAATCGCCAACAAACTCCTGAAATTTAAATCCAAATGCTCCACGACCCCAATTTACCTTCCAATCAAATTATACAAGGTGTTTGCAGTCAAACTTGCCAACCCCCTCTGTTCTATTATTAATGCATCCCTCAGACAAAGTAAATGCCCTAATGAATGGAAAGCCGCATTTGTCACCCCTATCCCCAAGGTCACCACCCCACAGTCCCCTAACGACATCAGCCCAGTTGCCATTACCCCCATACCCAGTCTACTCTGTGAAGACTTTGTTTTTGAGTGGGCATTTGCTAGAATCTATCAGTCAATTGATCCACAGCAATTTGTCAATATGAGGACCTCCTCTACATCACACTGCTTAATGAGTTTTCTGGATTTTCTGCACAAAAACCTGCAGAAACGTAAGACATCACTGGCCGTTGCCCTTGTTGACTTCAGGAAGGCCTTTGACCTTGTTGATCATTGCACTGTTATCAACAAGGCCATTGCACTAGGGCAGCCCACCAACCTAGTCTCATGGCTCACCGATTTCTTGAGTGGACGTCGTCAGGCAGTGAGGTATCAGGGCTCGGTCTCCACATTCCAACACCTCACCTGCGGGTTTCCCCAGGGGACCAAGATGGGACCACTGTGCATCCTCATCCTCATCAACGAAGCTCGATCGGGCACTCCTCACAAGTGGAAGTACCTGGGTGACTGCACTGTGGGGGTTACAGTGGACAACACCACACCAGACTACTCATCGCTACAAGGCACCCTGGACAGGCTACAGGCATGGTCTACGGAGAACAAAGTCACCATCAACCACAGCAAAACAGTAGTCATGCACATCAATACCAGTGCAAGTTCCAGCAGTCACAGTGGGTGCCCATCCTCTCCAGTTAGTACAGTCTGCCAAACTCCTGGGTGTTACCATAGACCACAAAATGGGCTGGAAGGTCCATGTAAATAACACAATCAAGGCAGCCTCGTACCGACTCTACATGCTACGACGACTTAGCTCACTTGGGACACCCACGGCAGAGCTGAGGACTAACTACAACGCCTTTATTCTCCCCAAATTAACGTATGTGTTACAAGCCTGGTCTTCTTCTCTCAACTCCACCCAACAATGTCGGCTAGAGAAGGTACAGAAAAGGGCCCGCAGAATCGTGCTCGACGCAGAATATTCCTTCTACATCAACGCTCTCTCCACCCTGGAAATGCCATCCCTCAGTGACCTCCACCACCAAGCACTGGCAAGGTTTGGCAGTGAACTACTGCACCACCCTCGTCATCGCCACCTCCTGCCACCGGCAGCCCCCCCACCCACATCGTGCAGTCCGCCACTACAACAAAATTCAGCCCATAAGAGCCCGCACCGATAGATATAAGAATAGCACCATCCCATCTATTGTTAAAATAATATACAACTCCTGATTTATGTACTGTACAGCCCTGTAAATGCATTCAACGCATATTATATCATTATGTCTAAATCAAATGTAATTCTGTATATTTTCAGCCACCGGCTGCAACTCTATTAATAAACCGTTTATTATTATTATTATTATTTATTAAGAATAATATGGATCTGGTTGATAAATTCAATAACTTACACATTAATTATGATTTTAAACTGGACAGTTTTGATGTAACATCACTCTTTACAAAGGTACCAGTTGATGATTTACTGGAGTTCCTCACAGATTGCCCGGATAATATTTCATTGCCCGTCTCGAAAGATGACTTCATCGAACTCATCAAACTATGTATTAAGGATTGTAAGTTTGAATTCAATGGAGAATATCATGCTCAAAAATTTAGTATGGCAATGGGTAATCCGCTTTCAGCAGTATTAAGCAACTTATATATGGAATTCTTTGAGAAGAAACTATTAAGTAATATTTTACCACTTTCAGCAGTCTGGTTTAGATATGTAGATGAAGTAATATGTCTTTGGTCATGTAATGAGGATCTAAAAGCTTTTCTACCACAACTTAACAACATAGCTCCCTTGATCAAATTCACAGTGGAATTAGAGATTGACTGCAAATTACCATTCCTAGACTGCCTGATCCACAGAATAAGTAACACCTTTATGTTCAGTATTTGTAGGACACCTACTAATGTGTGTTCATACATTCATTACTATTCTGCCCACCATAATAGAGTCAAACAGTCAGTATTTTCATCAATGTTTTTTACGTGCTCTAAGAGTATGCAGTCCGGAATTCATTGATGAGGAATATAAATATATCTATAATATTGGCTTGAACCTTAAGTACCCTAGGTCTTTTATAGACAAATGCCCACCCAAGACAATAAGAATCTCTTAGTATTACCATTTAACAAAAATTTATCTCAAATTCCTATACAACTGAAAACCTGGAACGTTAATGTGGCATTTAAATACTCATGCGCTGTAAAATAAATGTTAATTAAGAACTCCCCCAACAATGCAGGCGGCTGCATTTACAAGGCTCTTTGCAAGGAATGTAATATGTTCTATTTAGGCCAGCCGGGTAAAGATATTATAACTAGACTTAAAAAGCATAAACAAAGTATTAGGACTGGCATTGACTGGGATAATGCCTCCTTAATATTACCTTGTAATTCAATTGTCAGTAGGTACATTATACAATCCAGTCTCATTAAACATACCGAATCTGTCAACATGAATTTGGGTAATGGTATGTACAAACTGGATAATTTTGTGAATAAGAAGATTTGTAACCAGGTGAGAAGGTTGGGTCATCTTACCCTCTGACCTAACTACGAACAACTGCTGTGCTTAGAGATGGCATAGTCATTTTTTTTATTAAAAAGATTAGTAAGGATCACTGCCTTATGACCGGAACATTGTGGACCCCTGCTGGCCCCTAGGGACTTGATCTCACTCTCCTCTACTGTATATGTTAGCCTTGTCAAGTATTTCTCCTTAGTCAGTACTCACTCCTGAAAATGTGAATTACGCGAAAGCGCTTGACAACTTCGTGTATTCTTGTTTCCTTGTGGTTATCAGCATATATATATATATATATATATATATATATATATATATATATATATATATATATATATATATATATATATATATATATATATATATATATATATATATATATATATATATATATATATATATATATATATATATATATATATATATATATATATATATATATATATATATATATATATATATATATATATATATATATATATATATATATATATATATATATATATATATATATATATATATATATATATATATATATATATATATATATATATATATATATACATACTAGCGGAATCGCCGCCCTCCGGGCGGCTCTTTCGCTAGGTTCAAGATTTCTTAACAGCATTATAGGAGTTCCAATCATGAGAGTGAGGTGGTGAGGAGGCATTCCAGCGGGCTCCAAAGAAATAAGGAATTCTGCATGGTACTGGACTGCTTGGTCCTGGTCGATTACTGTATCAACAGATTTGAATGAGGTCTCACTGCCTGGAAGCTGTTTGAGTAGAGTCATGTTGATTTCAGCCACTTGTGAACCTTGTAGTGGTGAATAATGTTTGGGTAGACCATGGTAGTGGGCTCAGTTGAGGACTTTACAACATTTCCACATCCTTTTCAAACTCTGTGTGGTTTAATGGGTCGGGTCGGGTTGGGTGTGTCGGATCGGGTTGGTTATTTTTTTTTTTTGAGATCCTCACATGACACTTGCTATCCATGCCAAATTTGGTCCGGGCGGCTCTTTCGCTAGGCCACGGTAGGACGCCACCCTCCGGGAGGCTCCACATTGTCTCACTGTTCAGTCCCCAAAACTTCTTCTTCCATCAATAGTTCATTAACAGTGTATGTAAGTTCCACTACAACAGTACAGCAATGTATATTTTTTTAGCATTAAACTGTTATTATTTTATTGTCTAATCACTACATATAACACCACCCATCATCACTACATATAACAACATCCATCATCACTACATATAACACCATCCATCATCACTACATATAACACCACCCATTATCACTACATATAACACCATCCATCATCACTACATATAACAACATCCATCATCACTACATATAACATCATCCATCATCACTACATATAACACAAGCCATCATCATCACTACATATAACCCTATCCATCATCACTACAGATCGGTAAAGTAGGTTCCGAGATTCTCATATGGACACACAAACACATATACTTCTTTGTTTTATATATATATATATATATATATATATATATATATATATATATATATATATATATATATATATATATATATATATATATGTAACCGGTCGGAATTTGCTGGACTTTAATTTCTCACTTGACTGGGGGTTTATTAAAATTTAATAGATGGTAAAGGCAGTGGAAGCGCCCCTTTGAGAAAAATCCCGAACCAGCACAAGAACACTTAAATCTACTACACAAAATGAACTGTCCGTGACCCGTGGAAGGATAGCGTCTGTGACTGGGATGAATGAGACACACTGTAAAATTTAGACACTTATATTCCCTCCAACACTACAAACACAATCAAATAATGGTACACCAATATGCGCACCTCTTAACTTAAACTTAAAACACTACTCTGGGGAATAAAAGTTATAAATGACATAGAAATTATTAGAAACACAGGCAACAATAAATTTGAAGTATTAAGAAATGTTGCTTGCACACATGAAACAGGCCTTAAGGGCTTTCACAAAATAATATCAGTCACTTAGGAAATGGTATTAAAAAATAAGAATTAAATACTCTACAATGAATAGGCCTTAAGGGCTTTCAACAAAATAATAGCACCCCAACAGATGCACACTTCCTAACCTAACTTAACCACTACTCTGGGGAACAAGGTTATACCTGAGATCAGAATTATGAAGAACAATTAGATGCATTAAAAGAATCAAATCACAGCATCACTCTGGTTCCACTTAATGGCACGAACATTCAAAAACAATACTATCAAAATTATTTAGGACTATTAAACTACACACGTCAAGATAATATCAGTCTGAGGAATGGTGTTAACTGCACCCGAAATAAGGAAGATAAAATGTTCCTCTAGGTATCTCCTAGAGTCCTAGACTCACGGTCTCAGTGTGTGACCATTAATATACTCAGATAGCCTCAGTGTACTCCCAGTGCGTCCATGGGAAGGAAGAGAGTGAGCCAATCAGTCCTTGCGCAGTTGAGAGGAGCTTTAGCTTCCTGTTAGCAAGAGGGTTTCAATAAGCGGCTCGGGACATGTGGTGTTGTGAGCCGACGTCAGCTGGGCACCCAGACGGCTAGATTCCCTCAAGAGATCCTTTGGTACCCCGCTAAACAGTGACAGGCCTACTCTGATCGGTCCAATGGCGACAATCGCCACCCTCAATCATCAACGGCAGTCTCAAACGGCAGTCAATCTCTCGCAGTCAAACTCCGGTCAACTCGGGTCAACTCCAGTCAAGTGGGTTCTGACGGAAACCCTGAAATGAACTCACTGTTAGCTCTAGTTAACTTTACCACTGCCCTAT
>NW_024716703.1:8709748-8726788 GCF_018991925.1 Homarus americanus
CCTCGCGACCGTTTTGACCTCCACAACGCCTCCCTACGCCCGTGAGCTAAAGATACTTGAGATTCCTACGCAGATGGGGGACCTCGTCCTGTACGGTGCCCATGTGGTCGTCCCGAAGCCTCCGTCGTTGCTCTGACCCGCTACACCCACAGCCATCGTGGAGCAGAGGCCACCAAGCGCCGCCAAGCAGTAAAGTTGTGTACTGGCCCGGCATTGACGCGGATAGTCGTCAATACGGTCCGGTGTTGTGAGTCGCGTTACAGATCATGCAGCCCAGTCAACAGCAAGAAGAGTTCCTCTTGTGCGACGACGAACCCACCAGGCCCTTCGAGTCCGTGTCGGCGATTTCTTCTCAGCACAGCTGGGAAATTTAAGCTGTCGCCGACCGACTCTCTGGCTGGCCTGTGGTGGTGTAATCTGTGGCTCGGACACCCACGTCCGCGGGCCACCTCATTCGCCACCTCCGGCACCTCTTTCGTATTCAACTCCCGTACGTCTGCGGACCCGGACGGTGGGCCACAGTTCACCAGCGGGGACCACAGGATTCCTGAGCGTTGGGGAGTCCGCCAATATCGTGTCAACACCCCACTACCACAGCGCCTTCAAACGGCCATGCTAAGCTGGGTACAAGACAGTCACGCACCTCATCCTCTCAAGGTGGCACCTTCAGGCAAGCAGACTGTGAGAGTTTGACAAAGCACTCCTGGAGTTACGTATCACTCCCCACCCACACACAGGACGCTCCTGCTCCAGATCCTGTATGGTCACCCTCTCTGCTCTTGCGTTCTGCACGCCAAGGCCTTTGCGAAGGAGTGGCAGCAGGGAACGCTAGTAACTTTCAATCACTACATATAACAACAGACATCATCACTACATATAACATCATCCATCATCACTACATATACCATCCACTTCATCACTACATATATCTAGGACGCTACCCTTCGAGGTTCACACATTGTCCTTCACCAGCATTGCTAGGACCATATTTTATTTTGCCATTAGCAGCGTGCAAGCAGATTTTTGCTGAAGTTCCTCACCTGAGCATCCACAGAACTGTCCATGAGAGATGCAAGGAAAACACCAGGTTTAGTCAACTATCTTTAGGGACTTTCCCTGGCTTTTGTAGGGATATCATGGCAAAGCTCACTTTTAACTAAACCCAAAGTCAAGCTTGAATTCAAAATGGCAGTCAGTGATGAGAGGACCCTGGTAAGAAGAAGGTCTCCCTTTACCTTTTCTTGTCAGTATTGTAGCCTGTACATGTGGCATCATGTTCTTTCACCACCAGTTCTACATTGCAGTAGTGATTTTTGAGAAGTTCAAGATTTCTTAAGAGCATTATAGGAGTTCCTAAATTTTGAGAGTGAGGTGGTGAGAGGCATTCCAACGGCTCCAAAGATTGGGCAATTAAGGGTACTGGACTGCTTGGTCCTGGTCGATTACTGCACTTCAACACATTTGAATGAGAGTCTTCACTGACTGGAAGCTGTCTGAGAAGAGTGCTGATTTCAGCCACTGTTTCATTCTTTGGTCCTAGAATTGCGCGTTCACGCAGCCACGTGTGATCCTTGTAGTGGTGGATAATGTTTGGGTAGACCATGTTAGTGAGCTTAGTTGAGGACTTTACAACATTTCCACATATTTATGTGTGTGTGTATGTGTGTATGTATGTATGTGACCAACGTCACGTCTACAGCTCCCCGTAGGCGGTCTCCTCCACTCAAGTGTCCCTCCAGTCCTCGAGAACATCTAGTACCTTCCTCTTCTCTGAGTGACTCACCCCTGAAGATGTGAATTACAGGAAATAACACTGGCTGACCTCAGGCATTTTTTTGGAAGCTCTGTAGTTGTTGTAGTCTGTGCTTCCGAGCGTGATGAGTTGGACATGTGGTTACTCCAACACAGGCCTTACCAGCGCATTGTACAAGTGGACTTATGTCTTCTCAGGCATCAATTTAAAACGCTTTAATTTGGCGGCGGCAAGGTTGGCTTTCTTGTCTGTCCTTCAAGTGGGACGTGATGCCCGTCCGAGAGATAATCAGGCCGAGCAACCTGCCTTGTTAAGAGTACTCAATCTCTTCCTCGTCGATCATCAATGGGGCCGGCTTGAATATCATTTTGTTTGTTTTTATCTTCCATTTCTTTTCATACCCCAAGATATCCTCTATTGCCTGAGCAGTGAGTCGCGCCATCCTTGCCGTGGACCTTTCCAGGTAGGTGACGATCTATGTCACATTGTAAGCATACATGACGTACTCGCTGCTGACGATTAGTGGTGGCAGGTCAGCCGTGCAGAGCCTGTAAAGGGTTGCCCTGCGACACGCCGGTCGAGAGTGGGAATTCTTGCCACAGTGTTCTTGAATATTTTTTTAGTTTAACAAATTTATTGACAAAGCTTAGAGTACAGTTTGCCTATTCTGAGTAATTCAGTCAGGTCTTGACAATGAGGGTGGCAAAACTTCTCACTGCCACGCAGGACAGAATTTCATACACAAGGATATTCATCATATTCATTAACAGTATAAATAGGTCATAATCATGTGGGTGATGTCAATGTTCACTGCCATGCATCTTGATTTTGGCTCTGCGGTTCGTAATGAAGTTGCACTGCAGGCGCATCAGGTTTTCGGGTAGCCCCAGTTGTATGACCTTTTCTGCAGCCCCGCGTGCCAAGCCTTGTCAAACGCCTTGCTGACGTCCTCCAGATACATTCGCAGCCGCTTATTTACTGTTTTTCGGGGATTTTGGCTGGTACTGTACCTCCAGTAGCGACATCGGTCGAAATCTTCCCTACTTTTGGTATGAGGCGATTTTGAACATCATAGGGAAGTATCCGGAGCGAGGTAAGCATTGCCCCTCTATCGTGTTGTCGGGAAATTGGGCCAGGTTCTTTTTATTAATATGACTTTGCCCAGGTGACATTCTTACACCCTTTTATGACAGCTGACACATCTGCAGGATCTATGCGCTCCGTTAGGTAGCTTTCGTCCACCAGTCTAGTAAAGTCAGCCCGTGTGAGCGGCTGGAACAGATGCTGATGGTCCTACAACTGGCCTAAAATGTCTTCCACAAACTCTCTGTCGAACACCTCGTGCTCTTCTTCACCAAGATCTTTCGCAAATATCGCCGATGTAAATGTTCTTGATTTCCTCCTCGAATATTTTCTAGTTGTTTTGGTCGATTAGGTAAGGGACCGCGTTAGAAGTGGAACCCATCAGTCGCTTGATCCCCTTCCAGAAGGCAGCAGAGCCGTCTGTTGCTCTCGGTACCGGTCTCTCAGCTCTTGCGTCCACCCGCAGATACTGGCTAGCTGTCTCACGTGATCATACTGGACACTAAGCTGCCTCAGCTGGTGACTAGTGTGAGGGTGGTGAATGGAACTTTGGGTGGTGAATGGTCCTGTGGGTGGTGGTCGGGATGTTGTTGTCCATCTCCGTCATCACATCAATGTACCATTGCTCGACCGCGTCGTCAATGCCATTGAGGCTGGCCTCTTCCAGGTTCCCCCTTTACTTGAGACTGAGAGACTCCTTGAAGGAGTCCCTGTCTGCCCGTTTGAGGTTTGACCTAATTTTGCAGGGGATCGTAATGGGATTGGAGAGAACGTTACGACGACTAGCAGGCGGTCGCTGGTACTGATGGGTCCGGCGGTAACGTTGTTAGAGAGGATTATGTCGTGGTGTTGTGGCACTGGTCCTCCTGATCGGTGTAAAAAAATCTGGCCAGAGGTGTTGCAGTTTTCCCTTGCTGATGTTGTCAAACGGCGCCATACCGGAGTTATTCTCATTATCGTGTCCGAGTATAGCGTGGCGGGCATTTAAGTCATCTATGATGTATGTTGCTTTTCTGTGGCGCAGCAGCTGGTCGAGGTGTTCTTTGGGTAAATAAGGACGTCGGGGAGGTAGGTACATCGTGTATATGATAACAGGTCCCCACGTGGTCTCCACCTGCACTCCTTTAACTGAATCCTCGAAGTCTAGCAACACTCTGTGACTCAGCCGTGACCTGGTGGCTACAGCGACACCGTCGTTCAGTTCACCCGTCATGTTCCTTTTGTATACAGTGTAGCCAAAAAATTTCAGCTTACTTTCATCCTTTGTGCCGGTATGTGTTTTGCAGAATAATGTCTGGTTCTAATTGATAGAATAGGTTAGAAAGTTCGTTGCGTCTATTAAGGGACCAGAATAGGACATCATGTTGGACAATTTTCATCTTGCTAACAACTGCCATTTCGGAGACTGTAGCTTGGGGCATCGCTTCAAGAGTTTGCTCGGCTTCTGCCGTTTCTAGGATGCCGGAACTTCTTAGCAGAACCTTCGAACATCTGCGTGTCAGCTAGTGACGGGCCTTCAAACTTCCCGTCAACCGAGTACAGGAAGATGTTCAGGTCCTGGACCTGCGTGTCGAAGTCATCTACTGACGCTGCAGCTCGAGTGTCTTGTTCCTGTGTGGAGTAAGTGTCCATCACCAGGTTGCAACCATTGACTGTAGTTCTAGCCCGATGGTCACTCTCGTCGCTGGGGGTACATGTCTTAGGGTCACGGAGATTTGCAGTGTCGCTAGAGGAGCTGTAATCCCAGGGGGACTGACTGGCCACGTCGGGGCTACGGTTTTGCTGACTTTGGCCTAAATCTGGGTGATCATGGTCCATTTCTGGCGTGGGTTGAGGTCGTCGTGAAGTTGTTGAGTGGCCTTCATGATTTCTTTTGAAGGGACGTCATCGCTTATTTCGACAGGTGCAATGTTGTTCATGGTTAGTGTCTCGTTGAGGTGTTTCGAGAATGAACCATGTTCATGTGATGGGCATGCAGGTAAGACAAGCATATAACGGTGGCTTTGAACTCTTCCAGCTGTGGAGACGAGACGCTCCTGATGCTCTCCGCAACTGCTTCCCTCATGGCGCCCAGTGACTCAGTAACTGCTTGTTTTATTGAATTCTTGATGGTTCGTATCTCTGATTGCAGGATATCAATGGTGTCGCCGACATTGGTGGTGCTACGGCAGCCTTTGTAGAAGTGTTGATCAAATGAGTACTCAGGGCAGTTCTTGGTAATGTGGTGGTCATTGTAATTATAGCACTTCACACATTGTTGGATGAGTGTTGATCAGATGAGCACTCAGGGCAGTTCTTGGTAATGTGGTCATTGTATTTATAGCACTTCGCACATTGTTGGATGAGCGTATACTTTTCGTATTGCATTTGGTGTGATGAGATAGAAGTGACATATGCGTAGAGCCCCTTCTCCTTCATTTTTTTCACATCCCTTGGGTCTGCAAAATGAACCTTAATTATATTATGGGCATACATTGGGTACACCTCCACACTCATGACATTGTTATGCTTTTCTATTTCATCTCTTAGTTCTTCTGCATTATTTTCTACCACATCTTTGTCCAAAGTCTTACAAACAAGTGTTAGCTTGGCGCCGCATTCCCGTGGGACAATGATGTCGTACCCGTTGGTTTTCATTTTGTCCATGGCACCAGACTTCGGTAGCTTATCTGTATCTTCATCTGTCTCTGTGAGGATGATGTAACTGTCTCTCATCCTTAGGTCACTTGATAGTTTTTTTTAGCTATATCTGAGACCGTTGGGTCGGGGTTACGCAGGACTTTACTCTCAATTTGGCCATGGTCAGTTACATACAGTACATCAAAATTCTATGCAAGGAAATAATTCAGAGCCCTACTTAATCTGTCCACCTCAGCTAAGCCCCATGGATGCCACTCGCTCTGTCCACTTGCTGAGAGAGTAGAGACGGGTCTAGGTTATGAAGCGTTGTTGTGTTGTTGTTGAGATTGTCGGACCGTAGTCCGACACGGGCCTTTGCCTGTAGGCGGCCCGTTTGGTGGTTCCGGCTGGAGCTCTTGGAGCAGCCAGACCGGCTTTGGGATTGGGGATGGAGGATGTCCTACCTGCAGATAAGAAAGGATATTGCAGGTTTGCAAGTGTGAGCGGACCCTCGGCCAGTGAACGCTTACCACCATCCCCCACTCTTGGACGTGGTCAGCTTTCGAGTGGCGCTCCCCCCGAACTGGGGAGGATACTTACTGGGGGAGGATACTTTCTAAGCTATCTGGGTGGTGGGTATCGTATGATGACCCGTAAAAGGTGGTAAATGTGGTTTGTTTGGGCCTTTCGGTTTAGAGTGGCAGCTGGTGTTGTGTGTTCTTCTTGGAAGTTTCGAATTCTGTTTCGGAGACTTTGTGTGACTTCGCAGTCGAGGAGATAGTGTTCCAGTGGGTTGGCCGCTGGCTCCTGACAGTAGGTGCATTCCCTGACGACATTTCCTATCGTTTGCCAGGTGCACTTGTACCCTAGTCGTAGTCGATGAAGGCTAACTAGGGTTTGTCTTGGTGTTTTCTTGTCCGCGAATGGTGGTTCCTCTTTTGTAGCCACCAGGTACCATTTGGCTGATTGGGAACCAGCGTTGAATGCCTCAAGGAAGCTCTTTTGGATGTCGAGCTTGGTAGTCTCTCTGAGGTGGTTCTTGATCTGTTGCACGCTTGCTGGAACTTGAACGGGTACGCTTCTAAAACGTGTGGCTGCCTTGGCTGCTTCGTCTGCCATGTCATTTCCCCCGATCCCTACATGACTGGGAATCCAGTGTAAGACGAATGGGCGATTTTGTCTTTGGAAGTCCTGTAGCTGTGGGAGGATCGAGGTTATGATGTGGACGTTGTCTCTTGGTTGACTGTGTTGCAGCGCCTGCATGGCCGTTTTCGAGCCTGACCTTGGGTGTAGAAGGCCGCTCCGGCTGCATCAACCGGTGTCTCGGTGGCTATGGCTTCCTGAGTTATTCTCTTGAATTGCATTGAATTGAATTGAAACAGTTTATTTAGCCAGAAAAAAACACAGATACAGAGTGGATAATAATAACAATATTAACATAGCTGAGCCAGTTGAGAACCTAAGCTCTCTTTTAGGCACCTGATATATACTATACATTTATCTCAAGGAAGTATTATGTACCATTTAGTATCATCTGGAATAGTACAATAATAGCACGGTGGAAATAAGAACATCTCATAATGTTACCACGGTTATCACTTCAATATTTATTTACTTTATTCATTTCTTTTTTTAGTTTATTTTATTTTTATTTATAATATAAGTACATACATAAATTACAGTGGAATTGAAAAACATAAGTATAATGGGGGAGCAGTACATGGGTTGTACAGTATTAAGGTTGAACAAGAGGACACAGCCGTCAGGATTGTGTCTAGTTGGCAATTATGTTTCTTGCAATGGTAATTTCTTATCTATTTACATGATAATTTCCGATAATCGGTTTTGATGGTACAATATAAGCAGGTACTGTAAATATAGTAGGTATTACAAGAAATATTAATACTTAGACTATAGATATTTTTTAAGAGATGATTTAAAGGTCCTCCTTCTGGAGATTGGATTTGCTATCACCTAGTTCTGTGATGGAACTACATAATCCCTGTCTCGTATGTCTTGGTTGTTCTTGACGAATGTTTCTGCTTGCAGGTGCCTGATGACCTCGCTTGCCTCGTGCGGCCAGGTGGCCCCTCGCACTCTGTGGTCGAGGTGGAGGGAGGCACTGGTTCGCTTTTTGGCAGCTGTGGGCTTATCTGATCTACAGATTTGGGCGAGGAGTCCGGCTTTCACCTGCTTGGCTCGTACTGCCAGGGATGGTAGTTCGGTTTCCATTTACAAATTGCAAATTCTGGTCCACATGGGTGCTTCGAGAATGGTCCTGAGAGTATTATTTTGAATAACTTCTAGCTTAGCTATCTGGTCTTCTCTCAGCCCAATGAGCGCTGGAGCACTGTAATCTACCAGCAATCTGATGGCGGCTGTGTAGTAGGTTTTGAGCACGTGTATGTTCGCTCCTGCCAAAGCAGTAACAGAAAATGTTGCCACCCTTACTGTCTAGACACAGTAGCCCTCTGATTCCCCACCATGTGGCTCTGCCCCCCAGGGTTCGCATTGTTACCAAACAACAGGAACTCTATGCGAAAGGATAGGGAAGAAGGGTAGCGTACAAGAATAATAATACCAATGCACAACTACAAGATAAAGCTGCCAGAGCGAGCCCAACGTGAAAATCAAGGCTGACAGTCATAAAAGAGTAGTTACTGACAAGGCCAATATATACAGTACAGTAGAGGCGAGTGAGATGAAGTCCAAGGGACAACAAGTGTCCATCATATTCAAGTCATTATACAGTACCCAACACTTTTTACCAGGTTAAAAATCTTGTTAATGATTCAGTATGTTTAATGAGACCTGATTCTATAATGTTCCTACTGAGAATTGAATTGCGAGATATGAGACATGATTAAGGATGCATTATCTTGGGAACTTCGTGTTTTCTCTTTTTCCTAAATGGTTTATGGTTATCGACATATTATATATATATATATATATATATATATATATATATATATATATATATATATATATATATATATATATATATATATATATATATATATATATATATATATATATATATATATATATATATATATATATATATATATATATATATATATATATATATATATATATATATATATATATATATATATATATATATATATGTGTGTGTGCAAGTAAATCACTGTAGGTGTGCGCGTGATCCAAGTATATGATTTTGGTTTAAGTTTTGATGGCTCTAACAAGAGAGTCGACAGTGTTGATATAGCCAGAGTATTTTACAATTTGGAGAAATTTAGTAATTTGACAAATGGAGAAGTGAACATGTGTAAAGGTATTGTGTATACATCTATGTCTAAGCCTTGTGTTCCAAATTATCCAGAAAGATTCACCAAAGCAATCCAAGCCCTTAAGAAAAATAAGGATCTACATGTTACTAAAGCAGATAAAGCCAACACAGTAGTGATTTTAAACAAAGGTGATTATTTTTCTAAAATGAATGACCTTTAATGTGATGTTGCAACATATTCTAAGCTCATAAATAATCTTCTCAACACAGTTAACACTCAGAGGTAAAGCTAATCTTATTAAACATTTTACTTCAAAGTCTCCTCTACGGTCTAATCAAGACTCACAAGCCGAATAACCAGCAAGACCCATCATTAGCTCAGTTGGGTCAATCTCTTATAAGTTATCTAAATGGTTAGTTTCTTTACTAAATCCCCTAAACTAGTAATATGCGGTGACTTCAATGAGTTAGACATCAGTGACATCACCCAACACCTTCACCTTGCACAAAATAGTTGACTTTCCCACACATGGGAATGCCACCCTTGACCTCATCATGACTGATCTCGGCAACCACTACCTTCCCACCCAGCCGCTGCCTCCCATGGGACGCAGCCCCCACCTGTCTCTCTACTCTGGTCACCTACACCCACCATCTCACGACCGCCAGTTGCCACCAGGACTTACCGAACCACCCCCAACTCTGCCATGCAGCGTTTCGGATAATGGATAACCCGGTATCCTTGGACTGAAGTGATTTCGTTAGACGATGTGCAGAACAAGTGGGATAACTTCCTGGACACTACCACCAAAGCCTACCACCACTTATTTCCAGCGGTGGATTACACCCCGCATAAAAAGACTTATTGAGCAGCGGAACAAGGCATACTACACCAACAACCGCCTGTACAAAATTCTACGTAACCAGGTCATCAAGGATATCAAGTCGGCCAAGAAGTCTTATTATCCCAGGAAAGTGCACGGCCTCAAGGAAGTCGGCATCGGTCAGTGGTACTCCAAGGTAAAAGATCTCTGTGGTCTCAATCGTCAGTCTCCCACACTTCCTTTCATCTCACATTTACCTAGTGAGGAGGCAGCTGAGATAATTAATAACCACTTTGCTACCATATGTCATACCTTACACAGTCGTTGACCTCACTCTCCTCCCGGCTTACTTACCTTCCCCCTCCCCCCGTCCGAGTGTTGAACAATTTGAAATCGCCAACAAACTCCTGAAATTTAAATCCAAACGCTCCACGGCCCCAATTTACCTCCCAATCAAATTATACAAGGTGTTTGCAGTCGAACTTGCCAACCCCCTCTGTTCTATTACACTGGTCTACAAAAAAATATTTTTTTTTCTGGCATGAAACCTTTTAACTGTTTTTTACTAACTTTAAGGTGCTGAATCCAAATCTGATCTCAGATTTGCTCCATCACGTAACGTGCCAGAATTTACTGAGCTACCAGAGATTGAGGATATAGACCGGAATTCACCTGTTTCTACTGATGAAGATGAAGAGACTGATCTTTTCAAGCCATCTGGTGAAGATTGTGAAAAGCCAACGTTGTTTACTCAGTCAGAATTGAATGATCTGGTCAGAGATCTAAATTTGCCAAAACAGTCTGCTGAATTGTTAGCTTCCAGGCTTCAAGAGAAACGACTCTTAAAACCTGGCACGAGTGTCTCCTTTTATCGCAACAGAGAAGAGCAACTGCGGAAGTACTTTCATTCATATGACCAGCTTGTTTTTTGTAATGATGTAGAAGGACTTCTTCTCTCCATGGGACTACCAGCATATGATAGTAAGGATTGGAGACTTTTTATTGACAGTTCTAAAAGGAGCTTGAAATGTGTTCTTCTTCATAACGGAAACAAGTATGGTTCAATTCCAATCGGACATTCTGTACAAATTAAAGAAGAGTATGAAAACATTAAGACTGTTCTAGAGAGGTTGCAATACCATGCTCATGAATGGTTAATTTGTGTGGACTTGAAAATGGTAAACTTTCTATTGGGCCAGCAAGGAGGGTACACAAAATACCCCTGTTTTCTGTGCTACTGGGACAGCAGGGCTACAGCAGACCATTGGGTGAAAAAGAATTGGCCACCAAGACATAGTTTGACGCCTGGTGACAAGAATATCATTAACGATCCTCTGGTTGACAGGAAAAACATTGTCCTTCCTCCTCTGCACATAAAACTTGGTATCATGAAGCAATTCGTCAAGGCTCTTGATCATAGTGGAGAGTGTTTCAGATATATATGCTTAACCTTTCCAAGTCTTAGCGACGAGAAGAAAAAGGCAGGGATTTTTGATGGACCTCAAATAAGAACACTACTCAGAGATCCACACTTCCTTGCAACAATGACTGAGACACAGGCAAGAACTTGGAATGCTTTCTCTAATGTGGTGCGGAACTTCTTAGGGAACAAGAAAGCGGACAACTATCAAGAAATTGTGGAAGAGCTGCTCTTGAGTTTACAAGCACTTGGATGCAGAATGAGTATCAAGGCTCACTACTTACACAGTCACTTGGACGAGTTTCCAGAAAATCTGGGAGAAGTGAGCGAGGAGCAAGGGGAGCGCTTTCATCAAGACATTAAAGTAATGGAAGAACGTTACCAAGGTCGATGGGACTCGAACATGATGGCGGACTACTGCTGGAGTTTGATGAGAGACATTCCAGAAGCTGTACATAAGAGATCGGCCAAAAAGAGGAAGTTTATGTAACTGTAACTTGATCTTAATACTTGCACTATTTCTACCGTACATTAATTGTTTTTTTTTCACCCTTCAATGTTACATTTAAATATTATATGTGCATTAACTTTCCAATTTGATATTAACAATTTTTGGTTATAGAAAAATACAAATTATAATGCTGAAAAAATTTATGTATACATGTTTAAACCGTCAATTTTGATCCAAAAGTTTACGTTTCCTAGCAAAAGTGCAATATGGTATATCTCAAAAACTTGATGTGATAGACAAAGCAAATGCCCTAATGAATGGAAAGCTGCATTTGTCACCCCTATCCCCAAGGTCACCACCCCACAGTCCCCTAACGACATCAGGCTAGTTGCCATTACCCTCATACCCAGTCTACTCTGTGAAGACTTTGTTTTTGGGTGGGCATTTGCTAGAATCTATTAGTCAATTGATCCACAGCAATTTGGCAATATGAGGACCTCCTCTACATCACACTGCTTGGTGAGTTTTCTGGATTTTCTGCACAAAAACCTGCAGAAACGAAAGACATCACTGGCCGTTGCCCTTGTTGACTTTAGGAAGGCCTATGACCTTGTTGATCATTGCACTGTTATCAACAAGGCCATTGCACTAGGGATGCCCACCAACCTAGTCTCATGGCTCACCGATTTCTTGAGTGGACGTCGTCAGGCAGTGAGGTATCAGGGCTCGATCTCGACATTCCAACACCTCACCTGCGGTGTTCCGTAGGGGACCAAGATGGGACTACTGTGCTTCCTCATCCTGATCAACGACGCTTGATCGGACACTCCTCACAGGTGGAAGTATCTGGATGACTGCACTGTGGGGGTTACAGTGGACAACACAGCACCAGACTACTCATCGCTACAAGGCACCCTGGACAGGCTACAGGCATGGTCTACGGAGAACAAAGACACCATCAACCACACCAAAACCGTAGTCATGCACATCAATTCCACCACCACTCCAGTGCAAGCCCCAGCAGTCACAGTGGGTGCCCACCCTCTCCAGTTAGTGCAGTCTGCCAAACTCCTGGGTGTTACCATAGACCACAAACTGGACTGGAAGGCCCATGTAAATAACACAATCAAGGCAGCCTCGTACCGACTCTACATGCTAGGACGACTTAGCTCACTTGGGAAACCCACGCCAGAGCTGAGGACCATCTACAACGCCTTTATTCTCCCCAAATTAACGTATGCGTTACGAGCCTGGTCGTCTTCTCTCAACTCCACCCAACAATGTCGGCTAGAGAAGGTACAGAAAAGGGCATGCAGAATCATCCTCGACGCAGAATATTCCGTCTACATCAACGCTCTCTCCACCCTGGAAATGCCATCCCTCAGTGACCTCCACCACCAAGCACTGGCAAGGTTTGGCAGTGAACTACTGCACCACCCTCGTCATCGCCCCCTCCTGCCACCGGCAGTCCGCCACTACAGCAAAATTCAGCCCATAAGAGCCCGCACCGATAGCTTTAAGAATAGCACCATCCCATCTATTGTTAAAATAATAAACAACTCCTGATTTATGTACTGTACAGCCCTGTAAATGTATTCAACGCATATTATATCATTATGTCTAAATCAAATGTAAGTCTGTATATTTTCAGCCACCGGCTGCAACTCTATTAATAAACCGTTTATTATTATTATTATTATTATTTATTAAGAATAATATGGATCTAGTTGATAAACTCAATAACTTACACATTAATTATGATTTTAAACTGGACTGTTTTGATGTAACATCACTCTTTACAAAGGTACCAGTTGATGATTTACTGGAGTTCCTCACAGATTCCCTGGATAATATTTCATTGCCCGTCTCGAAAGATGACTTCATCGAACTCATCAAACTATGTATTAAGGATTGTAAATTTGAATTCAATGGAGAATATTATGCTCAAAAATTTGGTATGGCAATGGGTAATCCGCTTTCAGCAGTATTAAGCAACTTATATATGGAATTCTTTGAGAAGAAACAATTAAGTAATATTTTACCACCTTCAGCAGTCTGGTTTAGATATGTAGATGAAGTAATATGTCTTTGGTCATGTAATGAGGATCTAAAAGCTTTTCTACCACAACTTATGAAATGAGCTCCCTTGATCAAATTCACAGTGGAATTAGAGAATGACTGCAAATTACCATTCCTAGACTGCCTGATCCACAGAATAGGTAACACCTTTAAGTTCAGTGTTTGTAGGAAACCTGCTAATGTGTGTTCATACATTCATTACTATTCTGCCCACCATAATAGAGTCAAACAGTCAGTATTTTCATCAATGTTTTTTACGTGCTCTAAGAGTATGCAGTCCGGAATTCATTGATGAGGAATATAAATATATCTATAATATTGGCTTCAACCTTAAGTACCCTAGGTCTTTTATAGACAAATGCCTTAACATTACTAAGAAATCTTTTTATAGAACTGATCCTAAGCCCACCCAAGACAATAAGAATCTCTTAGTATTACCATTTAACAAAAATTTCTCTCAAATTCCTATACAACTGAAAACCTGGAACGTTATGTGGCATTTAAAAACTCATGCGCTGTAAAACAAATGTTAATTAAGAACTCCCCCAACAATGCAGATAGCTGCATTTATAAGGCTCTTTGCAAGGAATGTAATATGTTCTACTTAGGCCAGACGGGTAAAGATCTTATAACTAGACTTAAACAGCATAAACATAGTATTAGGACAGGCATTGACTGGGATAATGCCTCCTTAATATTAACTTGAAATTCAATTGTCAGTAGGTACATTATACAATCCAGTCTCATTAAACATACCGAATCTGTCAACATGAATTTGAGTAATGGTATGCACAAACTGGATAATTTTGTGAATAAGAAGATTTGTAACCAGGTGAGAAGGTTGGGTCATCTCTTCCTCTGACCTGACTACGGACATCTGATGTGCTTAGAGATGGCGTACTCATTTTTTTTATTAAAAAATTAGTAAGGATCACTGCCTTATGACCGGAACATGGTGGACCCCTGCTGTCCCCTGGGGACTTGATCTCGCTCTCCTCTACTGTATATGTTAGCCTTGTCAAGTATTTCTCCTTAGTCAGTACTCACTCCTGAAAATGTGAATTACACGAAAGCGCTTGACAACTTCGTGTTTTCTTGTTTCCTTGTGGTTATCAGCATTTATATATATATATATATATATATATATATATATATATATATATATATATATATATATATATATATATATATATATATATATATATATATATATATATATATGTAATATTCAGAAATTTCAGTGTAATTTCAAACACCGCGCCATTGGGGATACTGAGCTTTCAAGGTCGTCGGAGGGAAGAGAGCGCTCCCTGCACATAGCGAGAGGTTGTGGAACTAGGCCTAAGTGATATTAAATGTAATTTGCCGAATTAATAATGATGCGATTCATGAAGTTAAGGGACTATTATTGAATTTGAAATTATTATAGTTCGTTTATCAGTCTGAATAATGTTACGGGTGTCCCAAGGAGTTATTAGTTAGGCGGAAAATATGTCACGTAGGCCTAAGCTAACGCCTTGAGAGGACACGAGGCGGGCTCTCTCTCAGTCACGGGGAAGCATTCAGACAAACAAGACGTCCCTGCCCATCCGTCACAGAAATAGTCACGTGGCCTAGTCACCTGTGTTGCACTATTGCAGTATAACAAGTAAGTCTCATTCGATCTCAGACAGGGTTAGATAGGGCAGTGGTAAAGTTAACAAGAGCTAACAGTGAGTCCATTTCAGGGTTTCCGTCAGAACCCACTTGACCGCGAGTTTGACTGCGAGAAGTTGGCTGCGAGAGACTGACTGCCGTTTGAGACTGCCGTTGATGATTGAGGCTTGGCGATTGTCGCCTTCGGAACGATCAGTGTAGGCTTGTCACTGGTTAGCGGGGTAGCAAAGGATCTCTTGAGTGAATGAGTGCTCCTGACAACTAAAACGACACGGGACCAGCATCAGCAGTGGGTGATCAGTTCTTACCACGTGGGTGCACAACACCAAGTGTCCTCGGTCAGCTAGAAGTGTTACCTACTGGCCATAGACACCTGCTGGCGTTCTCTCTTCCTGACCATGGACGCACTGGGAGTACACTGAGGCTATCTGAGTAAATTAATGGTCACACACTGAGACCATGAGTCTAGGACTCTAGGAGATACCTAGAGGAACATTTTATCTCCCTTATTACGGGTATATGTTGAGTTGGGTGGAGCATGGTTCACGAGTATTGGTGGACCCAGTAACATATCAATAATAGTGACTATATTTGTGTGTAGTTAATACCATTTCTCAGTTACTGATGTTATCTTGACGTGTGTGGTTTAATATTTCTTAAATAATTTTGATAGTTTGTTTTTTGAATGTTGTGTCACTAAGCAGAACCAGAGTGATACTGTGATTTAATTCTTTTAATGCATTTAATTTTTCTTTATAATTCCGATCTCAGGTAACCTTTGTTCCCCAGAGTAGTGTTTAAGTTAGGTTAGGAATTGTGCATCTGTTGGGGTGATATAATTTTGTTGAAAGCCCTTAAGGCCTGTTTCATGTGTGCAAGCAACATTTCTTACTACTTTAAATTTATTGTTGCCTGAGTTTCTAACAATTTCGATATCATTTATAACTTTTATTCCCCAGAGTAGTGTTTTAAGTTCAAGTTAAGAGGTGCGCATATTGGTGTACCATTATTTGATTGTGTTTGTAGTGTTGGAGGGAATATAAGTGTCTAAATTTTACAGTGTGTCTCATTCATCCAAGTCACAGACGCTATCCTTCCACGGGTCACGGACAATTCATTTTGTTTAGTAGATTTAAGTGTTCTTGTACTGGTTCGGGATTTTTCTCAAAGGGGCGCTTCCACTGCCATTACCATCTAATAATCTTTAATAAACCCCAAGTCAAGTGAGAAAATAAAGTCCAGTAAATTCCGACCGGTTACATATATATACATATATATATATATATATATATATATATATATATATATATATATATATATATATATATATATATATATATATATATATGTATATGTGTATATATATATATATATATATATATATATATATATATATATATATATATATATATATATATATATATATATATATATATATATATATATATATATATATATATATATATATATATATATATATTTATATATATATATATATATATATATATAGACTATGGGGTGCCGCCCTCAGGCAGCTTTCTTTCACTGGGTTCAAGGAGCCCTATTAACAACATTATAGGGTTCCAATCTTGGAATGGGGTGGTGAGGAGGCATTCCCAGCGGGCTCCAAAGGATTAAGAATTCTGCATGGTACTGGACTCATGGTCTGGTCGTTACTGTATCAGCAGAATTGAAAAGAGGTCTCGCTGCCTGGAAGCTGTCTGGAGTAGAGTCATGTTGATTTCAGCCACTGTTCATTCTTTGGTGCCAGAATTACGCGTTCACGCAGCCATGTGATCCTTGTGAGTGGTGGATAATGTTTGGGTAGACCATGTTGGTAGGCTCAGTTGAACTTACAACATTTCCACATCCTTTTCAGCCTCTGTGTGTGGTTTAACGGGT
>NW_024716703.1:8726888-8812056 GCF_018991925.1 Homarus americanus
ATACCTAGATCTTTCATAGACAAATGCCTAAACATTACTAAGAAACTTTTATAAACGACATCCCAAAGCCCACCCAAGAATAATCTCTTAGTATTACCATTTAACAAAATTTATCTAAATTCCTTTATAACTGAAAACCTGGAACGTTATGTGGCATTTAAAAATCCTCAAAGATCTTGTAACTAATCTATACAACAACATGAATATAGTGTTATAAGAAAGCCAGAATGCAATGCTCTGTTTGTTCATTTGAGGGATAATAAGCATTGTATTGACTGGGATAATGCCTCCTCAATATTAACTTGAAATTCAATTGTCAGTAGAACATTATACAATCCATTCTCATTAAACATGCCGAATCTGTCAACATGAATTTGAGTAATGGTATGTACAAACTGGATAATTTTGTGATTAAGAAGATTTGTAACCAGGTGAGAAGGTTGGGTCATCTCTTCCTCTGACCTGACTACGGACATCTGATGTGCTTAGAGATGGCGTACTCATTTTTTATTAAAAATTAATAAGGATCACTACCTTATGACCGGAACATGGTGGACCCTGCTGTCCCTGGGGACTTGATCTCCGCTCTCCTCTACTGTATATGTTAGCCTTGTAAGTATTTCTCCTAGTCAGTATCACTCCTGAAAATGTGAATTACAAAGCGCTTGACAACTTCGTGTTCTTGTTTCCTTGTGGTTATCAGCATTTATATATATATATATATATATATATATATATATATATATATATATATATATATATATATATATATATATATATATATATATATATATATATATATATATAATATTCAGAAATTTCAATTGTATTTCAAACACGCGCCATTGGGGATACTGAGCTTTCAAGGTCGTCGGAGGGAAGAGGCGCTCCTGCACATAGCGAGAGGTTGTGGAACTAGGCCTAAGTGATATTAAATGTAATTTGCCGAATTAATAATGATGCGATTCATGAAGTTAAGGGACTATTGAATTTGAAATTATTATAGTTCGTTTATCAGTCTGAATAATGTTACGGGTGTCCCAAGGAGTTATTAGTTAGGCGGAAAATATGTCACGTAGGCCTAAGCTAACGCCTTGAGGAAGGACGAGGCGGGCTCTCTCTCAGTCACGGAGGAAGCATTCAGACAAACAGACGTCCCTGCCCATCCGTCACAGAAATAGTCACGTGGCCTAGTCACCTGTGTTGCACTATTGCAGTATAACAAGTAAGTCTCATTCGATCTCAGACAGGGGTTAGATAGGGCAGTGGTAAAGTTAACAAGAGCTAACAGTGAGTCCATTTCAGGGTTTCCGTCAGAACCCACTTGACATGAGTTTGACTTGCGAAGTTGGCTGCGAGAGAGTGACTGCCGTTTGAGACTGCCGTTGATGATTGAGGGCTTGGCGATTGTCGCCTTGGGAACGATCAGTGTAGGCTTGTCACTGGTTAGCGGGGTAGCAAAGGATCTCTTGGTGAATGAGTGCTCCTGACAACTAAAACGACACGGGACCAGCATCAGCAGTGGGTGATCAGTTCTTACCACGTGGTGCACATACCAAATTGTCCTCGGTCAGCTAAGTGTTACCTACTGGCCGCAGGCACCTGCTGGCGTTCTCTTCCTGACCATGGGCGCACTGGAGAGTACACTGAGGCTATCTGAGTAAATTAATGGTCACACACTGAGACCATGAGTCTAGGACTCTAGGAGATACCTAGAGAACATTTTATCTCCTTATTACGGGTATATGTTGAGTTGGGTGGAGCATGGTTCACAGTATTGGTGGACAGTAACATATCAATAATAGTGACTATATTTGTGTGTAGTTAATACCATTTCTCAGTTACTGATGTTATCTTGACGTGTGTGGTTTAATATTTCTTAAATAATTTTGATAGTTTGTTTTTGAATGTTGTGTCACTAAGCAGAACCAGAAGTGATACTGTGATTTAATTCTTTTAATGCATTTAATTTTTCTTTATAATTCCGATCTCAGGTAACCTTTGTTCCCCAGAGTAGTGTTTAAGTTAGGTTAAGAATTGTGCATCTGTTGGGGTGATATAATTTTGTTGAAAGCCCTTAGGCCTGTTTCATGTGTGCAGCAACATTTCTTAATATTTTAAATTTATTGTTGCCTGAGTTTCTAACAATTTCGATATCATTTATAACTTTTATTCCCCAAGTAGTGTTTTAAGTTCAAGTTAAAGAATGCGCATATTGGTGTACCATTATTTGATTGTGTTTGTAGTGTTGGAGGGAATATAAGTGTCTAAATTTTACAGTGTCTCATTCATCCAAGTCTGGGCCTTTATCCTTCCACAGGGTCACGGACAATTCATTTTAGTTAGTAGATTTAAGTGTTCTTGTACTGGTTCGGGATTTTTCTCAAGGCGCTTCCTGCATTACCATCTAATAATCTTTTAAAAACCCCAAGTCAAATGAAATTAAAGTCCAGTAAATTCCATGGTTACATATATATACATATATATATATATATATATATATATATATATATATATATATATATATATATATATATATATATATATATATATATATATATATATATATATATATATATATATATATATATATATATATATATATATTATATATATATATATATATATATATATATATATATATATATATATATATATATATATATATATATATATATATATATATATTTATATATATATATATATATATATATATAGACTAGCAGGTGCCGCCCTCGGGCGCTCTTTCTAGGTTCAAGATTTAACAACATTATAGGGTTCCAATCTTGGAATGAGGTGGTGAGGAGGCATTCCAGCGGGCTCCAAAGGGTTAAGAATTCTGCATGGTACTGGACTCCTGGTCCTGGTCGTTACTGTATCAACAGAATTGAAAGAGGTCTCGCTGCCTGGAAGCTGTCTGAGTAGAGTCATGTTGATTTCAGCCACTGTTTCATTCTTTGGTGCCAGAATTCGCGTTCACGCAGCCATGTGATCCTTGTAGTGGTGGATAATGTTTGGGTAGACCATGTTAGTAGGCTCAGTTGAACTTACAACATTTCCACATCCTTTTCAACCTCTGTGTGGTTTAACGGGTCGGGTCGGGATGGGTGAGTCGGATCGGGTTGGCTGGATTTTTTTTTGAGATCCCCAAATGACACTTGCTATCCATGCCAAATTTTGTCCGGGCGGCTCTTTCGCTAGGCCACGGAAGGACGCTACCCTCTGGGAGGCTCCACATTGTCTCACTGGTCATGTCCCCAAAACTTCTTCTTCCATCAATAGTTCATTAACGGTGTATGTAAGTTCCACTATAACGGTACAGCAAAGTATATTTTTTTTAGCATTAAACTGTTATTATTTTATTGTCTAATCACTTACATATAACACTACCCATCATCACTACATATGATATCATCCATCAACACTACATATAACACCATCCATCAGCACTACATACAACATCATCTATCTTCACTACATATAACACCTTTCATCATCACTTCATATAACACCATCCGTCATCACCTCATATAACACCACCCATCATCACTACATATAACAACATCCATCATCACTACATATAACACCATCCATCATCACTACATATAACAACACCCATCATCACTACATATAACAACATCCATCATCACTAAATTTAACATCATCGTCACTACATATAACACCATCCATCATTACTACAGATCGGTAAAGTAGTTTTCGAGAATCTCGTGCGGAGACCTTACAACATTTCCACATCTTTTTCAACTCTGTGTGGTTTAACGGGTCGGGTCGGGTTGGGTGTGTTGAATCGGGTTGGTTGGAGTTTTTTTTGAGATCCCCACATGACACTTGCTATCCATGCCAAGTTTGGTCCGGCGGCTCAATCGCTAGGCCACGGTAGGACGCCACCCTCCGGGAGGCTTCCACGTATCTCTCTATTTCAGTCCACAACACTTCTTCTTCCATCATTAGGTCATTAACGGTGTATGTAAGTTCTACTACAACGGTACAGCAAAGTATATTTTATAGCATTAAACTGTTATTATTTTGTCTAATGATCACTCTTATAACACCACCCATCATCACTACATATAACATCATCCATCATCACTATATATAACATCATCCATCATCATTTCATATAACATTATCCATCATCACCACATATAACATCATAGATCATCACTACATATAACACCATCCATCATCACTACATATAACACCATCCATCATCACTACATATAACACCATCCATCATCACTACATATAACACCATCCATCATCACTACATATAACACCATCCATCATCACTACATATAACACCACCCATCATCACTACATATAACACCATCCATCATCACTACAGATCGGTAAAATAGGTTCAAATTCTCATGCGGACACACAATCACACATATATTTTGTTTTATATATATATATATATATATATATATATATATATATATATATATATATATATATATATATATATATATATATATATATATATATATATATATATATATATATATATATATATATATATATAACCAGTCGGAATTTGCTGGACTTTAATTTCTCACTTGACTTGGGGTTTATTAAAATTTAATAGATGGTAGGCAGTGGAAGCCCCTGAAAAAATCGAACCAGCACAGAACACTTAAATCTACTATACAAAATGAACTGTCCGTGACCCGTGGAAGGATAGCGTCTGTGACTGGGATGAATAAGGACACACTGTAAAATTTAGCCCTTTATATTCTCAACACTACAAACATCAAATAATGGTACACCAATATCGCACCTCTTAACTTAAACTTTAAACCTACTCTGGGGAATAAAAGTTATACATGACATAAATTTAGAAACACAGGCAACAATAAATTTGAAGTATTAAAAATGTTGCGTGCACACATGAACAGGCCTTTAGGCTTTCCCAAAATAATACAGTCATAGGAAGTAATAGCCAAAATAAAATTATATACTCCACAATGAATAGGCCTTAAGGGTTTTCAACAAAATAATATAAGTCACTGAGGAATGGTAATAAAATATAAATTAAATACTCTACAATGAATAGGCCTTCAGGGGTCTTCAACAAAATAATATCAGTCACTGAGGAATGGTAATAAAAGATAAATTAAATACTCTACAATGAATAGGCCTAGGGCTTTCAGCGAATAATATCAGTCACTGAGAAATGGTAATAAAATTTATGAAATTAAATACTCTACAATGAATAGTTGGGGGCACTCAACAAAATTATAACAACAGATACTTCTAACCTAACTTAACCACTACTCTGGGGAACAAGGTTATACCTGAGAGATCAGAATTATGAAGAACAATCAGATGCATTAAAAGATCCAATCACAGTATCACTCTGGTTCCATAATGGCACAAACATTCAAAACAATATTATCAAAATTATTTAGAAATATTAACTACACCGTCAAGATAATATCAGTCTGAGGTGTTAACTACACCCGTAATAATGAAGATAAAATGTTCCTCTGGTATCTCCTAGAGTCCTAGACTCACAGTCTCGGTGGCCGATATTAGTATACTCAGATAGCCTCAGTGTACTCCCAGTGCGTCCATGGGCAGGAAAGTGAGCCAATCAGACCTTGTGCAGTTGAGAGAACTTTGCTTCCCGTTAGCAAGGGTTTCACTAGCTGACCGAGGACACGTGGTGTTGTGCACGGAGTGGTAGAACTGATCACCACTGCTGATGCTGGTCCGTCTCGTTTTGGTTATCGGGAACTGTCGTTCCTCAAGAGATCCTTTGCTACCCGCTAAACAGTGACAGGCCTCTCTGATCGGTCCAATGGCGACAATCGCCACCCTCAATCATCAACGGCGATCAATCTCTGCGCCAGTCCTTCCGGTCGCTCCAGTCAACTCCGGTCAACTCAATCAACTCCAATCAAGTGGGTTCTGGCGGAAACCCTAAAATGAACTCACTGTTAGCTCTAGTTACTTTATCACTGCCCTATCTAACCCTGTCTGAGATCAAATGAGGCTTACTTGTTATACTGCAATAGCGCGCTGGTGACTAGGTACGTGACTATTTCTGATGGTTGGCAGCGGACGTCTTGTCTGTGTGGATGCTCTCGGGACTGGGGCCTAGCCAGCGTCGCGCGTCTCCTCAAGGCGTTAGCGGGCCTACGTGATATATTACCGCGCCTAACTAATAACTCCTTGGGACACCAGCATTATTCAGACTGCTAAACGATCTATAATAATTTCCAAATTCAATAATAGTCCCTTACTTCATGAATCGCATCATTATTAATTCGGTAAATTACATTTAATATCATATAGGCCTAGTTCAGCAATCTCTCGCTACGAACAGGCAGCCTCCTCCTCAGATGACCTTGAACGCTCAGTATCACTCATGGCGGGGCATTTGAAATTACTCTGAAATTTCTGAATATTACATATATATATATATATATATATATATATATATATATATATATATATATATATATATATATATATATATATATATAAATAAATCTTTGGTGCCCGTGATCAGTATATGCTGATAACCACAAGGAAAAAAACGAAAGTTCCTAAAGCGCTTTCATGTAATTCACACCTTCGGTGAGTTCTCACCTGAGATGGATTTTGCAGAATTTCAACATATATATATATATATATATATATATATATATATATATATATATATATATATATATATATATATATATATATATATATATATATATATATATATATATATATATATATATATATATATATATATATATATACTGTATATATTTTTTTTTTTTTTTTGAGGTGAGTTACTTATATTAGACCTCAAGATATCACCCTAGGAGGTGATAAGGCCAATATTAATACATCTATATCAGCATAGGCTTCTACTCTCTTGAAGAAAACTGTAAACTTGAGAGAATGGGTACCAGTGCAGACGAGCTCCTTACTGCCTGATCCGTGCAAGACGTACCTGAGTTAGATTCAGGTGGTCATTACTTTCCAAAACCTTCATCAGGAATAGTAGGGGGATGGAGCCGAAGGAAGGGCAGGATAAGTGCATGCACTAGCTTTGCTCACTCACCAAAAATAGGCTTTTCAGCATGCTTCAAAGCCCCTATTTTAGTGAAGTGAGCATCGCTAGTGCTAAATTCCACAGGAAGGAGGGTGCTCGGATGAAAGGGGAGCAGTGAGCATGCAAAGGACCATTTGAATTTATTTATCCTTAGATTAAGCTATATTTATTTGTTTGTCCTAGCGTGCTGTCTGTGGGTCGAGGGGTGGGACCCATTGCTACGTAGGCTGCATTAGATACCTGGTGAGACAGGTATCTTGTTATGAAGCAGCAGGCTGATTTCCACTGACCCCCTTCCCGGATCTGTGAGAAGGACTGGGTCCTCAGGAAGGCGAAGTGGAGTCACTACACCCTGTACGTCGTGGGGCCTTCCCAGGGTCCGCTTTTTCTATAACCTGCCGCAACCTGTCTGCCAATCCTCTGACTGAGAGTGGGCGGACCGAACGAGGATGAACAAAGAGATGTTGCTGGCTGGTGGTGTGACCAGCTATAGTGGAGAGGTATTGGTAGAGGATCCCGACCGGGCAAAGTCGGTGGTGCTGGAGACTGTGATTCTCCCACTCATTTTTTCACCAGGGAGGTGGGAGAAGGTGCCAGGGACACTGCAAAATCTCCTTGGGCGAAGGAGGTCCAGTGGTCGAACCTCGTGAGTGCCTTGAGCTGGGAGGACCTGAAGCCCGTGGCCAGTGCTACTTGGAAAAGGGCCTTCTGTAGAAAGCAGTCCTTTGACGGTCGGATGGTGAATGGATCCTGGGGTGAGACAGATATCAGATTAATCTATGTCCTGGTAAAATCTTCATAGTAACAAGAACATAGGAAAAACAGACAACATAAGGCCAGTGGCCTTCACACTATGTTGACAGTATAGTTCACAGGACTGAAGGAGTAGTACTTGCTGAGCCCAGAAGATTGAGGACTTTCTTCTAGGACCAGAAGGTCCGGGGTGGTCTAGCAGGTGGTCACTGGTGGAACAGGCCCCTCTTCAGCACGGGCCTGCTGTTAACCTTCACCCCGCATCCATAATCCAGGTTAGGTGAGGGCAGCCAGGTGGACGGAGAGGGTCGGGTTAGACCTGCCTCGCTCGTGCACTAGAGATGATAGATACTCCAGAACTACACTTTCACTGGGGGTGGGAGATCCTTGCTCCTTGAGGTACTGCTGGAAGGCTTTCCAGCAGAACTCATATTGTCAAGTAGTGTAGGGTCGTAATCCTGACAAGATGTCCTCCACCACTCTGGGCGAATACAGTCTGCTCAGGGAGGCACGGAGAAACTTCACGCATGTAAGTGAAGTGATCACCCTAAGAGGTGACAAGGCCAATATTAACACATCTATATCAGTAGAGGCTGCTACTAGCTTAAAGAAAACTGTAAACTTGAGGGAATGGGTACCTGTGCAGAAGAGCTTCTTACTGCCTGCGCCGTGTACTGCGTACCTGAGTTAGAATCAGGCAGTCATTCATTCTGTCCTTACTGCTGTAGGCAGACGTTCCAGACTCCTCTCCTGCTTCGCTTTTTGTTTGTGTCTGTTATTTTTCACCATCTGTGCGTTTTTTAGTCAGCAGTTTGCCAGAATGTTTTCTTTTCCTAGTTATTTAGGAGGGGGAAGTGTTTTTTGCTTGTTAATGGGTTGTTTGGCTTGTGCTGGTGACGTCCTGCCTTTGGCCATTTTCAGGCTTTTTTACTTTTCCATGTTTACGTGTTGTAGCCCCCTCACCCCTTTATGCTTCTGTGTAGTGCTTCACGCCAAGGGCGTCGCTTCATTGTTTGCTTTCCCCCCGTGGGTGGCCCTCTTTTTCACCCTCTTTTTGTGTATTCTCTCGTCCAGGCCTTGCACCGAGTCGTTACTCAGTTTCGTTGTCTGGCTCAGGTTGTGATGAGTGTATGTATATTATGTATGCTGGATTATGTATTATGTATGTATATTATGTATGTGCTCCATTTATATTTATTCAGCCTAGCTAGCAGCGTGTGGCAATGTTATTACCATATCCCACATGCTTAATTAATGTGCCTGGCGACGTATGGAAGCTGCTAATGTATCACTTGCCATACGTCGTCTATAGCAGTTGACCAGGAGCCTAGCTGGGAGGAGCGCTACCCCCCCTCTGTGTACATACTCTTATCCAGTAAACCGAACCTACAAAACTATACAGGTGTTTGTGTTCTCTCCTGTATATAGAACTTATTACCCAGAACACCTAACATGGCGCAGTGCGTAATCTTACTGGATAATTACGAGTGATTAGTGCAAAGTTTGTGAAAGCCGGCTTATGGACTCCCGCCTTGTCAACCACCGCGTCACCCCTCCTCGAAGAATTTAGCAACTTTGAGCAGTGTCAGTGACAGTGATTTTCTGTGAAGTGTTTAGTGCATTGTGTGTTTCGTGCCATTCATGTGTGACCTTGTTTTAAAGGATTTCCAAGGTATACGGCATGTTCTGGGCATTTGTGGGGAGTAGAGTTCAGCGCACCCTTCTCTAACCGTTTACAGAGGGTGACTAAGCTCCTCGCTGTCTCCAACCCCCCCTCACAGCGCCGCCTCCACCCCCCCTCACAGCTGGGGCGAGACGCTTTGCCCGCCCACACACACACACACACACACATACATGTACTAACACTTGCTGACCGCGCGGCTTCATTATATATATTTTATATATATAACCTACTTATCTGTGTATTTAATTAATTTTTTGTGTCTGAAATCTTGTTGATACGACGGGCTGACCGGTCAACACTGATTTAAGACACAGTACACAGATGAAGTAGTTATGTCTCACGCCTTACGTAGCCGTGGACCCAGCGCCTGGATGAGTCAAGCGGATGATAGTCCCCCAGAGATGGATGACCAGGCCGGCCACGACGCTCCAGCTCCCACAACATCGCGCAGCCCTTCACCTCAATATTCAGCGTTGTCCCCAGAGATAATTGCCTTAATGAAGTTTATGAGAGATGAGAGACGCGAGGATGAAGCTCACAGACGTTTGGCGGATGAGCACAGAAGGCAAGCAGAGGCAGAACGAGACCACCAACGGAGAGTGGAAGACAGTGCACGGTTTGAAGCCTTGATATCTCGCCTCACTGTTAACCAAGCCCCTGGCTCTAACACTGCCTCGGTACTGACTGGTTCAGATACCTCATCCATGCTTCCTTCACGCCCCCCAGCCCCACCTAAAGCAGCAGCTCAAACACCGCCCATCTTGAAGCCTGATGTGAATTTCCAGACTTTTCGTGAATGGCGGCGACGGTGGACTGATTATGCTACAATGGTGGATCTCCAGAGTTTGTCACAGCCTAAACAACTCATCCAGCTGCGTATGTGCCTGTCCTTGGAAATTCAGCGTGTCTTAGAACATACGTTGCAGGTACCTCCGACCTCTTCGCTGTCTGTAGAGGAGGTACTGGACATTCTACAACGGCACATCAAAGGACAGCAGAATGAAGCTCTGCGCAGGAGGGAATTGTTTAGCTGCAGACAGATGGAGGGTGAGTCTTTTGACGCTTTTTATGTACGTCTTAAGAGAGCCTCGGAAGAGGTAGATATATGTTTAGGCCACCACCAGCAGTGCGAGGAGACCCAGTTGAAGCAGGTGATCCTGATGGGTGTTAAGGACGAGGAACTTGTCCAACGCCTCACCTCCCTCGACTCTTCCTCTTCTCTTCAGGATGTGTTGACGATATGTCGCTCCTATGAGGCTGCCAGGTGTGCCACCTCTGCCATCCGAGCTCCCCCTACAGCTGTACGCGCTGTTTCCCGGTACAAGAAGGACAAGAAGTCTGCTCCTACGCCTTCGCCCACCACGTCCACGCCCGGTTCATTTTGTAACAACTGTGGTAAGCAGCACGGAACACAGGTGTGTCCAGCTGCTCAGTCTACCTGCAACAGTTGTGACCGTAAGGGCCACTGGTCGCTCACAGTGCGGTGCCCAGCTAAGTACGTACAGTGCAATGTGTGCGGTCGTCTGGGCCACTATGACAAGTGTTGCCCTACCCACAAACCCAAGGGACAGCGTCGGCGGAAGCTTCGGCGCCCTTCCACCAGTGAGGGCCGCCCACAGTCGCCAAATCAGAGGCACGACGACCCTGGACAAAGCCCGACCCATATTAGGAGGGTGTACTCCTCGCATCCCAGGACCAAAGTCCCCCAGTACATCAGCGTCATCGTGACCTACGGCGGTGTGTCATCCCGTCTTCAGATGTTGCCCGACACCGGCGCTGATGCTACAGTCATCGGTCCCCAGCATTTGCGATGCTTGGGGCTCTCTCCAAGCGATCTAGGACCGCCTCCCGAGGACCTCTGCGTCACGGCAGATGGTTCACAGATGGCCCCAGCCCTGGGTTCACTCTATGCACATGTCACCTTTGGCAACAGGTCGTGTCAGGCCTGGATTGACGTGCATAATGGTGTCCCGACTCCTTTGCTGTCCTACAGACATTGCCAAGAGTTGGCCATCATCTCCCAGGACTTCCCAACACCGATTCTGGAGGTAAAATACGCCAACAGGGTGCACGAAGGGAGCAGCAACTACCCTGCTGCCGCCCTACCCCTACCTCTGGCCAGTGACACCTCTCCTTCGGTAGTTGTCCCTGCTGCATCACGTCCCCACGCCTTGGCTCGCCTCCACGACAGTCACTGTGGAGCCGAGGCCACCAAACGGCGTGCAAGACAGACTGTGTTCCGGCCTGGCATCGACCCCGACATCTCCAATACTGTCCAGGTGTGTAAGCCCCGCCACGTATTACAACCCAGCCAGCAGCAGGAACCCTTCATGAGTGACGACAACCCCACCCGCCCCTTTGAGTCTGTGTCGGCCGACTTTTTCTGTGTGTCAGGAAAGTCCTTCCTCGTTATCGTCGACCGTCTCTCTGGTTGGCCGGTTGTCATTAAGTGCGGTAATGACACGACGTCTGCCGCCACCATCAGCAAGTTCCGCCACTACTTCCGTGACGTGGGCGTTCCTGTACGCCTGCGAACCGACGGAGGGCCTCAGTTCACAAGCCGGGACTTTGCTGTGTTCCTTGACCGATGGGGAGTCCGGCATGTGTTGTCATCGCCCCATTACCCGCAGTCCAACGGCCACGCTGAGGCTGCTGTCAAATCTTTGAAGCACCTCATCCTTAAGGTGGCCCCTTCTGGGAATATTGACTGCGAGGCCTTCGACCGGGGTCTTCTTGAACTCCGCAACACACCTAACTACACCGGACGCTCCCCTGCCCAGGTTTTGTATGGACGCCCCCTTCGTTCTTGTGTCCCTGCTCACCCTCAATCCTTCTCCAAGGAGTGGCAGGCCAAGACAGAGGATTGTGATCGCCGAGCCGCCGAACGTGTTCAGGACGTCGTCGCCCGCTACAACGACCACGCCCGTTCTCTCCCCAGGTTGAGTGTCGGCACCCAAGTCCGTGTTCAGGACCCGACCTCCCTACGTTGGGACAAAGTAGGCGTAGTCATGGGTCTCGGCAGGTCACGGGACTACCAGGTGCGGTTACCCAGTGGTCGTGTGTGGTGGAGGAACCGCCGTTTTCTCCGCCCGTAACAATGCCTTCTGCTGGCCCCGCCACCAGTGTTGAGTCCCATACCCTTCCCAGTGATGAAGTCCCTCGACGCTCAGAACGGATCCAAAAGAAAAGGTCCGCTCAAGACTTTGCTATGAGCGTATAGGGGGGAGGGAGGTGTATGTATATTATGTATGCTGGATTATGTATTATGTATGTATATTATGTATGTGCTCCATTTATATTTATTCAGCCTAGCTAGCAGCGTGTGGCAATGTTATTACCATATCCCACATGCTTAATTAATGTGCCTGGCGATGTATGGAAGCTGCTAATGTATCACTTGCCATACGTCGTCTATAGCAGTTGACCAGGAGCCTAGCTGGGAGGAGCGCTACCCCCCCTCTGTGTACATACTCTTATCCAGTAAACCGAACCTACAAAACTATACAGGTGTTTGTGTTCTCTCCTGTATATAGAACTTATTACCCAGAACACCTAACAATGAGAGATAGAGGTCTGTAGTCCCTTCTTCTTCCCTGCTCCATTGCTTTGTTTCTCCGGTTTGTTTTTTCATCTCCAGCTCCAGAAGGTGCCCTGCTCAGCCCTGAGGTATTCGGCCAGGTTCCAACAGGATGGTCACTCAACCTGTTCAGCCCATACCCAGTGCATGGACGATGACAAGTTCGACCCAAGTCGCTCTGCGGTCTGCTCTGAGTGGGTGGCAGGGCTTCTCTGCAACGCCGACAGAGATATCGACACTTCCCACTTTTTTTGGCAACAGTTTCAGCCCCCTCTAGGCGGCAGCCTCCAGTTCCACCAGTCAACGGGGCCCCCCCTTCTCCTGGAGGGACGAGGACCTCTGTTTTCGGTTGAGGATGTGCCACCACCAAGGGCCCTCGGGTAGAGACCACTTTACCGAGGACCCCAGGCCGAGCTCCCCTCCTCCGGCTTCCCAGTCGGCCACCGACTTTGGACTCTCCTCAGCTCTCCCCCTTATCCTTCAGGGAGTCGAGTGCTCACTCCTCCTCCTGTCGCCACTGTCACCGCTCCGGGAGTCTCGCTAAGTCCTCTTACAACAGGCACCACCGCCCCAGGTCGCCTAGGCCAAGGGGAAGGGTGCTCGCTAGGAGGAAGCGACAGTCCTCGAACCCCGAAACTCCGCCAGGGCTCCAGCTGGTTTGTCCCAGCAGCCCAGAGTGTCCTTGGAACGGCAGTCAGCACCCCCTCCGGACCTCCACCTTCACCAGCCCTCGCCAGGTTGTTCGGCTAGAACGGACCTTTCTCCCCTACCGACCTCCAATGGCTTCCTCCCCCTGAGCCAGGTGGCCTTCCACAGCGCCGCCGGGGAGGATGGCCCCTCTACCTCCTCTATTGCTCTGTCTAATCCGGCCCAGACGTCACAGCCGGAGACGTTGGCCATCCCGAATAGTGCACCCACCCCCCCAGCCCTGCCACTGAAGATCTTGGAGGCTCTGTCTTCCTGGTTTGGGGTACAGCAGTTGTAGCAGCAGCAGGCTAGAGCCCAGTCCTCCTCCACCCAACATCCTGTGGCACGGACATCCCGCCCTAGCTGCCCCTCCTCGGACCCATTAGTGTTCTCGGAGTACGGTTCCGACCCGAGGAGGCCGGGTCCTCACAGAGGCTGCCTGACTTCTCCTACTCGGACCAGAAGTGGTCTCAGCAACCTCTCCAGCCCTGACAAAGCCAGGCCTTCATCAGGAGAAGGTACCCCCTCCTGGGCCATAAGACCTTCCAAGGCACCGCCGGTGGGACGGCCCCTCTAACGCCTCCATCGCTCCATCTAGGCCGGCCCCTGGTGCCCAGACGTCGCAGCCGTAGACGCTGCCCCCGGCAGTGCACCAACCCTCCCAACCTTGCCACTGGAGATGTTGGAGGCTCTGTCTTCCTGGTTCTGGGCGCAGCAGCTGCAGCAGCAGCAGGCCCAGGCAACCTCCAACCAACATCCTGTGGTACAGGGACCCCGCCCTCGCTACCCCTCCCCGGACCCTGCATAAGCCAGAGAGTGTTTCAGTCACTGATAGGGCAGTTGGATCGGGCGGAGGTGGACCTCTTTGCCTCTCAGACATCCGCTTAGCTCCCTGCTTACATAAGTCAGTTGACGCCAACACCACACGGGGGCTCAGTCGCCTTCATGGAGGACTGGAACAGGTGGACCTACATCTACCTGTTCCCACCCCCTGCTCCATGGTCCTATTACGGGTCTGCCACAAGCGCCGCAGCTTCAAGGGAAAGGTCCTCCTTCTAGCCCCCTACTGGCTGGCTCAACCATCGTTCTCAGAGTTACTCGGCTGGTGTCTGCATTCACTGATGCTAGGGAAAGCCTGCCTCTTCGACCCCCTCGTTGCTAGGCTCCAGAGATGCGTTCCCCGGTCACAGTCATGGGCTCGTGGGCCGTGGGTTCGAATCCTGGCGGGTTGAGGTGTTGATTGTATGTAGAAGTCCGCGTGCTTTATTGGGCTAATGAAATATATATGGATCCTCGTGTTTTGAAACCGGATTTGGTAAAACGTTACTCTGACCACCTACGTGATATGGGTAGTCCCCATTAGAGGTTCACGGTGCCATAAGCTCGTTGAACAGGCTTTGTGCGAAATATAACAGAGTCTAGAACTGCTTTTAGTATCCTGGTGGTCCAGAGGTAGCGTTCCCCGGTCACAGTCATGGGCTCGTGGGCAATGGGTTCGAATCCTGGAAGGTTGAGTTGTTGATTGTATGTAGACGTCCGCGTGCCTTATTGGGCTAATGAAATATATATATATATATATATATATATATATATATATATATATATATATATATATATATATATATATATATATATATATATATATATATATATATATATATGTAACCGGTCGGAATTTACTGGACTTTATTTTCTCACTTGACTTGGGGTTTATTAAAGATTAATAGATGGTAATGGCAGTGGAAGCGCCCCTTTGAGAAAAATCCCGAACCAGCACAAGAACACTTAAATCTACTAAACAAAATGAATTGTCCGTGACCCGTGGAAGGATAGCGTCTGTGACTGGGATGAATGAGACACACTGTAAAATTTAGACACTTATATTCCCTCCAACACTACAAACACAATCAAATAATGGTACACCAATATGCGCACCTCTTAACTTGAACTTAAAACACTATTCTGGGGAATAAAAGTTATACATGATATAGAAATTATTAGAAACTCAGGCAACAATATATTTGAAGTATTAAGAAATGTTGCTTGCACACATGAAACAGGCCTTAAGGGCTTTCAACAAAATAATATCCAGCACTGAGAAAATGGTATTCAAAAATAAGAAATTAATAATTCCACCATGAATAGGCCTAAAGGGCACTCAATATAATTATGTTACACCAACAGATGCACACCTCCTAACCTAACTTAAACACTACTCTGGGGAACAAAGGTTATATCAGAGATTGAAACTATAAAGAAATTTTAAATGCACACAGCATACATTAGTAACTGAAAAAATTGTATTAACTACACACAAAAATATTGTCACAATTATAAAGACATTACTGAGTCCAATACCCATGAACCATGCTCCCTAACCTAACACACACACAGATTCCACCTGCACTCCGTAGTCGTTTAAGGCACAACCAACAGGCACCCGTAGTTGAAGGCCCAAATCAGCCTTTCTCCACCTTGGAAAGTGTACCTCTAACTCCACTGACTCTTGGCCCCAATGTGCGGCCCTGTATCACTCAGCTGGCCTCACTTTACCCCCAGTACATCCATGAAACGGAAGGGAGTGAGCCAATCAGACCTTGTACAGTTGAGAGAAGCTTTAGCTTCCCGTTAGCAAGAGGGTTTCACTAAGCTGCTCGAGACATGTGGTGTTGTGAGCCGAGGTAGAGGAGAGCTGATGACCCCAACGATCGTCCCGTCGTCAGCTGGGCACCCAGACGGCTAGATTCCCTCAAGAGATCCTTTGATACCCCGCTAAACAGTGACAGGCCTACACTGATCGGTCCAATGGCGACAATCGCCACCCTCAATCATCAATGGCAGTCTCAAACGGCAGTCAATCTCTCGCGGTCATCACTCTCGCAGTCAATTTCTCGCAGTCAAGTGGGTTCTGACGGAAACCCTGAAATGAACTCACTGTTAGCTCTTGTTAACTTTACCACTGCCCTATCTAACCCTGTCTGAGATCGAATGAGACTTACTTGTTATACTGCAATAGTGCAACACAGGTGACTAGCCACGTGACTATTTCTGTGGACGGACGCGCAGGGATGTCCTGTAGGTCCAATCGCTTTCACGTGACTGAGGACCAGCCAGCGTCGCGTCTCTCCAAGGCGCTAGCTTAGGCCTACGTGCCATATTTTCCGCCTAACTAATATTTCCTTGGGACACCCGTGACTGATAAACGATCTATAATAATTTCAAATTCAATAATAGTCCCTTAACTTCATGAATCGCATCATTATTAATTCGGCAAATTACATTTAATATCACTTAGGCCTAGTTCCACAACCTCTCTCTATGTGCAGGGAGCGCTCTCTTCCCTCCCACGACCTTGAAAGCTCAGTATCGCCAATTGCGCTGTGTTTGAAATTACTCTGAAATTTCTGAATATTACATATATATATATATATATATATATATATATATATATATATATATATATATATATATATATATATATATATATATATATATATATATATATATATATATATATTGATGTAGACTGTATATTCTGTATAAGTATATACCGTATATACCTACACGAAGAATTTCATTGTTATCTTCCTTTATTCAGTCTATTAACTTTTTGGCAACCTTACTTTCTTTCGATTAATTAGTACAAATATCTTATGTAAAATACATAAATCTCCGATAAAGCGAAATATATAACACTATGCTGATTGGCAATGATCACACACATAGTTTATATAATACCTTGTTTATTGAACGAAATATTTATCTTCTAAACCAACAGAAGGATGTTCGCAGCGCCAAGGTCATAATGAAAGTGAGTGACACTCGCTTTCTTAAAACAAATAGGGTCTAACCCGGGACAGCGTAGACAGACTAACAATCCTCTTTAACATGGTTGTTTGTCTTGTTCAGAGGGTGCCAGCTTTGTCATTGGCCTGATAGTGATATGTAAGATTAAGTCCCTCAGCGAGCAGACCGAAACATGATGGTTGGGTGGTGAAGGTTTGGTCTGCAGCAGTTGTATCAAGCGGTCAGAGAAGAAAACTAAACCTGATTTTGTGATTGCTGGAAAATTGTCCATTTGTCTAATATGTCATTCTCTCTTAGGTCTAGTCCTCACCGGAGCCACCCATTCGCCACAGTAAGACAAGATGAATGTTGCGAGCCTATCTTGGTGTGCTGGACTCAACACCATCTGTTACGTCTCTACAACTGTATGTCTCCATCTTGGGAAGGTATAATTTTTTGTTTCTCAGTGCCTGATAAAGCAGCATTAGGAAGAAAATAGCTGAGTTTAGGCCAATTGGTTAGAATTACGAAGCGACACCTAAAAAAAAATTCAGGATTTGAAGAATTGACTTTGATCAGGTAAAGATGCTGCTTGAATGTTTGGTCTGGAGTCCGACATATTCTCTTCTGAGAGAAAGTGCGTACACTTACTGCTAATAAGACTGTGTGCGTGGGAATAGTGCAGAAAAAAGTAAGTTGCTAGAAAGTTAATAAGAGAAGGAAAAAATCATGTAAATGGTTTGTGAGAGTCTGGAGACAGTCACGATAGCAATTCTGGGTGAGAGTTAACATGGGGCGGGTTGAGTAGTGTAGGTGAAGTGGTATGTTGATATGGTCAAAATGTTTGTGTATAACAAAAGCACACAATATTTTATACGTTTCTTTTCTCCTTCTTGGTCTCTCTTCACTTACATCTTTTTTTTTCTTTGTCTTTTACTATTCCACAATCTTTAAATCTCTGTTTCTTTCCCTCTATCTCTGTATTCCAATCTGACTCTCTCTCTCTGTTCCCTCGTTTTACTGCTCTGCAAAACCTGATTAAGAATTAATCACAAATCCTGTTTAACTTGTATCAGGTAAACGTATACGAAAAAAATACATTATAGGTAGACTTATACATATCAATGATTAGTTCTGTTTATGACTGTTCACCAATGAATAAACGCTTCAAAAATGCTAACAAGGTTCTCTCAGCTGTGTGTCCCGGGAGGAGTTTCCTCATGAATTTATAATTAGCATTATTACAGTAACGAGAAGTGCACATCCATGGTTATTATGAAAGACTATAATAATTTAAATTTCCTACATTTTTATGTGTATTTCAATTTATTTCTTACATTATTAGTAAGAACTTAATAAAGAATTAAGTAAATAAAAAAGAAAATAAGTTGGTTGTCCAAATCTAGTAATAAACTATAAGATCAATATATTAGACGCCATGCAAAGAATAGCCTCTATACTCCTGAAATATGTTGTCGAGCGTAGTTACTGAGTTTCAGTGTACCATGCTTGAAGACGTTAACTGTTAGTATCTCAATGTATGTAATCAGCATCAATATGTGACGATTTTCTTTTAAGTTGACTGGTATAAAAACTAAAATAATATTACGATGCTTAAGGGCCCTTGTCCCTGAAGCGTCCTCGTTCGTTAAAACAACAATTATTATGACGTGGTCTTTTTAGCCAACCCTTTGAAGTGTAAAAGATACGCAAAGCTACAACAAGATCAGTGAATTGTAAATTGAAATAAAATACCTCTATTTTTAAGACATGTGTAACAAAATACGCAGAAAGTAAAGACAGACATAAAGCGTACGACAGACAGGCACAAAACAAAACAGGTAGGAATAAATCAGACAGAGAGAAAAGGTGAAAGGCTAATAATAGAAACTGACAGTTAAAAACAAAGGTACAGAGAAAAATATTACGGTAAAGAATATAATATACAAGCAAACTAAAATAAAAGAAAGAAGCAGCAGCAGCAATAATAATAATAATAATAATAATAATAATAATAATAATAATAATAATAATAATAATAATAATAATAATAATAATAATAATAATAATAATAATAATAATAATAACAATAATAATAAAACATCATTTAAGATAGTTTTCGTCATCACGAGGTAAGTTTTGAACAATCACTTCGAAGCATCACTAGAAACCACTTTGAAAGAAAATTAAAAAAAAATGTAGAGGCAGTAACAGAATTTGGAAAAAAAAAATCAGTGTACACAGAACCAAATCAACCTTAGCCTTTAGGATTATAACGTGGGTCACTGTGCTCCACTAGTCCTTCCTCTCTCCTCTACCTTCCTGTCTGCTCTCCACCTCACCTCCCCTCCCTCATCCACTGACAAGATGTGACTGTATCCTCTATATACTGCCGTAATGCAAGTTCCACATAGAACATAAAAATCACACTATGGTCTTATACTTGCATGTCACCTTCTCCAAACAGCGCGTTCAACAAAATGTTGTTATATTACATTTTCCTCAGACAGCACCATCATGCTCAATATCCACATTGTTATCTTCAAGATCCTGTGATATATCCTCATTTCCTCATAGTTTCTTCAGATACTGTATAGTAAATTCAGCTCCTCCTCCCCCTCTCTGTTACCACACAGCCTACGCTCAAACATTGTATTGATCTTGCTATCGATTCACCAAAGTTTTTATTCTCAATTATATTTATGTCATCAATTCTCCTCTCATTTCCTGTCCCTTAAAGACGTATCTCTTACTCCATTTACTGAAAGTTTTTTCCTTGTCTTTTTTCCCCTATTTCACGGGGAATATTGTCACACAACTCCTTAATGTTTGTCCTGATACTCCTTTATCTAGTCATATGTTTTTCATTCCTCTTCCTCACTATTTTCGTCATTTCTTTCTCTATATCATGTCTTATTCGTTTTCCTTTTCTTTTTCATGCCATTTCAGTAAACAGTAAAACATAATAGTATATTTCTCTTCCATATCACCTTTCTTCCCTCAGGATTTTTTTTCAGTTCCTTTTTCCACGTTTTGATCTACTCTCTACTTCCTCTGTTTAAGGTGTGAATATATCAGCACTGACGGTCCTACAGTTTTTTACATCTCTCCTCCACTCGTCTCCAGTCCCGGAGAGCCTGGGACACCTATATTGATCCACTGTGATCCGCTCTATACTGAAGCAGGAGGAACTACACACCCAGACTGGCAACTACTTCATGTGCTTTAAAAAAATATTACCTGTATATAGGAAAATAAATCTAAATAGCGCTCTTAAGGTTTGGCATAAAGACTTTACTCCTAGTAGATAAGTTACGATAAACAAATAATACTTCACGTTACTTTGAGAATTTGGACTCTTCTCACCACTGTCTAACCTATATCTGATAAATACTTCCTGTTGATTTCATTTTCGATATCGAGGGAGGAAACATTATGTGGAAGACTGTGGTTCTTGACTCGGCAGACCTGACGACTTACTTCTTTTCGATATTTATGTGGGTGTGAGGAGGAAGAGGGAGGAGAGGAGGGAGGGAAGATGGGAAGGAGGGAGGGGGAGGAAGGAGAGAGGAAGATAGAGGGGAGGGGGAGGGAGGGAAGAGGGTGGAGGGGAGGAAGAGGGAGGGAAGGAGGAGACGAAGCGGAAAGACGTGGGGATATATAACTGGAGGGGGAAATAAAGTAGTAGGTGAGTGTAAAAAGGAGGAAGGAAGGAAAGAAGGAAGGAAGAGGATTAGATGAAGAAAAAATAAATAATAAAAATAGATTTATAAATATGGAGGTGAATGAAAGGAAGAGAACGTAGATGAGAGTACAGGAAAGAGAAAAAGAGACGAATAAGAGAAAAAAGAAGAATGATAGGATAAGAAGAGAAAATATACAATAAAAGGAAAGACGGAGAAAGAAGAGTAAAAAAATCGAGGAAGAACGGTGAAAAGGATGAAGATTAAGGTAGGAAAAGGAAAGGAGAGAAGGAGCAGCAAGTGTAACAGTGGAGGAGGGAGAGACGGAGTAAGGAGGAGTTGGAGACTCGTGATATGTCCGCCAAAAGTTTACCCTGCAGCGGCTGTGTTGTGGTCCTACCTACCTGTCTCTCTTCTCAACCTCTACACTCTCTCCTCTTCTCGTTGTTCTTCTCATAACCTCTATCTGTCTCTCCTCTTTTACTTATGTATTCATAATGTGTTTTTCACTCGCCTTTATTTCTTCCAATTCTTTAACATATCTTTCATCTTCATCATGGCCTCCTTCACCTCGCTTTTTATTCTCATCCTACTTTCCCCCCTTCTTCTAGTTCTCCCCCTTTCTCTCTCGGTCCTTTCCTTTTTTTCTCTCCTCTGCCTCTTCTGCCCCTCCCTTTCTCACCCAACACCTGGTCCTGTCTCCCCCTGGCCAGAGAAATACCTTATCCTGACGCCGTGCCTTCAACAGACGGCGATCTTTGTGTGTTAGGCGGCAAGGAAGCTCGCCTGCAGCTGCTCACTGACAAATCCCTTTTTTTTTTACATAGACACCAGAGTATGTCGTATTCTTATGATATAAAAATATTGAAAGCATATACTAAAACACAGAATTTAGACAGAGTGAGTTATAGATTACATATCCCATAAAACAAGGAAAATAATCCAGCATCAGTGTTAACATGAATTACTTTCGGATCTCTCTCTCTCTCTCTCTCTCTCTCTCTCTCTCTCTCTCTCTCTCTTACTCTCTCTCTCTCTGCACTTATTCAACGTAGGATTGTGTAATATTCAAACAACGAAAAAAGTTATACAATTCTCACAAAAGTTAAAGAAAAAATTGGGTGCTCGTTCTTGATGAACACTGAAGAGAACACAATTTAGTATATTTATACATTAACTAGTTGGTTGATCACTAAGACTTTACCATAAGGCAAATTACATTATAACTCCGTATATATAGGTATGAGAGAGAGAGAGAGAGAGAGAGAGAGAGAGAGAGAGAGAGAGAGAGAGAGAGAGAGAGAGAGAGAGAGAAAAGTAGGTCAGCCGTTATTACGATTCTGGTAATCTTTAAGCTTGACCTTTGTCGAATGTTGCTAGCCCAGGACTGAAAGCACAGCTTTATCTCGTTAATGTTAAACCTCTCATGTATCAATCCCACACTGTCATACTAATAAGAGGTCCATCAAAATATAACTGATAGAAATTGCAAAAACACAAAATTTATGGATTAGTAAGTTCACGTAATTATCGTTAATTGATTCTTTGACATAAAAATCATTATATAATTTGATTCTTTATTACGTTACACTGAGACGCGAAAATGGGGATAAGAAAAAATGTGTTGGGAGTGATGGTGAGGGCCGCTAGGAACACCTACTATGTGACACTCCTTACAAATTATTACCCCTTGCCCACCAGAACAAAAATAAAAATAATAAAAAAATACGTGGCTCAGTTTTCCTGTTTTTATTCAACGTTGAATTTCTATTGTTGTGTCAGTATGTTGAAGTGGCTGACGTCCAACACAAGTAAACACCAACATCCTCCCAACTTCTCTGGACTCGTCTTATTTCTCTCTATTTAAATTTCCAAAGACGTAATGATAATTTTTCTCACATAGTAATTGTAAAACACATTCGATCTACAGTGTAATTTCGACTTTATTTTGACAGCTATAGATGAGTCTTTGTATAGTTACCCCAATGAGATGCGTGTTCACATCATAATTTACTTGAGAAGCGTTAATTCAAAATGTCTAGGAGTACGGGTCCTGCCATTCATGTAGCATCAAGTCAAAGCGTCAGACCGTGAAGGTGAAAGAGGAATGTCAGGTTTTCAGCACTACTGTCGGCATATTTATGAATAAGCTGGTCTTGTACGACAAGCCCAACATTATATTGTTATATCAACTATCCACAAATAAATGTGACCGAAACTAGATAAAACTTTATTTAACGAATACCATTACTATAGTGGATGTGATGGTCTATCATCTCCTGGTATGACTGTGAATCCTGAGAGTCTCCTCTTGACCCCGTAATTTGGGTTTTAATAACAAGTTATGCCTGACACTTTTCACCTAACTCACCCAGTATCGAGCGGACAGGTTGAAAATGATGACTCCCAACTCCCTAACGTCACCGGAGATGCTTGTTTATATGTTAATGAAGGTGCTGCATAGCAACAGCTTCATTAAATAACCAGACAAGGATGTAGCAAGCCGCAGTAAACCTGTAGTTAGCCTGTAGTCGACTACCCTGGGCAGGTTGGTAGCCATGTGTCACCTACCAGCTGGTCCCCAGTACAGTATTACACTTATGTGGTGAAATCAATTTATATTTCATCCAGTTAATATCATAAGTTAAGTTAATTTACACTCATACATTTGGATATTAAAGTGACATAACATAATATCATACATTAGACTTCAAGATATAGCTAAAAAGGAATCTCGAAGATATCGCCTAAACTTACGAAGGCCTCGAATAAATTTACTTAGCCAGAGAGATCCTTCGTAAATTGGTTTTATCAACTTTTCCATAGAGATTTCTAAAAATATTCACCACAACATTTCATGTTTTTCCTAACGCTAAACATAGCTATAAACTAAACATTTTACCGATGGTCTAATATGATATAATTATGCCCAGCCGTTCCCAGTGGGATATGCTCTGGTAGTTCGACAAGTTGTTGCACTATACGAGTAATTGTGAGAGACAAAACATCCACTATTACGTCATCGGTACTACAGCAGTTACTATACGGTATCACAACGTAATAATTCTATGTGATTCTATGTAAATACGTAAGCATTCGTCAACGTATAGTGTTATGTTATAAATAAAAGTATATTAGATGTGTCAAAATCTTTCTGTGTTGTCTAGTTGTGTTCAATTTCGGTTCCTGTTCACGCTTGTAATATTACCATCTCTTAAACTCATTCACAATCCTTTAATCTTCAGCAATTTCTATGCCACGTCATCATTTAGCTTCTCAGATATTTCCACATCACACCTAAACCAATCCCTAAACTTCGCCCCATGAGATTATCCATACATAATATTCATTCTGTAAGATTATCTCTAAATCTTACTCACCCCATAAACTCCAGTAATCCCTAAACCTCGTCTTTTAATATTCCTCATCTCAGCCAACTCTCATTAAATATTACTCACTAAAACCATTCTTATACTGCACTCCCTAAAATTATCTTAAAATTTTAACTTTAACATATCTAAAATCATCCATAAATATTACTTATCCTTTAAAATTAATTCATCGACAAATCTCACCCATCCTTAAATCGAATCCCAGATCTTACTTAATACTTAAAATTCGTCTTTAACTATCACTCAATTCCGAAAACTACAACAATTACTTCTAACTCTTAACATTATCTCCGAACATGATTCACTTCCAAGTATTATTCCCAAAATACATCATAACTTTTCCCTAAAATCACCCCAAAGACTTACTCACCACCATTACTTAACCTCACCACATCTAAAACTAACCCTAAATCTATCCTACAAACCCCTAATATAATCCCTAAATTTGCCTCACTACCCACTTCTAAAATCATCCTTTAAATCTCATTTTCTTTTTATCTTTTTTTAACCAAAATCTGGAGAGCGAAAAATCTACATTCAGACCGTCAGATTACCAACCCTGGCTCCTGTATCAACTTCCATTACGACACAGTGCTCGTGAAAGCCGACCCCACGACCCAGAGGACGGAGGGTCGGATATACATATTTCCGTGTGCCTCCGTCCCGAGATTATTTTATTTAACATAGAGGAGGCGAAGAGGAGAGAGACGGCAGGGAGAGCAGAAGAAAGAGAGAGGGAGATGGCAGGGAGAGAGAGAGGGAGGGAGGAAACAAGGAAAAGAAAGGGAGAAGGCAGATGGAGAGGAAGAGAGAAGGCAGGGAAGGAGGGAACAGGGGAAAAAAAGGAGAAGGCAGGGATGGAGGGAACAAGGAAAAAAAGGAGAAGGCAGAGGGAGAAGAATAGACAAGGCAGGGAGGGAGGAGGGGAGAGAGATAACACGGCAATTGGGAGAGAGGCAGGGAGGAAGGAGGTGGTTTAGGCTGAAGAAGTTCTGTTTTTGTTACTGTTGGAGGAAAAAGCCATTCACTACTATTGGTTCTGTTTGTCTTTAAAAATCTGTTTGTATATATATTATTGTGGGATGCATGTGGCTATACATATTGATGACATTGAAATTCTTTATCTGTGTATTTGTATGCGTATGTATTAATTAATGAATATATGTGATCTGACTGTCCTTAAACACACACAGTTGATATATAAAGTCGAAATAACAAAGATATTTTCCATCGAAAACTAGGTAACAGTTCATCATTGTGCTGACAAGAGCTCTTTTCCCTAAGTCTTTGTTTACGTTGTCAAAAGTTTTGCTCGGGGCCGTCAGACGCTGCCAGTAATGACCAAGTCTGGTAAACAATGTTTATCTCCTACGCGCTGAACCTCGTGCGTTTACTGTTCTGTATAAACATATTCTGGAATACGCAGATAAAATTCCACTGATAAATCACAACTGATATTTTTTAGTGCTTTTTGTGTGTCAAACGTGAATTTGTGAGTGAGCATTTGAGAGGTAAGTGTGCACGTGTCCTGTGAATTCATGCTATTTAACTGACAATGCCAGTGTATTTCATCACGTGGTTGTTTGTAACATTAAATATACTATCTATACACATCTGGCGCAATAGAATCGTTAATGATAAAGAACCTCTCAACCTCCTTAAGCCCCGAACTTCACTTGAATAGGACATGCGATAGTAAATATTTGGTAAGGAAAGCACGGGGAGGTCTGAGGTGTGGTCATTCTTGTGGATGGTCACACATACCATGCTATTACTTTGGAAACAAATATTTCTTAGCATTACTCCTACTTGTACAATATTACACTATCTACTCAGTGTCGCTTACATCTCTGCTCCTGCATTACATTATCCTTTGTGTCGGAGTGGAAATCTCTACTACAATAAGTTTTGAAAGAAAGGGAGACGAAAGGAGAACTTTTATCGGACATTCTAACCCAATTACACCACTTAAAACCTCCCCACTTTCTCTGTAAATTGGCATTCCTACACTGGACCTTCACATTGCCTTACGTCTACTAATTAACTGCCGGACACATTTATTACCCGTTCAGACAGCCCTTGGGCGACCATCCGTGGCTGGCACCCACCTGTATATCACTACCCAACTTTAGCACTTTCTAAAGTTGCCGTACTTACTTCCTGCTCCTCACACTTATGCTTAACCCAATGAATTGTTTTGCTTTCAACTTTTTGTTTTTATTGGTCGTGACTGCTTTGCGACAATCATAGGCGTCCTTTGTCCGGAACGTTCACACACGCACACACACTACTACTACTACTATTTTTTTTTTTTTTTTTAAAACGTGGCCTCCAGCCTCCCCCAATAGCCACACCTTCGCCACCATTTAATTACCTTAATATTAAATATCCTAATACATAAGAAGCTATCCTATCTGTGTTAAATTAGTTGAGCAGCAGATCTATGCGGCATTCAGTAACTGTATCCTCATAGTCAATATCTGCAGCAGTTGTCGGAGTTGGGGCAGAAGCTCTTGTTCCCCTGAGGCAGAGCAAAGCCGACCGAAGGAGAGAGAAAGACAGTCGACATCTCATCCAGGCTGTAACATAATTTCTGGGCTGCTGCTTCTGTTAGGAGATCAACTCCACGAGTCTGGCGTAGAAACATCTTGCACTTGGGCCCATTCCACCAGAGGTTGTGAACACTAGAGGAGTGAAGCTGCCTTGATCAACGTTTTGAATTCTCTCCCCATATGCCCTTCTCTTGTCGTTCTCGTTCCTCCTATGTGCAGCATCGAGAGCTAGGTTACGGTGACATGCGGCCATGGGATAAAAAATCCTGATGTCGAAGAAAGCGCGCTGGTCCCGCATCCAGAATCCTCAAGCACTGACGTCCACACGGGCTTCGTTAGATGTGTTTGAAGTCCTGTGTTGGAAGATCTCGCCATCCAATGGAAGGAGGGTCGGTTCTACCATGACGTTCCGGCAGATTTCCTTCAACATATTTGCTGTGAGATCCCTTACCTCGTCATGCCTCATGCATATGAAGCCCCCCTTCTTGCACACCATGGCGTGATCGCCATCATAGGAAGAGCCACACACGCATTGGGAGGGCAAACCTTCTACTGGCCGACTGTACCTTAGAGCAATGGCATCTGTAAATTCTTGTATATTAAGACTGAAACCATTTGCCCTTATCCGTAACGTAGTTAACCAGTTCGAGGCGCCCACCTCCTGCGCTATAGCTACTTTTTTTTTCAAATTTTCTCGAACCTGCAGCAATAGTTGCTGCAACTTATCATTTTGGCCGTGCTGTCGATCTGTCGTAATGGACCTACGAATCTTATTTACTTCGCTGGTATCCACTTCCTCTGTTGCATTCTGGGCTATTATGTGGTCCGTGAGGGCTGCCGTGAGCCTAAGTGAATTTTGATGTTCAGTGGCAGCAATCTCCTCTGGATTAGTTAGTCCCATCCCTCCCAATCTTGGTGGAAGTGCAAGAAGTGCTCTTTCTGCTGGGGTTAAGTCAGGGTGTTTCACTAGTTTGGGAATGAACTTGACACTAATAGCTTCTTCCAGAGGGTGGAGGAGGGGTCCCATCTCATGGATAGTACGCATCAGGTAGTTTCAGCGATGCTTGACTCCATGGGTGAATGCTGCAAACGCCGCATGTGGCTCTGTGTTAGCAATCTCAGACAGAGCTTGGATTTCACTAACCCACTCATTCACCTTTTCCGCTACGTACTCGGTCTTGAAGTCCGTAGTGCTAATTACTGCACCTAGATGTCTTTGGCCGTCCTTAGTTATTTTGACCTCACTTCCGCCAAAAACCTCCAATGCCCGTTCATAATGTTCTGGCTTCACGATGAGGAAGGACTTGCTGGCGTTTGGGTGGTACCCTATTTGTGGACCTCGCGATGTTACCAAGTCCCACCACTTTTTGATGCACTCCACTTTTCCTGCTCCTGCAAGGTCATCAGGAAATGCCACTTGTTTGACCCCAGTTGTTTCAAATTTTATTTCTTGTTGGAGCACTGATAGGCCAATTGCATACATTGCCATTGCAACGGGGGCCCCCTTTGTTGTTCCCTCGGTCGACTGTAGGATGGTATCACCTCGTAGAGCCTTGTTGTTTACTATGTAGAGGTCTGAAGGATTCCTATACGAATTTTCAACATACATCGCAAAGCTTGGACACTTGATCTTGATGTTGTGCAGTGCAGCCTTGCGGTTAAGTATGTTGAATGCGTTTGAAGCATCCACCAGAAGAACGGCCTCACAATCACGCTGCTCAAATATCAATCTCATGGCGTGAATGGCCGCCTCCCCACCAGCCTGGTGGCCAGCACACACCTGTAGGTTCCCTGCTGCTGCCCTGACATCATCCTTTACCACCTCCATTATGCATTTTCCGATGATCCGCCTCAGCACTTCCCCCACCCCTATAGGTCTACATCCTGGTTTCTTTTCCAGAGGAATAAGGCGGCAGGCCGTCAGGGCCTGGAGGTGATGGCAGCAAGAGGATGCAAGCTTTCTTGCAAGGGCGGCAATGGCAGTGCAGAGATCGCTTGCTACAGGGCCAAACTTGTTTGTGCTGAGGATGACTCTCCAACCGTTTGCATCCAGACCTGAAGGGCCGGCTCCTCCTCGAGTCTTCAGTGCCTTTTTCCACACCATCTCTCCTGTTATTTTCTCGAACAGGACAGCATTTGGTGGGATATAGTCATCCTGGAACCTGATGCCTTCATCTTCGCTTGCAGGGGGATGTTTCTCTTTCAATAGTTTTAATGTCTCTGTTTATTGGCATCACCCCACCGGAGGATTCCTCTGTGAGAGATCTTACCGCAAGAGACACTTTTCCCACACGCATTTTGTTTCCAAATTTTCTTGCCACGTCATCGGAGTTTTGCTTTCCGTCACCCGTAATTTTTAGTCTCTCCTGCAGTGTTCTTGCTTCACGTAGGAGATCATCTAGGGCACCAGTCTGCCACATCTTCTCTTCATTGCTGCCACATTTTCTTTGTGCTTAGCCTTTGTGTGTGTCCTCTGACAAAATAGATGTGGTATTATTGCCAGTATTTGAAGAGCTAGGGGGGCGAGGAAGCGGTCCAGAGTGTAATCAGTCATGAAGTCGAGTCATCTCCCGAATTATTTCTTTGGTGGCTGCACACTTGGGTGGTTCAAATAAGTTAGCGGGCGACCACTTGACAATTTCTGAGTAGGTTTCTTTGACCCATATGTCTGCATTTTCCATCGACATGCCATTCCACTGAGGTGGCTGTCTCTCATTCTCCTCGTGGACACCTGCTACTAAGGGAGCAGCATTTGTTAGTACTACATTTTCGGGTTGAGTAGACTCACTGCTATCATTTCGGATATCATCGGGTAGTTGGGTCCCGGCGATATCCACTGTGGCCACCTGTGTTGGCTCCCTGCGACGTGGGTTCCGACACTGGTCTCGCTTCTTGCAATCCACACAGGGTCGGTTGTTTCTCGCACAAACACAATTTGTTCACTACTACTACTACTACTTTTTTTTTTTTTTAACGTGGCCTCCAGCCTCCCCCAGTAGCCACACCTTCGCCGCGATTTTATTACCTACTACTACTACTATTACTACTACTACTACGACTACTTCTACTTTTTTTTTGAGAATTGGCCTCCAGCCTCCCCCAATAGCCATACCTTTGCTATCATTTTATTACCTTAATATTAAATATCCTAATACATAAGTAGCTATCCTAGCTGTGTTGAGTTAGTTGCGCCGCAGATCTATGTGGCATTCATAGTCTGCAATTGTTGTCGGCTTTGGGGCCGATGCTCTCGTTCCCCTGAGGCAGAGCAAAGCCGACTGAAGGAGAGAGAAGGACAGTCGACATCTCATCCAGGCTGTAACATAACTTATGGACTGCTGCTTCTGTTCGGATATCATCTCCGTGAGTCTGGCGTCGAAGCATCTTGCACTTGGTCCCGTCCCACCAGAGGTTGTGAACACTAGAGGAGTGAAGCTGCCTTGATCAACGTTCGGAATTCTCTCCCCGTATGCCCTTATCTTGTCGTTCTCGTTCCTCCTGTGCGCAGCATCGGGAGCTAAGTTACGGTGACATGCGGCCATGGGATAAAAAATCCTGACGTCGAAGAAGGCTCGCTGTCCCGGCGTCCAGAATCCTCGAGCAATGACGTCAACACGGGCTTCGTTAGATGTGTTTGAAGTCCTATGTTGGAAAATCTTACAGTCCAATAGAAGGAGGGTCGGTTCAACCCTGACATCACGGCAGATTTCCTTCAACATATTTGCTGTGAGATCCCTTACTTCGTCATGCCTCATGCAAATGAAGCCCCCTTTCATGCACACCATAGTGTGATCGACGTCATAGGAAGAGCCACACACGCATTGAGAGGGCAAACATTCTACTTAGAGCAATGGCATCTGTAAATTCTTGTTTAGTGAGACTGAAACCATTTGCCTTATTGGTAACGTAGTTAACCAGTTCGAGGCGCCCACCTCCTGCGCTATAGCTACTTTTTTTTTCAAATTCTCTGGTACTTGCAGCAACAGTAGCTGCAACTTATCCCTTTGGTCGTTCTGTCGTAATGGACCTTCGAATCTTGTTTACTTTGCTGGTTTTCACCTCCCCAGTTGCGTTCTGGGCTATTATGTGGTCCATGAGAGCTGCCGTGAGCTTAACTGAGTTTTGATGTTCGGTGGCTGCAATGTCCTCAGGATTGGTCAATCCCATTCTTCCCAGTCTCGGTGGTAGTGCAAGGAGTGATCTTTCTGCTGGGGTTAAGTGAGGGTGTTTCACTAATTTGGGAATGAAATTGACACTGATAGCTTCTTCCAGAGGGTGGAGGAGGGGTCCGATACCAAGAATAGTGTGCATCAGGTAGTTCCAGCGATGCTTGACTACATGGATGAATGCCGCAAAAGCCGCACGTGGCTCTGTCATGGCAATCTCAGAGAGAGCTTGGATTTCCCTAACCCACTCATTCACCTTTCCCGTTACGTACTCGGTCTTGAAGTCCGTCGTGCCGATTACTGCACCTAGGTGTCTTTGGCCATCCTTTGTTATTTTGACCTCACTTCCACCGGACACCTCCAATGCCCGTTCATAATGTTTTGGCTTCACAATGAGGAAGGACTTGCTGGCGTTTGGGTGGTACCCTATTTGTGGGCCTCGTGATGTTACCAGGTCCCACCACTTTTTGATGTCCTCCACTTTTACCGCTCCTGTTAGATCATCAGGGTACACCACTTGCTTGACCTCAGTTATTTAAAATTGTATTATGTGTTGGAGCACGGATAGGCCTGTTGCGTACATTGCCATTGCAACAGGGTCCCCCTGCGTTGTTCCCTCGGTTGACTGTATGATGGTATCACCTCTTAGAGCCTTGTTGTTTACTATATAAAGGTCTGATGGATTCCTATATGGGTTTTCAACATACATTGAAAAGCTTGGACACTTGATCTTGATGTTGTGCAGTGCGGTCTTGCGGTTAAGTATGCTGAATGCGTTTGAAGCGTCCACCAGGAGAACGGCCTCACAATCGCGCTGCTCAAATATCGTTATCATGGCTTGAATGGCAGCTTCCCCTCTAGCGTGATGGCCAGGACAAACTTGTAGGTTCCCTGCTGCTGCCCTGACATCATCCTTTACCACCTTCATTATGCATTTTCCGATGATCCGCCTCAGCACTTCCCCCACCCCTATAGGTCTACATCCTGGATTCTTATCCAGGGGAATGAGGCGGCAGGCCGTCAGAGCATGGAGGTGTTGGCAGCACGAGGATGCCAGCTTTCTTGCAAGGACGGCAATGGCCGTGCAGAGATCACTTGCTACGGGGCCAAACTTGTTAGCGCTGAGGATGACTCTCCAACCGTTTGCATCCAGACCTGAAGGGCCGGCACCTCCCTGAGTCTTCAGTGCCTTTTTCCACACCATCCCTCCTGTTATTTTCTCGAACAGGACAGCATTTGGTGGGATATAGTCACCATGGAACCTGATGCCTTCGTCTTCACTTGCAGGAGAATGTTTTTCTTTCAGTTGTTTTAATGTCTCTCTGTTTATTGGCAGAACCCCACCGGAGGATTCCTCTGTGAGAGATCTTACCGCCAAAGACATTCCCACATGCATTTTGTTTTCAAACTTTCTTGCAACATCATCGGTGTTTTGCTTTCCGTCTCCTATAAATTTTAGTCTCTTCTGCAGTGTTCTTGCTTCACATAGGAGATCATCAAGGGCCCTATTCTGCTACATTGTCAATCTTCTCTTCATTGCTGCCGCATTTTCTTTGTGCTTAGTCTTTGTGTGTGTCCTCTGACAGAATAGATGTGGTATTATTGCCAGTATTTGAAGAGCTAAAGGGGCAAGGAAGCAGTCTTGAGTATACTCAGTTATGAGGCGAATCATCTCCCGAATCATTTCTTTGGTGGCCGCACACTTGGGTGGTTCAAACAGGTTAGCTGGCGACCACCTGAGTAAGTTTCTTTAACCCATATGTCAGCATTTTCCATCGGCATGCCATTCCACTGTGGTGGCTGTCTCTCATTCACCTCGTGGACATCTGCTACTATTGGAGCAGCGTTTATTAGTACAGCACTACATTCTTAGGTTGAGTACACTCACTGCTATCATTTAGGATATTATCGGGCGGTTGGGTCCCGCCGATATCCACTGTGGCTTCCTGTGTCGGCTCCCTGCCTTGTGGGTTTCTACAATTGTTTCCCTTTCTGCATGGTCGGTTGTTTCTCACACATTCACAGCTAGTGCAATTTTGGTTCTGGCTAGCACAAACGCAACAATGTCTGTTACCCAGCATAGTGTTCCTCACCTTGGGCGACAGTTACGTTCGCCTCCGACATCTGCTTTGGTCCCATACAGAAGAAGAAGCTAGTTCTTATGAGTAAAGGGCAGAGAGGTGACAGGCTGGACTGCTATATCCGGGTAGTAGGGGCATACGTGAGCGCGTGGGTGTGTAGGCCACCCACCAGTGGGCGACAATCCACACATCAGAATGATACACTGGGAGCAAGAATTGTCACACTTAACACTTGTTTATATATCCTTGGCAGAAATAACCACTATTTCTATGGTCGCACTGAAGTAATATTAGTTATATACACTGTATACTCACTTGGTCGGCCGACACTACATGAGGTGACCGTTACTTGGGGGGAGGCGACCGCAAGCATAGAGCACGTGGCCCCCATAAGGGCGAGAGTCTCGATGCCACCCCTGCCAAAGTAGTCCTATCGACACTGGCACTGGCAGTAGCCGTCCATCTAAATACTCACAAAATCGCTTGCTGATCGCCGGTGAACACGCAGAATATTTGCGATTAATGCTACTACTACTACTACTACTACTTTCCTGTCACTCGGAATCGAGTATAACGATCATCGAGCTATGATACAATGATGTGAATTATTAAGGATGTCACCTTTATGGGTGAGTTCTGAGGTGACTAAAGAGGCCGATACGGGACCGGCAGGATCGTTCACAATGTTGCACATGTCGGGGGCTACATCTAGTGCGGGAGTGGCGGCGGCAGCGCCTTTCCGGCGTTGGCGCTAGTCTGCCTCGGTATGCAGTCGGGCTATCTCGAGAGTATTGACATCTTGTGTGGTGCTCCTCCAAGCGTTACAGTGTGGAGTAATCGTGTCCCAGGTGAGGGGTTCGATTTGGCACTTTTTCAGGTTTGTCTTAAAACTAACCTTATATCTTTTCAGTTGCCTGCCAGCGTTACACTTCCTATTCATTAAGTGACTGCAAAGTAGCTGCTTTGGCTGTCTAATGTCGTCCATGCGGATAACACTGCCAGTTCAGCATAGTTGTTCATGGATAATGGTAGCCTCGATGCTTCAACAGTTGGTGTCAGCGAGAACACTGGTATTTGTTCTCTTGTCTTCCCAACGAACTCGGTGAAAGGTTTCAAGTGCCTTGAGCTGTCTCCTGTATGTGACCCATGTCTCGTTACCATATAACCGGGTGGGGAGGACCACTGCTCGCTATATGTGCAACTTGTAGATAATTTCAGTTTCCTACAGCTGAAGACACATGTACAGAGTCTGCCAAAGGCCTGGGATGTACATCTGATCCGATGTTGAATCTCTTCATCGATGTCTGCAGTGGTAGACAAGTGGGAGAGAAGGGAGTACCGTTAAGCTAGATGGATGGTGGAGGTGTGGCTGAACCAGGGGCAGGCTGAAAGAGAATTTGAGTCTTCCGTACATTCACCTCAAGGCCGAAGTGTGCATACGCATCTGTGTAGGTGTTCAGGATTTCTTGTAGGTCGCGTTCAGTATGAACGACATGGGTGAGGTCGTCTGCTTACTGAAGTTCAGTAATGAAAGCTGTCAACACCTGCCTGGAGTCGTCTTATGTTGTAAAGACCCTTCATCCGGTACTCGATGTCCACCAGTCGGGCTAAATTGGCACCGGCACGAGTAAGAAAGGCAGCCAAGAAAAAGGAAAAGAGAGATGGTGCCAGTACACATCCTTGTTTTACCTCTGTTTGGATGGGGAAGAACTCAGACTGGGTGCCATTGTGCAGGACACTGCCGTTCATGCCAACATGGAGTTGCCTCACAATGGCGATGAATTTTGGTGGGCAGCCAAAACGGCTGAGGGTCCGCCAAAGGGCTTCCCTGTTGCCCGAGTAGAAGGCCTTGGTTAGGTCGATGAGGGCCACGTACAGGTCACGACGCTGATCTTTGCACTTTTCCTGTATCTGGCAGGCAGCAAAGATCTTGTCAGTGGTGCCACGTGATGGTCTAAATCCACATTGAGATTCTGGGAGGAAGTTTTCTCCCCTAAGGAAGAAGTCTGTTTAGGAGGACCCAGGCGATAATCTTGCCAGCTATGGACAGCAGCAAGATCCCGTGGTAGTTGCCACAGTCTGACCGGTCTCCCTTGTTCTTATAAATATTGACGATGGAGGCGTCTTTAAGAGCTTGGGGGATTTCCTCCTTTTCCCATATATTCTCCAGGAGAGAGTAGAGACGGCTGGTAAGTAGTGGTCCCCCTGCATTATACAACACGGCTGGGATTCGATCAGGCCCTGAGGCTTTGTTATTTTTCATCTGTTTGATGGCAGTAGCTACCTCATCCAGAGATGGAAGATAGCTGAGGTGGGTCAGCTCTGGATGTTGAGAGACCTGATGGGTAGTCAGGACATCCACATCAGTGTTTCTGTTTGGCAGTGAATGGTAATGCTCTTTCCAGCGCTGAAGAATGCCCTCATCGTCTTTAATTAAGGAGGTACAGTCGGATGAGCGGAGGGGGACTACACCACGAGTGATTGGCCCATAAAATGTTATAGTGCAATGGAAAAATTCGCGCATCTTATGCTGATCTGCAAGTTTTTGTGTTTCACATGCTTTATTTTTAAACCAGTCATTCTTTAAATTGCGATGCTCACGCTGGGCAGCCACTTTCTTGTTGCAGATGGTATCAACGTTGGTCCGAAACTGAGGGTTGTTCTGCCAGTCAATTAAAGCAGCACGTTTTTCATCGACGAGTACGTTGATTTCAGGTTCGCTTTAATAAATCAGTTCTGGTGTATTCTTTCGATCTGGTCGAGGGTCTCTTTCAGGTTTCTGCCATGGCAGTGTCGAGAATAACCCATTTCGCATGGGATTTGGGTTGTTTGTTGTCGGGTTGTTTATCAGCCCATGTTCGAGCTGCTCTCTGAAAGCATGTGCTACCGCTGGATCCTCCAGACGCTTAGTGCTCAACCTCTTCTCATGGCTTGCTGCCTTCATCGTTTTGGGGCGACATGAAGTGAGAGCTTGGTTCTGACGAGCCGATGATCAGTGTTGCAGTTATCTGAACAGTTGTCTGACCACGCATGGCTCGAGTGATGAGGACATCTCGGCAATATCTTTTTCTGACGTTGATGTAGTCAATGAGATGCCAGTGTTTGGATCGTGGGTGTTGCCACGAACCATTGAAGATGTCCCCCTGCCTAAACAATGTATTGGCGACAGTGAGGTTGTGTGCAGCACACTTGCTGAGGAGGAGTAGGCCATTTGGATTACACTTGTCGAGTCCATTGTTCCCAATAGTTCCGTGCCAAATGACAGCATCTCTGCCAACTCTGGCATTGAAGTCACCAAGGAGCACAATCTTATCTTCTCTGGGGATAGAGGTTAGCACTCTGTCCAGGTCAGTGTATTGGCCTCCTTGATAATCAAAATCTGCATCCACTGTTAGGGCGTGTCAGGGCGTATGCACTGATGAAAAGGGCATGACGTGATTGATTCAGTGGGACTCAGAGCATCAAGAGGCGCTAGTTGATCCCAACAGGCATTTCAGTTAGCCTGTGTAGGATGCGTTGGCGGATGGTAAAGCCAACTTCATAGATGCGGTTTCTCTCCGCAGCAGCCTTACACTTCCTGAAGAAGGTATGGCCAGACTCCCGTTCTGCGAGTCGACCCTCGTCTGGGAGCCAGGACTCACTAATGGCTGCTCTGTCGATGTTATACTAGCCAGCTCTTTTGCCACAAGGGCGGCTCTTTTTTCAGGACGCTCATTTGTGTCAGTTTCGAGAAAGGTCCTGACCATAAGAGGTTGTATAGTTTGTTTTTGTTTTGATATGTGATTATGATTGTGTTTTCGACCGCATAAGTTATGACCTTAGTGGGTGTGGTTGCCCAGTCAGGTTGATTCCTTAGGCTGGCTATGCAGGGTGAGCAGAGTGGCTCCTCGAAAGGGCTGCTCAGTAGCACAGATAGGACCGGATTGCACTGCTGCCTAGATCCCAGTGCATAAACGACCATCTTATCTCTGCCGCTCATGTGCAGAGTTGTGACTTGGGACTTCGGGAAGTTGTATTTGCCTGTCCCCGTCGCCACTCATAAGTCGCCATAGGACGTTTCGAAGTATAGGGGTGTTGATGATGACAAGAAGCATGGTGAGTTGATTTATGTGGTGAGGCAGGAGTGCAGGCTGCAACCACACATTTTGACTCTCCCTTTTCCTGATCCAGTGGTGCAAGTGTTGAACGACTGGGGAGAGGGAGAGTTGCAATGGACTGCCGATACTCCATTCTCTTGTGTTTCGCCTTATTAGCCCACGAGGCACCCAGTTACCGTGTGTTGCCACGAGGAGGCACAGCAGGAGTCTTGATGGTGAGGAGGCTGTGTACTGGCAGGGGAAGACTTATGCAAGTTGCTTCCCTGTTCGCCACGAGGCCGAGCCAGCGGCGGTAGCTTAAAGAGAGAGGAAGCAAGCAGTGCTTGCGCCTTAACACTAACATAATGCTGCCACACTAGACACATTGCACATACAGTACACATTTCACCAGTCCATATAGCCCGTGGACTTCCATATGCAAACAATACCTCACTAGTCGGGAATCGAACCCTGGATCTCTGCGTGCGAGCACAGATCACTACCACCGCGCCACAAGGACCACATAGTTGGCACGCACATTCCCCAATAGATGTTCACGTTGCATAAAAAAGACGAATGAACAGGCTTTGTGTGAAATAAAACAAAGTCTAGGAATGCTTTTGTTCTCTTTGTGGCGCTGTGGTAGCGATCCCTGTCCACACGCAGAGGTCCAGGGTTCGATTCCCGACTAGTGAGATATTGTTTGTATATATATGCAAGTAAATAACTGTAGGTGTGCGTGACCCAAGTATATGGTTATCAGCATATAATTGGATATATATATATATATATATATATATATATATATATATATATATATATATATATATATATATATATATATATATATATATATATATATATATATATATATATATGTGAACGTACCAGACAAAGGACGCCTATGACTGTCACAAAGCAGTCACAATCAATAAACACAAAAATATGAAAGTCGAACATTCACACTGTGTGTGTTTATGTGAGTGTGGTGTTCCTGTCTCTGTTTGCAGTCTCTCTCTCTCTCTCTGCGTCTCAGCGAGAGTATCAATTAGTGTCACAGCTGGTGTTATTGGTCTTACTCCCGTGTTCCTCCCCGGAAAGCCAGTCTGACTGATTGATCTTATAACCTTGATTAATCTAATCCCCAGAAAATTGAATTCCACTCTGATAGCAACGTAATGGCGCAATTTAAAATTTTCAAAATTATTGCGACAGTTTTACAGAAAAGATCTATATTGCCACTTCTGAAATAAGTATAATCCTGTGGACTACTACAGATCCTCAAGCTCAGTTATAAGGAATTGGTTGATGATAATTGAGTGTCTTTTATTGTTTATACACGATTCGAAAGGTGCGCCAAAAATCTGACCACAAAGAGGGTCACCAACGTGACCTTATTTGAAGTAATTGAAGATCAAATAACAACAGAGGATCCAACGAAGGCTGGCATCGAGTCAAATGACAGTTCTTATAATACAAAACTGTTATTTCGAGGTATTAATTGGTGGAGTGAACCATGTGACATCCGGAAGTTATTTAAGGTCAACCAAAGTAAAGAAAGACAGATCCCAGAAGAAACTTCCCTCTTCAATGATCAGACATCACTATACGGCCAATTCTGTGGCTCCTTGCACACGCGCCTAGGTAAGTTGCCTCTTTTTTTTCGAGTACGAGTCTGCAACTCCTCCTCCTGCAATGAAGGCGACCACCAACAAGGTTAAATTGTGTCACTGTATCGTCGGAGAAGATCCCTGAAGGAGAAGTTCAACGTAGGACACTGAGGTCTCACCTTAAAGCTGTAATCATCGACGGTTGGTCCTTATCCATTCGACATAACCAAAGCCAACTTGCTCAACATATGACGACTATGAGTCTTCTGTGTTTTGTCTTCGAGTGCTATCCGCTTAACCTGGTATGGGATCAATATTTCCCAAAATGCATCAAGGGAAATACCCTAAGCCAGAGTCGATGTCACTGGTGGAGAAACACGACAACAAATCGGCAAAGATTCCTCGAGGTCATTGCATTACAATTCTTTTTTCAAACTTTGCAACAAAGGTACATGATAACCATGAATTATCTGGGTTAAGAACATCACCAAGGTGCATCACAAATAATCAAGTTGAAAAGTGTTCAAGTTACCCACTAATTCTGTCGTGTAATAGTATAATGAATACCTCAAAAGTCAAAATAACTTTTAACTAAGTCTAGGCATAAAGGCCTCCACGACACACTGTTTGTCGAGAAAGGAAAAATATTCAATTTATAATACTACCATTTCAACACAGGATCATATATACTGTATGGGTTGTGTATGTGTCCACACGTGTATATATACTTGATGACCTAAATTCAATCAATCTTTGAGAAAAGAGTGGCCTTACAGGTAACTAACAAATTTACCTTACGCTGTCCTGGCGAGGCATTCTTGGGTGACATCTAAAAAGAGAAAGTTGTTATTTATGTGAAAGAAAGCTGACATAAGTTTGGTCCAGAGGGGCAGGCGGGACCACGTTCCTCCTCAGGGATGTGTAGAGACGGGTGCCACTCAGAGTCCGGGTGCTGGAAGTTAACCGCACAAATTCTTTGAGGCTCAGGGAAAGAGACGTAAAGGCTCTACATGAAGCTTTGAAAAAAATATGACACTAATTGTTAATATAATGAGATTTGTTAACTGATTGGAAGTAAAATGGAAAAAAAGTGGAACCCTGAAGGTTAGATATCCTAGCTTATTTCTCTTGAATATTAATCACTCTAACACTGCTTAAGTTAGGGGATAGGTTAGGCTAGGCTAGGCTAAATTGGATTAGGCTAGGCTAGGTTACAGTTAGGGTGATTATTCATCAGGTGATATAAGGTGGGGTATTCTAATCTTCAGGAGATCCAAAAAAGCTATGCCTGAAGGTATGATTGGTTAAGTGTTGTTCTCAGTAAATCATGGGTACGACTGGTATGAATAAGATGAAAGCGTGTGTGTTGAGCATGAGGGGAGCGGGACATTTTATTTATACATATAACTTACTATGTCACTATAATGTCAGTAATGTTCAATAAGCAATAAACAGTTCAATTGCATTTTAATTCCATAATTTAAAATAATTGTGATCAAAGGACTAGAACAAAGTGCATTGTGTATAATGTAATAATGTCACGAGTTTCCCACCACTTAAGAGTTCCCGCCAATTTCGAGGCAATAGTATGAATGCCTTAGGCCTGTCTTCGACCAATGAGAAAGCCTATGAGGCGTAAAGTCATGAAAGTTGTGGGCTGACACAGTTTGAAAAGAAGAGTCTGTGTTGGAATTGTGTGTAGGGAGGTGTGGAACGTCTGTGGTGGCGACATGGCAGGTATTTGGGTGAATTCTATTTGGTAAATCCTGAAGTTCCCATTTGTTGGTACCCGTTTGACTAGCTAGGCACATAGGTTTATTATTTTGAAGTGTAACTGTTAAACCTTAATATAAGGTATTCAATAAATACAGTAACCGCTAATAAGAGTCCTAATTCATCCCTCCCTCATTGAGAAAGAGTGATGTGTTATAAATGTCTTGGTATTATGCAGATATACAATAACTATCCTATATTTCCCCTCTGTGAAGTATTGTATCTTAGTTCCCCTAACCAGCTTCCCTGAGTCTTCCCTGGCTGGTGTGTGTGGGAGGGCCAACTGTAAGCCTATATTGCCAGCCGACCGCAACCATAAACAATTATCTCCACCTCTCACGAGTAACAAGAAAGAATAGCAGGAATAAGTAAAAGAAAGAGTAAGAGTAAGTAAAAGAAGTAAGAATAAGTAAATAAATAAATAAATAAATAAATAAATAAATAAATATAAGGAATTAAAAAGGCAACATAAGAGTAATTTGTTACATGAAATTTGTTACAATAACTAATTGCATAATGAAGTGCAGATACTGTCACATATATTCATATATTTTTGTACGTTTGAAACACGAAATGTAATAAATTATACAGGTCAGACACAAATAAACTCATTTCTTATTCAAATTATGTAATTATTAAAGAAAATACCAAATTTTGATGATACAAAACAGCAATTATACATTACTCCAGCTTCCCTGTAGGGGGGGCTGGAAACCTAAACTATTGTTCCGGTTTGGAAGCTTAGCAATACACAGTGCCTCTATAGTGAGTTCTGTAAACTAAGAGCATAACCAACATCCACTCACGCGCACATCTGATGTTTACATATTCCAAATGAATACGTAATTGATACTCCTGTTGAGACGCAGATGGAGAGAGGGGAGAGATACTCTACACCAGTGGTTCCCAACCTTGTTTGCCCCATGCACCCCTTTCACCATATGTCAGAATGTCATTCCCCCCTCCTTTCCAAGATTGTCTGCCTCAAAAAGTGCATTCCAAATAATATGCATATAATACTGAAAATCCTTTATTTTTTCCATATTAGTATCAGTTTTCCCCCCCCTGAAAACCTGAGGGGGGGAAATTCCCCCCCCCGGTTGAGAACCCCTGCAGTCTACACCTTAATTGAAAGACAGGAACACACACACACACCTCGTCTCTGTTGTGGCTCACAGAACAGCAGATCTCACGTGTCTTGGTGGTCTTCGTTGATATCATCAGCTGATTTTTATATCACATTTTTTTTAAATACTGTAAGAAGAAATTTTTCCACTCGAGAAAACCCCAAACCCATTCTAGTGTTACATATAGTTCTTTACACACACTACTCAACATAAAGCAGGTTGCTGTGGTCCAATTTTTATCCAACAGGTTATAATAACACATACTTAACGCAGAACACTTTTACCCTATGTACTGCACATAACTAATTACGATTATACCAATAACACAGTGTTTGCATATCCTCTTCACGCTTGACCCCCTTCCTCCTCCACACTCTTATCACCCCTTTGGATATACGCCACTACTCCGACCTAGGAGCTAGAGCTGCTAGACACCAAGCAAGCCAGGCCAGAATTCAGTCTCAGTGTGGTAGCGGCAGTGGCACGTGGTGGATGTTCGGCCCCGCTCTCCCCGACCCAGCTGACCTGCTCTCTGGTGATGTGTCGTGCTAAGCTTGGTCCTTGAGAAACTTGTTTTCAAATTAAATCTTTATTTTCGAAGTTAGTGAAAGGTTATATCAAAGGTTAGTGCTGGTTTAATGTGCATATTTACTAGAGACAGCGACGACGTGATGGTAAACACAAATTCGGCTTTTTAAATACAATCATAATTTTGTCTCGTTTACTATGACATCTTCCGATTTATGCGATTAATTTTCTATTTCATGTGATCGTTTTACTACAGCTAACAGGCTTTACTGAAACTTGGATTTTCTCAAATTAATTTCATATACCGGAGTTGTTTGAACGTTGCCTAATCCGATAGTTTAAAGAACTAGTCAATGAACACTACGTTTCTAATACAGTATGTATTTATGAACTTTGTAATCGATGTATTAGTTGTTTTTCTTAAGAGCTTACAACAGGAGTTTACTGGTGTGTGTGTGTGTGTAAAGTAGAGACGTTCATGGTGTGTTGGCCCAGAAATCCATGTCTTGCTAACTCTGAACACCAGGAGTGACAGCGTAATTAAGTTAAGGTTTATAATAAATGACTATCAGTGATATATCTTTTACCAGTTTAAGATATTAAAGTATGCAGCATGTAGTGACAATCATTTCATGCAAATGTCGGGACACTTTCAAACAATTTATTTCCGTCAAATTGTTGATATTAATCGCCAGTGAGGGAGCCTTGACAATTATCATGTACTGTATATACTGCAATTCTTCTCAGGTTGTCTTGAATAGCCCAAACACCACAGTGACAGATACAACAGTTAAGGTCATTAATCAACAGCGAAGGTAAATTTTGAAGTGGTGCTCTTTTATGTAAAGTTCATCCCAATAGCCTGTTAAACGTTAAAGAAAAAATCTATAATCAATGATACACTGAAAATTATTAGGTTCATAAAATTCAATACATTTCGGCTATGATGTTTGTAAAAATAGAATGTTAGCATAAAAGTCAATACCACAAGGTTGCAAAACAAGGATGAGCTCATGTTCCTTTTATTAACATTTCGAGTATTCGAACACTAAAGAATCCTACTTGGGAGGGAACTATTGAACGTGTCCATATTCCTCACACAACGAGATGTATTATACACCCTTTTTACCTGTCATATTCTCAAACAGCTTGTTCCATCGTAATATATGCGCATTCACTATAAGTTGCAGGCTTTGTTCTTAATAACCGTCGGAAATATGTAGTTGTTTCGTTATTCTGAAAGAAAAATTCTATCAAAACAGATAGATATTCACAGTCAAATATAAGCTTTCTATTGCTCAAATTTTTTTTCTCTAAATGAAACTAGATAACACTTCTTCACACCCGAGTTTTTTACATACATACAAGGTTTAAAACTGACATACAATGAATTTCTTGTGTTGTCAGTACAGTTACAGTTGGTCACTTCTGACATCCTTATACAGTAGTAATACTTTGTGTAACATTTTAGAGTGTCATCCAGAACACGAATTAAACAATGCAGTATTCCTTACGAAATGTTCTTCAAACAACATTTTTCTTGTGTTTTATCCAAACCCAACTGAGGATATCACTTTATTATCCTCTATTTTTAGTGTGCTAGTTGATATTTCTAACCTGTAAAATATAATCCTCAATTTTTTTTATAACTCAGTTATTGCGTCCGTCAAGTTTAATCAGGGCTGAAGAATTAATTAAATATCTCCTCTAGTCCCTTACTAAGTATTTGCAACGCACTTTAAAAACCCTGCCAACTTTTGTTACTCAGTGGCTTATCTTTAAAAACAAGTCAACTAATGAAATAAAATATTTTTTTTTCACCCTTGCATTTGCCCTCTTCCTTAAATGGGCATATAATGAAGAACCCGAAAATCCGAAAATTGCTAAAAATAGACACATATATTTTACAATGTAATTCAGTATTGGATCCTTGTGCCATAAAATGCAAAGTAATACATGCTGACGCTATGAAATAATATGAATACGTGATTTACAGTCAAGGGCTGATTAAATGTTTTTTTTTTTGGGGCTGGTGCACTTATGATGGTCCTGTTAATGTTATCTTACAGTGTTCTTAATAAATAATATTAACTTTTCTTTCTTGTTCTCCACCAGAGGGCCCCTTTGAGTAGGGGGACCCGGGACAAGTGTCCCCTGGGCCCCTCTTTAATCCAGCTCAGTTTACAGTCCACCTTAACTTTTAAGGCATTCAAAAATTTACAAAGAGGCATACAAGATTTTGCATGCCCACTTAAAGTACATGCAATATATCGTCATTTGTCCGATCTTTAAAAATCACACATTCTATTGATCCTGACGACATAAGTGTTGAGTATCTAAAGAAAAATAGGTGTTGTATTTAATATAAGACACCAGCTATGGACTTGTGTTTCCATTAAATAGTACTGTTAATGTGAAATTAGTCCGTGTCATCGAAAGGTCCTTCTTGCGCAGTGTTCATGCATACAGTATATCACCACCCAAACATATCTTTACATGGTAACTGTTATTTTGAGGCATCCACACTACTTTTTGTTACACGCTGTTATGCAACTACACTGATAATATTCCAGCAGTGCTTCAGGAGCGGGTGGATTAAGGCAGCAGACTGGCATCAATCGGTCGTCCACAATGTTCCATTGGTAATCTGTAGGTGGAGGAAGTTGTGAACAAGGTCTTTTTGAGGACTTCCAAATCAAGGCCATGTATTGTGCCCTCTGGGTGTGGGGAATAAGTGTTCCTAAAGTCGGCGGCTGTTGTTGGCCTTCCTTACCCTTTTGGGCGAATAACTGCCATCTGATGTCTCGGAGAGTGGAAGCATTGATGTCTTCAGTCCCGTAGAGTAATTACAAATACCACTCCGTCTGGCGAAGGACCCAATAAGGCAGATCATTTGTCTCCACAAACTGGGGGAAAGCTTCCAGAATATCATCATCGGCTTGCAAAAAGGCTTTCATTTGACTTGCTACTCGTTTGACTGCAAATGACCCTGTGTTATCAGTTCCCTTAAAGGTGTACCACGCAATCAATGCATCAGCTCTTATTTCTCAACCCCAGGTGACTTGTATCTTAATTTTCTCACTGTTCTTTCCTGACAGTGTGGTGAACTTGGTAGTAAAGGATACAGGCCAGTAAGGAGAACATATACATCTGTGTCTACTGAAAGCACATGAATAGTTGACAGTGGATTTTTGTGCTTTACGTCAAATGCGTTGAGAATAACAAGCTGGTCTCCCTCTTCTAGGTCGTGCTGGGCAGTAGTCATCTCCGGCAAGCTTACAATTTCAGATAGGAAACAGTTGGCTATCATTGTTGTTTGGTGCATGACAAGAAGTTTGTGGAATTTTCGCTGATAGTACTTGACCACCTTCTCTGAAAAATATTGGGTGAGTTTAGCTTTGGTGCTGGTGTGTGCCAAGATTTTTTTATATCCATGATCTCGGTATTATCATTGACATGGTAATGTATAGGAGTTTGCTTCTGAGTTCTCTTATCTCGAGTGACTTCTTTCAAAGAGATTTGAATGTATTGGTCAAACACCATCCTGACTTCATCATAACTGTTGCTCAAGCTGTCCATCATGCCTATTAACTTTGGGAAAACTGTTGAGCATAAGACTTGTCTGGGGTTTTCTTATCCATATTTACTAAGCACATCGCATCAATGATGGGCATTGACGGAGCATCATTTGCATCTTGAATACACATTACAATACAACCTTTGACCTTAGGCGAAAATCAAGACCGTACGTACTATGATATACAGTATGGTTCCTTTGGAGCTGAGAAAATATTGAAAATGACCAATTGGGTAAGCAAGTGTGGAAATTCTACACTCACTACCATTTTTGACTCCCAAGTAAGTGCTTTTGTAAGAAATAAACTCAATTTGGTCGCCTACATTTACTATTTTCCTTACCCTAATATTGCATAATTTGACAGCTCTAAAATATTTTTTAAAAGCCAAACAGATTGTTTTGCAACAAGTTTTATTTGATCTATCATGCGGCATGTTAACAACTAGAAATTAATAAAAAAACAAAAGTTGGTACGCAGTTTAAAGTAGATCCCAAATGTGTACACATGCTGCCGGACTACCTCCTCGCTTACTTGTGTGACTTCTGGAGCCTCACTTGCACTTGTATTACATTAAGCGACCTTTTGGGGACATTCCATTGCATTGATCTTTTTTACACATAATTACGCTGTATTTTATTACATTTCCTTACATCACATTTTATTACATTTAACTATTTTGTTGCGTTTAATGAGAAAGCACTGCATTTCATTAAACTTCATTATTTGACGCAACATTCTTTTCCAATATTTTTTCTTCAGCAATCGAGGATTGGGTATTGTTTTTGGTTTTGTCTGTCTAACTGTTCCCGATATAACTCAGGAACGGTGTTTGCGGATTTCGATCAAATTTAATAAGTTTGATCAACAAGTGATAAGGTTAACATGATAACCTTTTGGTGTAAATTGTACCAAAACTGACAGTGTTGGCAAGGTACCGGTTCACGAAATGATAACATGTTACGTTTTCGGGAGTTATTGAGAAAACGATGACACGAGACAGCCTCCGATGGTGACTATATTAATTTACAGTAACAGTATCACTATTTCGATAATTACCCTGCTATGGTATAATTTAATTTGTGGTCTCTAATTACGATTCACCACAGTTCATAATATTGCACTACACTGCATTATATTTCATACATCACTTCCGTTTCACAACTATTCTCTGGCGTTCAAGACACAGCCACTTTAAGACAAGATACACAGGTATTACTGTATGGTGAGATAAGGAAATCACATACATTTTTCCTTTGTTATGATCCGCTCCTAGTATCTGTTAGTTTTAATTCATAATTACAGACTTGTTCGAGGGTGTCGCTTCTGTTATTCTGTTTCTCTATATGACTCAAATACTACAATTCTTTGTTCCCCTAATTGAACTAAACAATATATTTATTAATTTTAAATATCCTGTTAGATTTCCTTCGCTTATTCCTTACGATAAAAAATCCACACCATCCTACAATAGCCATACCATCCAACCACACCATCCTACCATACTATCCTACCATAACATCACACCACACCATTCCACCACCCCATTACACCACACCATCTGAACAGGTGTCCACATTATCTCACCAAACCATCGCACCACATTATAACACCACACCATCAAACCACACCATCATACCACATCATTCCACCACACCACCACACCACATCATTCCACCACACCACACTACATCATCCCACCAATCAATTCCACCACACCATCACACCACACCATCAAATCACACAATCACACCATATCATTCCACCACATCATCCCATCACACCAATCATTCCACCAATCATTCCACCACACCATCGCACCACATCATCCCACCAAACATTTCAATACCACACCATCACACCACATCATTCCACCACACCAATCATTCCACCACACCATCACATCACATCACACCATTCCTCTACACCATCACACCACATGATCCCACCAATCATTCAACCACACCATCTCATCATTCCACCACCAATCATTCCACCACACCATCACATCACATCACATCATTCCTCTACACCATCACACCACATGATCCCACCAATCATTTCACCACACCATCGCATCTCATCATTCCACGACACTAATCATTCCACCACATCATCACACTACATTATTTCACCACACCATCACACCACATCATTACACCACATCATTCCACCACACCATCACACCACATCATCCCACCAATCATTCCACCACAACATCACACCACACCATCACATCATTCCACTACATCACCAATTATTCCACCACACCATCACACCACATCATCCACCAATCATTTCTCCACACCATCACATCATCATTCCACCACACCATCACATCATTCCTCTACACCATCACACCACATCATCCCACCAATCATTCCACCACCAATCATTCCACCACATCATCACACTACATCCTTCCACCACACCATCACACCACATCATCCTACCAATCATTCCACCACAACATCACACCACACCATCACATCATTCCATCACATCATCACACCACATCATCCCACCAATCATTTCTCCACACCATCACATCACATCATTCCACCACACCATCATCATTCCTCTACACCATCACACCACATTATCCCACCAATCATTCCACCACACCATCTCATCATTCCACCACTCAATCATTCCACCACATCATCACACTACATCCTTCCACCACACCATCACACCACATCATCCCAACAATCATTTCACCACACCATCACATCATTCCACCACATCATCACAAATCCCACCAATCATTCCACCACACCATCACACCACATCATTACACCACATCATTCCACCACACGATCATACCACATCATTACAACACATCATTCCACCACACCATCACCCCACCCCCACCCCATCCCATTATCCCAATACATCCTAAACCACATAATTTTTGTGCTTATCATTCCATCAGATACTGATCATCTACATATAGTTCGCTGTATTGGTTGCTCCGTAATTATTTCTACCTTTTTCATTGTAGGGTGACATATATTTACTCTATCTTCACACAGAAGTTACACGTTTGTTACTGACTATATGAACTAAAGTTAGATATCACAAAAAGTGGTCATGGATTAACGTTGGATATTATATTTTTACAAGAAGTTAGATTAGATATCAAAGATTTTTACGTGAACTAGGGTCAGATATCTAAACTTTTATTTGGATTAAGGTTAGATATCGTTAGTGAACTAGGGTTAGATCTCTTAAGTTTTAGTTGGATTAATTTTCTAAACTTTAACATGTTTAACATGCTTATTCATCCAAACAGTCCTTTACACATCCACGTCGAGGTGGATACGTTTTTCCTCTTTCTCATTTTGTTTCGTAGTGCGTTTTGTTTCAAGAAACTTCCCTGGAATTTCACATATTTCATCATCTTACACTAAAACTGTTCCTTAAAACCTACATATTAAACTTTATGTGCATGTCTTAACCCGGAGAATATCTCGATAAAGCGAGAGTGCACATCCATGTTAACGTTATGAGAGAAGAGACTATTTCTGAAAGCAAAAATAGAATAAATAAATAAATAAATATATATGTATTTATACAGTATATATATATATATATATATATATATATATATATATATATATATATATATATATATATATATATATATATATATATATATATATATATATATATATATATATATATGTATATTGCGAATGAGACGAAACCTGCCAATTAAGCCCTAATTGGCAATGGAGCCTGTTGCCCGATCACAATTTCTTTTCTATTTATACCTGGACGAAACATGAGTGTAGTCCTGCTGAAAGGAAGAAAGTCTAATTATCCGGTCAAGTATTAATTAACCTAATCTTTACTTTGCAATGATGTTACGGCAAGTTGGCTAGGAAAAATTATGTGGGTGTGCATACATTATATAAATTACCCAAAACAAGCTGCTAGGACTATGAGTTAAAAGAGTGAACTCATTAGAGTATATATGACATACGCCGGTGCAGCAGTGTACTTAATATGAGCCACTGATGCAAAGCTGTATAATGCTCCCCACAATAATTAAGAAATAAGAAAAATGTATCTAAAATAAAATATGTAAATTATATACATGAAAATTCTTGTAATCTGGAAACTAAGATTTGACGAACTTTATATAAGAACAAAGAAGGTCGGAGGACTCCTTCTGCCGCCGCCACTCAATAACCTGGTTTTTAGCAGCTCTGTGCATGTTAAGGTACTGGCTAGCACCGAGAATTTACAATCGATGTATCATTATGTATCTTCGTTCCTGGGAATGCCAAAGTTAGGCGATACCGCAGCACCACAATTGTAGTGACATAACGTTTAACTTGCATTTCTACAAGCAAAGATACGAATCCGGGAGGGTATATTCTGTACAGTATTATATATGCAGAAAATATATTCCCAGATACTATTTTCTTAATTAACTTGGTAGTAGAATACTAGTCAAGCAACAAACACAAGCACAAAACTACCGGCGCCATATATTTTGCTTTTACTTCGGCTTTCTCTTTTTAAATGTTTAAAAAATACAAAATAAGAAAAAATCTAACAACACGTATATGTGCGTAGACAAACAGACAGGAATAGCTGTTAAGCTACACCATTGTGTCATAATGATGAGAAAATCAACACCCGGGACTTGTTGTTAAATATATCCTAAGAATTTCCCAGGAATGAGAGACATGTTTAAAGGGTTACTTTCATTAAACGAATATACAGTAGATTTAATATACAGCATCTTTCGGCATCTTTCGCTCTCTCCCTCTTAAGTATCATGTAGTGAGAATATTAATCCTTAAAAACTAAAATATTAGTATGAAATGAAAAATATTGATTAATCTCTGCAATCTCTCATTTCTCACCAGAAGATTAGATGAGGTTCAAATATATAAGTGAAAAATAAACATTCAGGCGAGTGTTGAGAATGTTGCATTTCACAACAATTTAATTTCATTTTAATTTATCATTTCACCAGTTATCAGCCTACTAGTCATTACGCCACTTGGTCCCTTCTTTGTTAACTTTGTTAAGATTTTATTGTCCAATGTTAGTACAGGAGGAAAGTGTAGTACCCGGAGAATCCTGTGATGTTTAACGGTGAGGGTCACTCTGGACGACACCCTTCTTACGTGTTTCACTGACTAGGACTTGAACCCATGATAAAGTAATGAGCATTACCACTGTATATTTTTATTTTCACTTTTCAATCTTCATGTACACGAAACATAACTTCACAACTGCCCACTGTACAACTCACCACCTACAATCTTTCTCTGACTCAGCATTAATTGAACGACTCGAAACTTAAGGATACACACAGTGTCTTCTCAAAACTTGCACAGTTACCGTTAACTGCACAATGCATCAGTATTTTGCTAATAACAGCTTCCACAGCCCTTAAATCTTGCTATAAAGTTAAACACTATGTGCAGTATATGATTCGGAAAGCGGGAACTTGTGCGTAGCACCAGTTAGTGACGTAGTGTCTAGAGGGGAATTTTGCTTCCTGGTTCTCTGTCCAAGTTTCCTTTAACAGACATTTGCGTTTACTCAAGCGAAGTGAATATAAATTGCAGGGTAGTAAATAGACAATAAACGACCTCTTCATTGGTGTAAATGGATTTCATAATAACCTTAAGTTCCAAGAATAGTTTTGAAAAGGCCCATCTTACACATTCCCCAAGTTGCAGAGAGCTGGGGGAAGAAATGCAGGTTATGAACTTATGAACTTTTCTCGATTTTGGATCAATGCAAGATCTGTAATGAACGAATTTGACACCCTCTTTTTTTCACATCAAAGTCTCAGAAAAATGAAGTAATCATTTTCAACATCAAACACGGATCTGTGATTGAAAGCATCTCTTCCATCATAAAACTTGAGCTGCGTGAACCACAACCTAACTCGTTTTTTGTTAACATGCAAGAAACAATGCAGAACTTGTGTAAACCATTTACGACAAACCGCTTCCCATATTCAAGAGACTAAAAACTATATCGGCAGGTGTCTTTCCTGCAATTATGTTTAGGAAATCCTGTTATTGATGTGCACTTTATGGTGAAAATTTCATCCAATGCTTTGAATGACCTTAACTTAGGAGTCAACTGACATGATTATCCTATGCAGATCAATCGTCCATAATTCTCACACTGAAATGATTAATTTACGCGCATTATATTTTTTAATTTCTTATCTGTAGGTGTTTAGTAGATAAGAAAGCTTTACTTTTCCTTGCATTTGAAATAGTATTAAGTTATATTTTTTTTTCTAAAAACAAATTTTTCTTTATTTCAATTATTCAATAAGTAGATGTCACCCGTAAAAGAGATGTCAGTAAAAGTGTTGACCTCACCAGCTGATCAAAAACTGATCTATAGTCAACAAAGGCCAGATTTAACTTGCCTGTCATCACTGAATTAAAAACCGCCCAAACAACGGAATTTTGCATAAAAATAATTTACTAAAGCCATAATATGAATTATTATCAGACTGATGTGCTTTCGCGATTGTTGCACTATGTGATAAGTTCTAATAACCTATTTAGGTCTCAATAAAATAATGCTTTTATCGTTTTTTAACTATTCACATTGTTATCTAAATCTCTGATTATTGATCTACATGTCGTATGGTAGACTGGTCACCTATGTAGTGAACACTGTAGAGTTCTGTGTTATATAGTGAAAACTGTAGATTAGTGTGTTATATAGTGAACACTAGATTACTGTGTTATATAGTAAACACTGTAGATTACTGTGTTATATAGTAAACACTGTAGATTACTGTGTTATATAGTGAACACTGTAGATTACTGTGTTATATAGTAAACACTGTAGATTACTGTGTTATATAGTGAACACTTAGGTATAGTTATTATAACGCTGGAGCGGTGTTGCTATAAACTTTGGTGTACACTATGTTATATAATAATTCACAAGACTGCAGTGGTTCTCAACCTAGTGGGCTGGCTGTGATAATATGAGTGACGTTTGAGGGTGATTATTGTGTTTGACGTGTGACAGAGGGCGTGTGATATAGAAGGTGTGTGACATAGCGGATGTTTAACAGAGGGTGTGTGACATGGTGGGTGTGACATGGTGGGTGTGACATGGTGGGTGTAACATGGTGGGTGTGACATGGTGGGTGTGATATGGTGGGTGTAACATGTGACTTGGTTGATGTGTTACATTGACGTGGATAAGTACTGTCATGTAAAGTGTACAAGGCCGTATGCCAATTAGATATGTACTGAAGTGTACAATTGGTGACGTGTGAAATATTGTCTTCTTACAAAAGCTACACACAAGTTTCCTTTACTACCAGAAAATAACTGAGTTTTTTATAATTGTGCAGTTTTTGGACCTTCAAATTGAAAACAACTTATTTTACTTAGCCACTACACCTAAACTCAATTTCAGGTTAATAAAGCTTCATTTCTCTCCTTATGTGCTCTGCCTATTTGTATTGATTTGTTGTGATTTAAGTAATAAAACATATTGGACTATAACTGGTAGTCACCTAGAGCAAATGGATAAAATTGAAATATTGTTTATCGGGGAGGGGAGGTTATTCTTTGGTTTTAATTCTAAAATTTTTATTTTGTATAAATTCTTAAAAAAAGTGGCAAATAAACACAAATCACACACTATACGTGAACATTCCCCTTTACAATCAGTGAACATCCTTTATGACGTTTAAATCAGACATGCACGCACGCACACACACTTGCGGGAAGAATTGCTTCATATTTGATGATTGCACCAACAATTTCAGCAATTTATCGATCGTGCAAAAGTAGTGTTTGTAACCTGTAATATTTTGAATATTATGCCACCCCAATACGAAACTTTGACCAATGAGAGAGAGAATTCATAATTCCAGTATGATAAAGTAAAATGTTCAAGGCTAATGAGACATTAAATCAAGAAAACTGAGACCTTACCATTAAAGTTACACTTCATAATGTACCATTAAAGTACATCTCATTATTGATTGTAACTACAGTAGATGCATAAATACCTCATTCTGAAATACGTGGACAATTCTTATTACAGGATTAACAAATAAAGTAAAATGGAAAAGATCCTTGAGAAACTTAAACCCAAAGTCGTTCCCAAGTTGGTACTTAAGAGTGAAGGTCGCGGGCCACAAGCCGTCAGTCATCCCCCCCACCTCCTTCACCTCTTCTTCCTCCTAATGCATGTGGCTTCTTTTATTTAACATTAAACTGAAGATAAACAATAATATGCAGATCTTAATATTTTTCCACATGAATAAAAAACACCAAATAATCCACTTCCACAATGTATATTTTGTGTGTTTTATTGTCCCGCATTTGGGAAGAGTATTTCTGATGTCTTAGGCGAGTGTGTGGGGGAGGCACTCGGGTGTACAGTATACCAAGAGTTCACCAGAGTTTGGAAAATCGGGTTGAGAAGTTTGCGTAAAATATTGTCTTTAATATTTACTTTCAAGAATAGTTAAGATTTCCTTGATATTTAACGCAACAAATGAAGTATCTTGATGTTCACTCTTTGAATGAAAATGCTGAACTTGTGTTTAAAACACAGTAACATTCTTGGAAGAACAGGTAGACGTATGTCGTAAGTGTAGTGTAATTCTCAATGGCCTTATGGGTAGTATGCAACTTGATCTGTTAGCGCCTTTCCCCCAGATTTGTTTGGGAGAGAAACTAATAAGAGACGTAAAAAAACATCTCCACTATTTGATAGCCGATGTACAAGTTGACAAGTGAGAGAAAAAAGTACACCCGAGCCACCCTCTGTGATAGTAATGCTCCTCATTTTATCTTCTGGCTGTCGCGAGGCGGCCATGATGTCCACTGGTGGCAGGGTTTATATGCAGGGAAAACTCAGGTCCATGACACCACTTGATGCAAGTGACCAACATGAATGAGTAGATGTGATAATTGGTTGTTACGTGGCAAGAATCGGATGTGATCAGCCGAGGGAAGGTAGTCATTTGACCTCGACTACGTGACCCGGTGATACCAGACCAGGGTGTGCGCAGTGTGTGCATACATACAAACAACATACAGATGAAGCTATCAAATTTCAAAAATGCATTTACCAAAAGATACTCTGAAAAACGATTTGAAAATGCAAATGCCATAATTATGTGCTTCAACAAAATGAATATCGATTTTGTAATTAAAAAAAAAAGTAACCCAACAAGACCAAGCTTAATATCAACAGATATTTGCATATAATTCTTTCCGATTACCTTGTGCGTGAGGGAGCAGTTCCGGGCTACCGTCCTCTCTGGTCTGATATTGTGTTGGATCCCTCCGCTGTTCTTAATAGTTTTTTCTCTAGGAATACAAGTATTTTGAATCCGTATATTATTCTCGATTCCACATCTTGAGCTGGTACACCGTTCCATAGCTCTACCACACTGTGTGTAAAGAAGTATTTCCTTTTATTCATTCTACATGATAATTTGGGGAACTTGTCCTCTCGTGTTGGTGGTGCGTGATAATCACACTTTCCATTCCTTTCATGATTTTGAATGTTTCAATGAGATCTATGTATTGTGCCTTATCGGAAAGGTTATTAGTCCTAAGGCCCTCAGTCTACTTGGATAATCAAGATAACTTAAGAGAAGGGAACAGGTGGGGTAAGTTCATGAGAGTAATGTTAGCCTCGTAGTAAATAATGAGAGAGACGACCTTCTGATGCAGAGTTATGTGGCCTAAGGAGGTAACATTCTTGACACAGAGCATTAGTTATCCAGAATAAAGTATGTTCACATTATCATCATCAAATTTTCAATAAAAAAATCGTTTTTAGATAGATTATGGCATCTTTGAACACCAATGGACTGGATGATAGGGCTTATATTTCTGGTCTGATTTATGATTAATGGATTGATTGTTTGATTTAAAAAGTTACATATATAAATGCACACACACACACACACACACACATACACACATACACACACACAATGAGGTACTGTACATGAAGGCTCGTGTTGATAATTCATACAGCCACAGCGTGTGTCGTGTGTCGGTACCACGCACAACCAGTGAATGTATCGACCACCTCACACCCTTAACCCCCGCCCATCACACCACGCCGCCACTCACACCACAACACCTTCACCAGGCTCACCACAACACCTTCACCAGGCACACCACAACACCTTCACCAGGCTCACCACAACACCAACCATACCACGCTACCAATCATACCACAACACCTTCACCAGACTCACCACAACACCTTCACCAGGCTCACCACAACACCTTCACTAAGCACACCACAACATCGTCACCAGGATCACCACAACACCTTCACTAAGCACACCACAACATCGTCACCAGGCTCACCACAACACCTTCACTAAGCACACCACAACATCGTCACCAGGATCACCACAACACCTTCACTAAGCACACCACAACATCGTCACCAGGATCACCACAATACCAACCATATCACGCTACCGTTCACACCACAACAGCACTATCATCACAAGATAATATGGCGGCTGGTGAAATTTGAAGCAAGTTTGGCAGAGAGGAGGTGAAAAGCAGAACAACTAAAAATTACAGATGAAAACGGCAAATTCAATCAGCTTTGGAAAGAAGAGGTTTTTGCTCAGGAAACATATCAGAACTGCACTTGTCTATTTGTAAAAATAGTTTAAGAAGTGTTCGAATGAAGCAATCTGAGTGAACATATCCTCACCAAACTTGCATCGTACAACGAAAAATCACCAAACGACAAAGAAGCAAACAAGTCAGAAATTCAGAGATATCCTTACACAACATCTCAGAAAGGAATAAGGCGAGATGGTCCTCTTGGTGACGATCAAGAAACCTTATTCAAACTGTTCATTCATCATGGAATGCATTTTGATGATTGTAGAAACAGTTGCAAATGAAGAACGCGGGATTATACAAAATTTAAGGACTTTTCCACTTTCTGCAGACATAGCAACTTGATGAGTGACATCTTGTGTTAGCGATGTGAATGACTAAATGAGTTAGTTCCTGAAATATTATGCTTGGCACAAATCTCGCGGTTGATGGCATTAAGATGAGACTGTTTGAACACCACCTGATACAGCCAACACTTAATTTGACACTTTGAAGGACTGAACAAAATTCCCCGGCAGCTGATACATACAAACTAATAAGCGAAGTGCTTGCAGTTCCAAAGTAAAAGGATTTTGTTCTCATTCATATAAAACCCATTTCTGTTGGCAGCAGGCGACCTCAGCAACTGTCAGCCACAATTATGTTGACGAAGCAAATCTTGTTGATGCACAAATGGAGCGCCTTGACTTGCAGAACAATTATGTCCTGAGAAGCACTCACAAAACTACGGATTATCTGGTGTGGGCTTATGGACAACGGTAAATTAATTAACGTTACATCGAGCAGCTTTCGTCATGCTTTCAGTGTTTGGGTCAAGTGTTGCTGCGAGTAGAGACGTTCAGTGTAGACCATGTACGGTTCAAAGAACACTTACGCTCATGCCATAAGCTTGTAATGGACGTTGGAACCAAATTTAAACAAAAATATCCTGAAATTACATATAATATCCAGGCTCAAGCCTCACATTTGCCCCAGTAATTTTCATATTCGTATTTCAAATGAGAATTCCCATTCAAGGTTCCTAACAATTTTATGTTGGCTTTTCTTAAATAGCCTCCCATTAGGCTAGTAACTATTATTTTTTCTGTATATCCGAGTGAATACATTAATTCTGCGTTTGTGATTGCTCACTAGTATGTATTTCGAATGCGAACCCTTACTTGGCATTGAAAAACGAGTTGTATGGTGCCTTTTAAGTCTTATATTATGGTAGTTAAATTTGTTTTGTGTATATAAGAGTGTTCAATATAATTTTGTATTTCTAATAGCTTATTTCTCATTTCATTCCTTTGAAGAAATTTACTTTTGGCATATGTTGCATGATTATTTAATGCAGCAACCGGAACCGAATGCTAATTACTTGCTGGTAAAGTGGCCGACAAGTTTATAAAGGTTGCGGACCCTGAAATAGAGTCTAACCATTAATCCACTACCTGGGTTTGGGAAAAATTTATATTCAGTAGCGTTTCCTATGATGCAATTAGCTTTCTTTGACAAAGTGACCTGTGTAACAGGTTCTTGCAGTAGAACAAGGACAGGTTTCCATCACCGGTCAATCTCGCACTGACAATTCTAACTGCGTGTGCCTACTGAATATGCTGATATTTCTTAACCATTTGATGACGCTGGTTTAACCCTTTGATAATACAATGGTTTAACCCTTTAAGAATACGGCGGTTTAACCCTTTGAGAATACCACGTTTTAACTCTTTGAGAATACGACGGTTTAACCCTTTGAGAATACGACGGTTTAACCATTTGAGAAAGACGACTTAACCGTTTAGGACTCAAAGGGTTAAGGATAATGAAATCTTATCATATCTTGAATAAAAAAACTGTCTGGATCTGATCAACAAGTCTGATGTAATAGATACGACACAAATAAATGAATATAAAGTAAATGTAATATTCATCACCAATATTCACATCATCACATTATAAAATAATATAAATCACTTGGTAGTTGGTACACTCATGCCCAAATTAGTTAGTAAATATTTCTTTGAATTAAGATAACACTGATCCTCCATCATCCCCTTAAAAATATTAATCTTGTTGAATCCGAAAAGAACCCTAAAAACAATGCTTATGTACAGTCGGGGACAAAAGCTCGCTCCCTGTGGTGAAACTGAGTCACAGGGATGAGTCTCCAAACTGACTTACCCTGACTGTTACGGGTATACTATTTTATCTCATTTGGGGTCGATACTGCTTCAGTTTGGGAGGGAGCGAACTTTTGACCCTAACTGTACAGCCATAGAATAAATGCTAAAACTGAGATTGGTTTCGATATTATTTTCAACTTCAAAAGATTTCAATATCGGAAATGCAGGTCTTGATCTCGGACTTTGTAGTCTCGAAAACACCACTGTTACATAATAATAATAATATTGGTTGCCCCTCGTGTAACGAGGATGGCTGTCCCAAGGGCCAACACAACAACCTCACCCTAAGGCAACGAGCTGCATGACCCAGTGTCAAGGAATAGTCCGAGAAGACAGGACAACTCGCCAACTGCACTGGCTAACCATTACCCAGGAACACGATCCACAAGTTGATTAGCATCCAGGGGCGGCATTTTCAAAAGCATTTACGGAACTGTATCTCTTTGTTTACCCTGTAACTGGAGTTACAGTCTCCGGATCAGTATTTTCAGAACAAATATTTGGCAGGGGACTCGGCAAGTGAGTCCGTATTTGAGGCTGTAACTTACAGGACCTTCCTAGCTGCTGTAACATGCTCAACCCGGATATAATAAGTCTCTATTTCCAGACAGTGTAAAAATAAAATAATATATGTTGTGATAATGCTTGTTAGACTTGTTTTATCATAAAATAATGAAGAAAACGTTTTGTTCATGAACATACTAAAATGAGATATTGCAGTTTGTCTTGTTAGTTAATTTTTTACGTTAAGAAGGGCTTGAGAGTGTTTCTATTTGGCGCGGAAGGAAAGAGATGCAGCTTTTGTCTTCTTACAACTTTTCAAGTAATTTGTACCAAAACAGAAGATTTTTATTGCCCACATTTATAGTACAAATATTTTTTATAACTGAGTAAACTTGCAGATAGACCTTATTAATGTGGTATAGCCGTAGATATTCGTCAGTAATGAAAGCCAAATATGAGGTCAAGTGAACATTTTTGCCTAGACTCAGCCTTTGCTAGGACCAAGTTATAACAAGCTATTCTGCCAAGTATCCAAGAAGTATCCATGACTCATAGTTAAATATAATTCCATCTTCAATAATGACGCTTAGAATACGTCTAGTAACTGTCAAGTGCGTCGATCTCAGCTGATTTCTTCTTCTCTTGTGATTGGTTGATGATTTTGTTAACTGAGAGACGATTGGCCAACTAGCTCATGCACTGCCATCCATCTACCTTCGTTTAAGAGAACTGAATTTACAGGGTAAACACTAGAGTTACAGACTGCTTACGGACCCGTAATTAAATTTTGAGAATGCAAAATTTACGGGATTGTAAGGAGTCTGTAAGTTACGGTACAATATCTCTGCTACTGTAAGTAACTGATGAGGTGTTTTGAAAATGCGGCCCCAGGTCCCCAATTACTGCTGGGTAGACAGAGGCAAATGGCGTAAAGAAACTTGCCCATAGTTTCACCCTGCCCGGGTATCAACCCACACGAGGGTCACCAGGTAGGGTAATTATATTTTGACTATCACCACATACTGCAGCATCACACGAGGGTCACCAGGCCGGGTATTGATCTTGGTGCGGTGACTCCCTATCAGCTGCCACTCAGCACGTGACCGTTGTCGTGAATCAGGTCGCTCGTTTTCAAAAATCCTCTTCGTCATACATCAATGTGTAACGCGTCACCCTCTCGTGCTACTATGGAACTTCTGTGGTTACACATCACCCTCTCCTGTTACTGTGGTGCAACTCGCTCTCACTCAGCATACTTGTATACACGTCCAACCCCTTAAACCATTCGATACTTGTTCTCCTGTCAATCACACCCACCACCTTGTTCTAGGCGTCCATCTCTCACAATACCCAGGCTGGTGAACCTCGCGTGGTAATGTGTTCTGTTGCCATACTAATATAATTGATATGGATTGGAGTCACATTTTGTTATTATGGCATACTGTATGTGTTGATATATACTTTATAATGATTATGATATGATATGATATGATATGATATGATATGATATGATATATGATATGACTCCGGTGATGATGATGATGATGATGATGATGATAACGATGATGATGATAATGACGCCAGCTACATCCCCTAGTTGGTAATATTTACATTGTATCGTTCTTACAGTGACACAGACATAGATGATTCTACGTACTGTTGTGTCACAATTCCGTTGTAAAGGGTAGTGTCCGCTGTGCCCAGACAAGAGGTGACTTGACAGGTAATTAACTGATAGAGGACACGGAGCTACTAGCCGAGGCTACCGACTGACGGCGGGGTGAGAGGTCCTCAGCTGTCAGGAGAGATACTCAACTAACATAACACGAGAGGCACTCAACTCACTCACAGGGGAAGTAGTCAATTCACAGGGGAGGTAGTCAACTCACATGGGAGGCAGTCAACTTATAGGGGAGGTACTCAACTTACAGGGGAGGTAGTCAACTTACAGGGGAAGTAGTCAAGGGAGGTAGTCAACTTATGAGGGTTTGAGGGCGAGGTGCTGGGTGACCCCTGAATGAAACGTGAAGGTAGTCAACTTATGAGGGTTTGAGGGCGAGGTGCTGGGTGACCCCTGAATGAAACGTGATATTATATCTCTGTTATTAAATTGTTTAGGAAATTTTAAGATGATTGCACGCTAATGTTTTTGTTTTTTCCCTCAGAGTGAAACGGAGTTGTGTAGAATACAAGAAGTCTTACACTCTCCTGCTGAAAAAAACATGATACAAAGACTCTGTGTGGAGTGTTTCATAAACTAGTGTAGTGTACCACCTTTATGAGTATGCCTGGTGACCAACAGTGACATTGTCATTGACAGCATAGTGGAGCAAGTAGCAGTGGACCGAATCAATCATAGTGTGGCATAGTAATGGCGTCATAATTCTGTGGGTGACAGACATATTTCAGTAACTCTGATGCACAATGTAAACGTGATAATATTGAGAGTGTACGAGGAGGAACTTCAGCAGCCCTGACATAACTGGGGTACTCTATACGTCAGGACATCTGCGAGGTGTGGACGTCGTCATTATCTTTGTGCCATGCTAGGACGCCGCTGACCAGCCATGGGCTTCAGAAGGTGAGAATATAACATGTAGATGAAAAATGCTATTATTAAAAACTATTTTAGAGTTGTATCTGCTGTGGTTCTTGTTACATCTTTAATGAAAATACTTGCTATTTTATGAAGCAATCTTTTAATAAAGCTTTAGGATTCTCTTATCATTACGTCTGCTGATCAGAAGAAACAAGATGAATAAATAGTCGGCATAAAAACTTATATTTTGAAAATAGGTACACGGTGAAATGGATGCCCAGATAACTTCACAGTTGATCCCTTGTAAATGAAGGGGATGGATGGAGGGGCAGCAGCATGATGGAGGGGTGGAGGGGTGGGAGGGCGCCTGCATGATAGTAGAGGTGGAGGGGCGTGAGGAAGCCTGCATGATAGTGGAGGAGGAAGGGCAGAAGGACGCCAGCATGATAGTAAAGGTGGAGGGGCGGGAGGACGCCTGGATGATAGTGGAAGTGGAGGGTCAGGAGAACGTCTACATGATAGTACAGGTGGAGGGGCGGGACGACGCCTGGATAATAGTGGAAGTGGAGGTCAGGAGAACGTCTACATGATAGTACAGGTGGAGGGACGGGAGGAAGTCAGCATGATAGTGAAGGTGGAGGGGCAGAAGGACGCCTAGATGATAGTGGAAGTGGAGGGTCAGGAGAACGTCTACATGATAGTACAGGTGGAGGGGCGGGAGGACGCCTGGATAATAGTGGAGGTGGAGGGTCAGGAGAAAGTCTACATGTTAGTACAGGTGGAGGGGCGGGAGGACGCCTGGATAATAGTGGAGGTGGAGGGTCAGGAGAAAGTCTACATGATAGTACAGGTGGAGGGGCGGGAGGAAGTCAGCCTGATAGTGAAGGTGGAGGGGAGGAAGGACGCCTGGGTGGATGATAGTGGAAGTGGAGGGCCAGGAGAACGTCTACATGATAGCACAGGTGGAGGGGCGGGAGGAAGTCAGCATGATAGTAAAGGTGGAGGGGCGGGAGGACTCCTGGATGATAGTGGCAGTGGAGGGTCAGGAGAACGTTTACATGATAGTACAGGTGGAGGGGCGGGAGAACGCCTGGATAATAGTGGAAGTGGAGGGTCAGGAGAACGTCTACATCAGTGGTTCCCAAACTTTTTCTGATCATTACCCACTTTTCATATATGATCCTTATCCATGACCCCCCTCTCCCAATCCATATCTCTTGCTGGCTCAGCTGCTGACTGGCTGTTGTAGTGTGGTGGGGCTTGGGATTTTTATGTGTACATAGCCTCAGCTTATGGCCCCCTAAATTTTGCTGGGGGGCCATGGCCCCCAGTTTGGGAACCACTGGTCTACATGATAGTAGAGGTGGAGGGGCGGCAGGACGCCTGGATAATAGTGGAAGTGGAGGGTCAGGAGAACGTCTACACGAGAGTACAGGTGGAGGGACGGAAGGACGCCAGCACTTTTGTAGAGGTTGAGGGACGGGAGGACGCCAGCATGATAGCACAGGTGGAATGACGGGAGGACGCTTGCATGATAGTACAGGTGGAGTGGTGGGAGGACGCCTACATGATGGTGGTACCGTAGTGGAGGGACGGGAGGACGCCAGCATGATGGTGGTGGTTGTGGTCATGGTGGAGAGACGGGAGGACTCCAGCACTCTTCTACAGGTTAAGGGGCGGGAGGACGCCTGCATGATAGTACAGGTGGAGAGGCGGGAGGACGCCTACATGTTGGTGGTGTAGTGGAGGGACGGGAGGACGCCAGCATGATGGTGGTGGTTGTGGTCATGGTGGAGGACGGGAGGACTCCAGCACTCTTCTACAGGTTGAGGGGCGGGAGGACGCCAGCATGATAGTACAGGTGAGGACGGGAGGACGCCTGCATGATATCACAGGTGGAAGGACGGGAGGATGATAGTACAGGTTAAGGGGTAGGAGACGCTAGCATGATAGTACAGGTAAAGAGGCGGGAGGACGCCTGCATGATAATGGTGGCAGAGGGACGGGAAGACGCCAGCATGATAGTGCAGGTGGGGGGACGGAAGGACGGCAGCCCTTTTGTACAGGTTGTGGGGCGGGAGGACGCCTGCATGATAGTAAAGGTGGAGTTGCAGGAGGAGACCTGCATGAGAGAACAGGTGGAGAGGCAGGAGGACACCAGCATGATAGTACAAGTGGAGAGGCAGGAGGACGCCAGCATGATAGTACAGGTTGAGAGGCGGAAGGACGCCTGGATGATAGTGATGGCAGAGGGACGGGAGGGCGCGTGCATGAAAGTACTGGTGGAGGGGCGGGAGGACGCCAGCATGATAAGAGGGAGAGGCGGAAGGACGCCTGCATGATGGTGGTGGCAGAGGGACGGGAGGACGCGTGCATGAAAGTACTGGTGGAGGGGCGGGAGGACGCCAGCATGATAGTAGAGGTGGATGTAGGGAAGACGCCTGCATGACAGACAGGTGGAGGGACGGGAGGACGCTAGTATTATAGTGCAGGTGGAGGAGCGGGAGGATGCCATCATGATAGAACAGGTGAAGGGACGAGAGAACGACAGCATGATAGAACAGGTGGAGGGACAGGAGAACGCTAGCATGATAGTACAGGCGAGAGGACGTAAGCATGATAGTACAGGGGGAGAGGCGGAAGGACGCCTGCATGATGGTGGTGGCAGAGGGACGGGAGGACGCGTGCATGAAAGTACTGGTGGAGGGTGCGGGAGGACGCCAGCATGATAGTAGAGGTGGATGTAGGGAAGACGCCTGCATGACAGACAGGTGGAGGGACGGGAGGACGCTAGTATTATAGTGCAGGTGGAGGAGGGGGAGGATGCCATCATGATAGAACAGGTGAAGGGACGAGAGAACGACAGCATGATAGAACAGGTGGAGGGACAGGAGAATGCTAGCATGATAGTACAGGCGAGAGGACGTAAGCATGATAGTAAAGGTGGAGGGACCGGAGGACGCCAGCATGAGAGTACAGGTGGAAAGTCGGGAGGACGCCAGCATGATGGTGGTGGTGGTGGAGGGACGGCAGGATGGCAGCATGATACTACAGGTGGAGGGACGAGAGGTCGCCAGCATGATAGTACCGGTAGATGGGAGGTAGGACGACTGCAAGATAGTACAGATGGAGAATTGTGAGGACGCCAGCATGATAGTATAGGTGGGAGGACGCAAGCATAATACTACAGGTGGAGGGGCGGAAGGACACCTGCATTATAGTACAGGTAGAGGGGCTGGAGGACGCCAGCATGATAGTACAGGTGGAGCAGCGGGAGCAGGCGAGCATGATAGTACAGGTGGAAGGACGGGAGGACGCCAGCATGATAGTACAAATGGAAAGACGGGAGGACACCTGCATGATAATACAAATGGAAGGACGGGAGGATGCCTGCATGAGAGTACAGATGGAGCGGCGGGAGGACGCCAACATGATAATACAGGTGGAAGTGCCGGAGGACGCCTGCATGATAGTACAGGTGGAGAAGTGGGAGGACGCCATCATGATAGTACAGGTGGAAGGGCCGGAGGACGCCAGCATGATAGTATAGGTGGAGGGACCGTAGGACGCCTGCATGATAGTGCAGGTGGAGAGTTGGGAGGACGCCATCATGATAGTACAGGTGGAAGGGCCGTAGGACGCCTGCATGATAGTACAGGTGAAGGGCCGGGAGGACGAGAGCATCATAGTACAGATGGAGGGATCGAGGAGATGGAGGAAAGCGAGAGGACGTGAGCGTCATAACAGAGTATGAGGCTGAACTGGGAGAGAGGTCCGCGTGGTAAGAGAGAGGGAGCTGAGATAAAGGTCTTCGTCGGTTGGTTGAGAAGGGAACTGAGAGAGGAATTCTCAACAGTGAACTGAGTGAGGGACCTGAGAGAGAAAACTGAAAGACTGAGCTGAGAAAGAGTTCAGTCACAGAAGGGGAGCTGAGAGGTATTGAACATTCAATTTACGGAGGGAATTTAGAAGAAACTGCAAAAGTATCCACAGAAGAACATATTACGGCCCGAGAGATTTGTCTTACCCCTGACACACCAAAAAATTTTGTTTTTTATAAATCAGGGGAAGAGGCGATATTGTGGGCCCCGGTGAGAGATTATCTGTGTGATGAAAGAATGTAGAAGAAGGAAGGAAAATTAATACAAGATCATCAGGGGAGAAAAGGATCACCAGAGGGGAAAGAAAGGGTCACCGGGGGTGGAAAGGATCACAGGTGGAGGAAATGATCACCAGCAGGTTGGAAAGGACCACCATGGGGAGGAAAGGATCATCAGGGGGAAAGAAAGGGCCATCAGCGGGAAAGAAAGAGTCACTAGGGAGAGGAAAGGATCACCATGGGAGGAAAGGATAACCAGGGGGAAGAATAGAGTCACCAGGGGAAGGGAAGCATCACCAGGGGAGGAAATGATCACCAGGGGGCAGGAAAGGATCTCCAGGGGAAGGAAAGGGTCACCAGGGGGAAAGAAAGGGTCACCAGGAGGAGGAAAGGATCACCAGGGAGAGGAAAGGATCACTAAGAGGTTGCAAAAGATCACCAGGGAAGGAAAGGATCACCAGGGGAAGGAAAGGGTCACCAGGGGAAGGATAGAATCACTAGGAGGTTGGAAAGGATCACCTGGGGAGGAAATGATTACCAGGGGGAAGGAAAGGGTCACCAAGGGGGGGGATCACCAGGAGGTTGGAAAAGATCACCAGAGAAGGAAAGGATCACCAGAGGAGGAAAGGATCAACAGATGGAGTAAAGGATGACCAGGGGAAGGAAAAGATCACCAGGGAAGGAAAGGATCACCAGGGGAGGAAAGGATCCAGGGGAGGAAGGATCCTGGGGAAGGAAAAGATCACCAGGGAAGGAAAGGATCACCAGGGGAGTAAAGGATGACCGGGGAAGGAAAATCACCAGAGGAAGGAAAGGATCACCAGGGGAGTAAAGGATGACCAGGGAAGGAAAAGATCACCAAGAAGGAAAGGATCACCAGGGGAGTAAAGGATGACCAGGGGAAGGAAAAGATCACCAGAGGAAGGAAAGGATCCTCAGGGGAGGAAGGATGACCGGGGAAGGAAAAGATCACCAGAGGAAGGAAAGAATCAACAGGGGAGTAAAGGATGTGGGGAAGGAAAAAGAGACCAGAGGAAGGAAAGAATCAACAGGGGGGTAAAGGATGACCGGGGGAAGGAAAAGATCACAAGGAAGAAAAGGATCACCAGGGAGAAGGATGATCAGGGGAAGGAAAAGATACCAGAGGGAGGAAAGAATCAACAGGGGGAGTAAGGATGACTGGGGGGAAAAGATCACCAAGGAAGGAAAGGATCACAGAGGGAGGAAAGGATGACCAGGGGAAGGAAAAGAGGGAGAAAGAATCAACAGGGAGTAAAGGATGACGGGGAAGGAAAAGATCCAAGGAAGGAAAGGATCAGGGGGAGAAGGATGACCAGGGGAAGGAAAAGACACCAGATGACAACAGGATGACCAGGAAGGAAAGATCACCAAGGAAGGAAAGGATCAAGGGTAAAGGATCAACAGGTGGGAAAGGATGTGTGTGGGAAGGAAAAGATCACCAAGGAAGGAAAGGATCACCAGAGGGAGGACAGGATCAACAGAGGGAGGAAAGGATCGCCAGGGGAAGGAAAAGATCACCAAGGAAGGAAAGGATCAACAGGTGGAGTAAAGGATGACCAGGGAAGGAAAAAATCACCAAGGAAGGAAAGGATCAACAGAGGGAGGAAAGGATCAACAGGTGGAGTAAAGGATGACCAGGGAAGGAAAAGATCAAGGAAGGAAAAGTGGATTACCAGAGAGTGAGCAGCAGGATTGGCAGAGGGAGGAAAAGGATCGCCAGGGAAGAAAGATCACAAGGAAGGGTACAGACTGGAAACAGGTGGAGGAAGATGACCAGGGAAGGAAAAATTGCCCATGAAGCAAAGGATCAACAGAGGGAGGAAAGATCAACAGGTGGGAGTAAAGGATGACAGGGAAGGAAAAGATTGGCCAAGGAAGGAAAGGACAACAGAGGGAGGAAAGGACAACAGGAAAAGATAACAGGGAAGAAAAAAGATTACCAGAGGAAGGAAAGGACTGAAATAGGGAGGAAAAGGATCACCAGGGAAGTGAAAAAAGATCACTAGTGGAGAAAAAGGATCACCAGGGGGACAAAGGATGACCGGGGAAGGAAGAGATCGCTAGGAAGGAAAAGAGATCAGAGGTGATGTATTAATCAGGGAAGGAAAAAGATCACCAGGGAAGCGGGTGCACCAGAGGGAGGAAAAGAACAACAGGTGAGCAAGAGACACCAGGGGAAGGAAAAGATCACCAGAGGGGAGGAAAGGAATGGGTACAGATTACCAGGGGGGATAACAGTGGAGAGGAAATGATCACCAGAGTGAGGAAGACTACAACAGAGGTGTGTGTGGGGAGGGAGGATTGCCAAAGGAAGCAAAGATCACTGGCGGGGGAGGAAAGGATCACCATGGGGAGAAAAGGATCACCAGGGGGAGGAAAGGATCACCATGAGGAGGAAGGATCGCCATGGGGAGGAAAAGATTGCCAAAGGAAGGGAAGGATCACCATGGGGAGGAAAGGATCACCAGGGGCAGTAAAGTATTACCAGGGGAGGAAAGGATCACCAGGGGGAGGAAAGGATCGCCAGGGGGAGGAAAGGATCACCATGGGGAGGAAAACGAAGAGGAGATCAATTCCTGGTAGTCTCCTTTCATGACATTGGACACCAGTTGTCCTCGAAACAGTTCCGTAAAAGGTTTGGAAGCACATTTTTGTCGTGCCCTTTACGGGGATGGGCGTTAATGATGGCGTGGGTTAATGGGCTGATGGTGGGCGTTACTGGTCTGTTGGGTCAGTGGCTTGGGATGGTATAATGCGGATCAGTAGACGTGAATCGGTGTTGTAATCAATGGGCGTGGATGTGTTATATAGTCTCTGGGCGTGGGTGGATGGTGTGGTCAGTGGGCGTGGGTGTATGGTGTGGTCAGTGAGCGTGAGTGAATGGTGTGGTCAGTGGGCGTGCGTGTATGGTGTGGTCAATGAGCGTGGGTGTATGGTGTGGTCAGTGGGCGTGGGTGGATGGTGTGGTTAGTGAGCGTGGGTACTTGGTGTGGTAAGTGGGCGTGGGTGGATGGTGTGGTCAGTGAACGTGGGTGCTTGGTGTGGTCAGTGAGTTTGGGTGGATGAAGTGGTCAGTGAGCGTGGGTAGATGGTGTGGTCAGTGAGCCTGACAGTGGAAGAAAACACTGCACCAATGCTATTGTTGTTTACTTGCATAGAGTGTCGCCGTTGGTGCGGATCAGCGGGCGTGGGTGGCTCAGACTGGATGCCCGTCACGCCGCCCTCACCGCCGCTGTATACACAATTGTGAGTATGAAACTTGGTACATGCGGCCCATCATGATCCTCTGTCACTCTATACTGCTGGTTGAAATCTTCTACTAATTGGTTCCACAAATTTTCTATCATGAGCATTTCCTGTCAATCATCAATACTAATACTTCCTAACTGTTTCTATCATGGGATCCAGCAGGGCATTTCCATGGTGTCTTCTCTCAATATATTGTCCATTTTCTCTTCAGTTCCTAAGTTCTTATAGCAATATGTCCTACGTTCAGATATCACCTTTTTGGGTTCATTGTATCAGAACAAGTGTAAAGTAAATGTCAACATGCTTCTTTGAGTAGTTCCTGTAAACAAAAAATGTGTAATTTTATGCACATGACTCTACATAATGTGACTCAGTTGCGTTATTACAGTAAATGTTCAAAATTCCATCTCTCTGCCTCCATAAAATTACACAAAATTTACTGCTGTTTATCTCTAACCTCTCACTATCAATACCACAACCTCTTTCAAGTGCTGTAGCTGGGAAACTATTCGGATTCCGACATTTTGTGATATCGATATTGTGCCTTAAAATTGTCCCATGAATACTGTACAGTGTACACCCTGCAATTTTAATTTCTATTATGAAAGTATAAAATGAAAATTGCATTGCTTAGCACGAGGATTAGCTCTTACAAATAAAACACTAGTCGTTCACAGCTGCGATACAACTGCATATTTTCACATAATTATGTCATCAAACAGGGACAGAAGAGTATCAAATGACAAATTGGTATTCAATGACAAATAAATATAAAAATTAATCATTACTCACCAAAAGGATTAGTGCTCGATATCAAAAACAATCATTAAAATTTTACTTTAACTCTATAACGTGTAAAAAATCCTAAATGCCCTCATTGTTTGTTCGCGAGTAAATATATTAATTTTTTCATGATTAACAACAAAACTTAGTGTTTTCAAATTCATTTACAGGATAAAAGAATTATAGCCTATTTTTTGCTCATCAGTTTGTGTGTGTGTGTGTGTGTGTGTGTCACTCAAATTAGGGAGAATTGCGATATAGTAATAACTGGACACCGCCTTCCACTCAACCATTCCGTGTCCAGGTGCCGCTTGCCTCAAGGATACAAGTTACTCAGTGGTTGTTCCTCCTGTTTGCTTATCTTGATAATAATTTCTCAGGAACTTTTTGAGTTAAGAAGATGAAAGTTGAACACAATAATTATCGGTAGCACGGTGTGACCGCTGCATCATTTAATGCAAACATGAAATTTCCAATTGTTTTCTCTGGTGATGTGAGCACACCACTGAACTGTCTAAAATTCTAAATACTACGCATATTAATAATGGCACGGCACGATGGCGCTCCACATTGGACTTACCGCTACTTCTTTCTATATATTAATTTTTTGTCTAAAACGCAAAATGATATGTCAGATGCACACTCTCCTTCCCTCTGGTATAATATATGGCACATATTCCTCTCCTTCTTGGAATGTGTTAACTCTTGCCAAGATAATTGTGTTGACGCAGCGTCTGAAAACACTGAACTTTAAATACCGTGTGAAGAGTGTATGATGTTTTATCAATCATCAGCTGAACCGAAAAGTTAAAGTTTTCATCTAAATATGTTTTCGACGTTTATTAGTGAAGGTAAAATACCGAAGTGCAGCGAACGATAATTTACTATGAAAAAGTGAAAGTGGCCCTGTAGGCATGACTGCCCGTTTGGGCCAGTGTGAATTCAGCACACTGTATACTAAGCTTTCAGTACACATGGGGGCAGCATGGCCGTTACTGCTCTCGATCGCTTTCATTTCCCCAAGTTGCAAGCTTAGGTACCCATTTACAGCTGGGTGAATTGAGAGTGCCAGGGGATCGGACCACCGACTCCTGGAACAAGAGGCGAAAGTTGTATCCACGAGACCGCCGCACTCCACAATTTACTGTAAGTCAGTGAAAAATAAAACAATCTAGAGTGGGTATAAATGCCATTCATCATGAAAAGAGATGTCATTTACCAAAGGCAAATGAGTAAATAAAATAATTTAACTCATCGTGGTGTGAGTCCATCTGCCTGTGGAAGCCGACACGCCTCCTAGAGTGTACGTCCGTCAAACAACAAACAAGAAAGTCAAACATAACACAAACGCACAAGCAAGCTACACTAAAACCAGAGAGAAATTAGTGTACAGGATAAGCTGGACGAGGTACAGTACAGATATTCATGCAACACTAATATTAGAAAAGCGTTAAGAGAGGTTATGTTTGATGTTGATGAGGAAATGTGATTACACGTGTTTGTTCACGGCAGAGGGTGAAGAACTGTATCACTGAGAGAGGATGGAGCTGCAGTGCTTAACCTGGCTGGCTATATGTCCTCATAATAAATAATTCAGAAGCTGCACCGGATATAAAAGACCAGTTCAACAATTGATACAAACAGTTTGGCATCACAAACGGTTAGTGAAGAAATGTTGAGTAAAAGGAGTTCATGAAATATTATAATCAGTTATATATTTGGGACATATAGTGGTTATGTTTCAACTTAACTCACTTTATTTTACAGTGACACTACATCTACCACTGTACCACCACTAACATTATACCCACCACTATAACCACCATTAACATTAGATTATATCACCATTAACACTACACCCATCACTGTACCCCCACTAACACTACACTCACCAATGTACCACCACTAACACTACACCCACCAATATACCACCACTAACACTACACCCACCACTGTACCACCATTAACACTACACCCACCACTATACCACCACTAACACTAGACCCACCACTATACCACCACTAACACTAGACCCATCACTATAGCACCATTAACACTACACCCACCACTGTACCACCACTAACACTACACCCACCACTGTACCACCACTAACACTACACCCACCACCGTACGGCCACTAACACTACACCTACCACTATACCACCACTAACACTACACCCACCACTGTACCACCACTAACACTACACCCACCGCTGTACCACCACTAACACTACACCCACCACTGTACCACCACTAACATTACACCCACCACTATTCCACCACTAACACTACACCTACCACTGTAACAATTCACTAACACTACACCCACCACTGTATCACCACTAACACTACACCCACCACTGTACCACCACTAACACTACACCTACCACTGTAACACCATTAACACTACACACACCACTGTACCACCACTAACACTACACCCACCACAATACCACCACTAACACTAGACCCACCACTATACCACCACAAACACTACACACACCACTGTACAACCACTAACACTACACCCACCACTGTAAAAACAACTAACACTACGCCCACTACTATACCACCACTAACAGTAGACCCACCATATTGTACCACAACACTACACTATACCCACCACTATACCACCACTAACACTACACCCACCACTGTACCACCACTAACACTACACCTACCACTGTAACACCATTAACACTACACACACCACTGTACCACCACTAACACTACACCCACCACTATACCACCACTAACACTAGACCCACCACTATACCACCACAAACACTACACACACCACTGTACCACAACCAACACTACACCCACCACTGTACCACCACCAACACTACACCCACTACTATACCACCACAATAGACCCACCACTGTACCACCACTAACACTACACCCACCACTATACCACCACTAACACTAGACCCACCAATATGCCACCACTAACTCTAGACCCACCACTGTACCACCACTACTAACACTACACCCACCACTATACCACACCACTAACACTAGACCCACCACTATACCACCACAAACACTACACCCACCACTGTACCACCAATAACACTACTCCCACTACTATACCACCACTAACAGTAGACCCACCACTGTACCACCACTAACACTACACCCACCACTGTACCACCACTAACACTACACCCACTACTATACCACCACTAAAAGTAGACCCACCACTGTACCACCACTAACACTTCACCCACCATTATACCAACACCAATACCACTTCCACTAATATACCACCACTAACAGTAGACCCACCACTGTACCACCACTAACACTACACCCACCACTGTACCACCACTAACACTACACCCACCACTGTACCACTACTAACACTAGACCCACCACTGTACCACCATTAACACTAGACCCACCACTGTATCACCACTAACACTACACCCAACACTGTACCGCCATTAACACTAGACCCACCACTGTACCACCACTAACACTACACACACCACTGCACCACCACTACCACTACACACACATCTGTACCACCACAAATACTACACCCACCACTGCACCACTACTACCAATACACACACACAACTGTACCACCACTAATACTACACCCACCACTGTACCACCACTAACACTACACCCACCACTGCACCACCATTAACACTAGACCCACCACTGTACCACCACTCAACACTACACACACCACTGTACCACCACTTATACTACAATCTACCACTGTACCAACTCACTAACACTACACACACCAATGCACCACCACTTCCACTACACACAAACTGTACCAACACTAACACTACACCCAACACTGCACCACTCACTACTACACACCCACCACTAAACCACCACTCAACACTACAATCTACACGGTACCACTACTAACACTAGACCCACCACTGTACCATCATTAACACTACACCCACCACTGTACCACCACCAACACTAACCCACCACTATACCACCACTATCACAACACCTACCAATGTACCACCACTAACACTACACAGACCACTATACCACCACTAACACTACAAACACACCACTGTACCACCACTAACACTACACACACCACTGCACCACTAACACTACACACACCACTGTACCACCACTAACACTACACACCACTGCACCACTAACACTACACACACCACTGCACCACTTAACACTACACACACCACTGCTCCACTAAAACACTAACACCACTGCACCACTAACACTACATACACAACTATGCACCACCAACTAACACCACCCACACCACTGCACCACCAACACTGTCTAACACACCACTGTACCACCACTAACACTACACACACCACTGCACCACTTAACACTACACACACCACTGCACAACTAACACTACAATACACCACTGCTCCACTAAAACCACACACACACCACTGCACCACTAACACTACACACACCACTGCACCACTAACACTACACACACCACTGTACCACCATTAACACTACAATACCACCCCTGCACCACTAACACACTACACACACCACTGTACCACCACTAACACCACACACACCACTGCACTACTAACACTATACACACCACTGTACCACCACTAACACTACACACACCACTGCACTACTAACATTACACACACACCACCGCACATTAACACTACACACACGACTGTACCACTCCACACTACACACACCACTGTACCACCACTAACACTACACACACCACTGCACCACTAACACCACACACAACACCATCACCACCACTAACACTACACACACCACTGCACCATCTAACACCACACACATCACTGTACCACCACTAACATACACACACCACTGCACCACAACACTACACACACACCACTGCACCACTAACACTACACACACACCTGCACCACTAACACCACATACTACCCCACTGTACCACCACTAACACTACACACAACCATAGCACCAACACCACTACACCCACCATCAACCACCACTAACATTACACCCACCACTGTACCACCACTATCACTACACACACACAGACCACTGCTAACCAACACTACACACACCACTGACCACCACTAACAATAAACCCACCACTGTACCACCACTATCACTACACACACAGACCACTGCACCACCACTAACAATAAAACCCACCACTGTACCCCACTAACACTACACACACCACTGTACCACCACTCAACACTGCACACACCATCAATTCACCACTAACACTACACCCATCACTGTACCACCACTAGCACTACACCCACCACTGCACCACCACTAACACTAAACCCACCACTGTCCCACCACCATCACTACACACACCGCTGCACCAATTACCAACACTAATTCCAACTACTGCACCACCACTAACACTAGACCTCCACTGGACCACCACCAACACCACACCCACCACTGCATCCACCATCATCACGACACACACACACCACTGCACCACCACTAACACAACACACACCCTGTACCACCACCAACACCACACCCACCACTGCACCACCGCCACACACCACAACCACTGGGTCCCAATTCCACCAGCTAACACACTCCACCAATGTCCCCACCAACACTACACCCAACACTGCACCACCAACAACACACACACACCACTGCACCACCGCCAACACCACACACCCACCACTGTCCCACCACCAGCACCACACCCACCACTGCACCACCGCCAACACACACCACCACCGTCCCACCACACCAACACCACACCCACTGCACTGCACCACCAACAACACACCCACCACTGTCCCACCACTAACACCACACCCACCACTGCACACCAACACACACACCACCGTCCCAACCACCAACACCACACCCACCACCGTCCCATCCACCAACACCACTACTCACTGCACCAACACCACACCCACCGCACCACCACCACACACACACACCACCGTCCACCAACACCACACACAGCCAACGCACCACCAACACCACACCACCAACCACCGTCCCACCACCACACACCACTGCACCACCAACCACTGTACTCCACTGCAACCACAACAACACACACACCACCGTCCCACCACCACCACACCCACCACTGTCCCACCACCACACACCTCCACTGCACCACCAACAACACCACACCCACCACTGTCCCACCACCAACACTACACCCACCACTGTATCCACCACCATCACGACACACACACACCACCGTACCACCACCAAAACACACACACCACCGTCCCACCACCAGCACCACCCACCACTGCACCACCAGCCAGCACACACACACACCACTGTCCCACCACCAGCACCACACCCAACACTGTACCACCGCCAACAACACACACCACACCACCGTCCCACCACCAACACCACCCACCACTGCATCCACCACCACCAGACACACACACACCACTGCACCACCACCAACAACACACACACCACTGTCCCACCACTCAGCACCACACACCAACACTGCACCACCGCCAACAACACACACCACCACTGTCCCACCACCAGCACCACACCCACCACTGCACCACCACACACCACACCCACCACCGTCCCACCACCAGCACCACACCCACCACTGCACCACCACAACACCACACCCACCACTGTCCCACCACCAGCACCACACCCACCACTGCATCACCACCAACAACACACACACCACTGTCCCACCACCAGCACCACCCAAATCTGCACCACCGCCAACAACACACACACCACCGTCCCACCACTCAACACTACACCCACGACTGCATCCACCACCATCAACGACACACACACACCACTGCACCACCACCAACACACACACACCACTGTCCCACCACCAGCACCACCCACCACTGCACCACCCAACAACACCACACACACCACCGTCCCACCACCAGCACTGGCCAACCAAACACTGCACCACCGCCAACAACACACACACCACTGTCCCACCACCAGCACTACACCCAACACCGCACCACCGCCAACAACACACAGACCCCACTGTCCCACCACCAACACCACAACCACCCCACTGCATCCACCACCATCACGACACACACACACCACTGCACCACCACCAACAACACACACACCACCGTCCCAACCACACCACACCCAACACTGTGTTCCCAACACACACACACCACCGTCCCAACCACCAGCACCACACCCACCACTGCACCTCACCACCAACAACACACACCACTGTCCCACCACCAGCACACACCCACCACTGCACAACTGCCAGCACACACACACCACCGTCCCACCACCAGCACCACACCCATCACTGTACCACCGCCAACACACACACACCACTGTCCCACCACCAACACCACACCCACCACTGCATCCACCACCACGACACACACACACCACTGGTCCCACCACCAGCACTCACACCCATCACTGCACCACCGCCAACAACACACACACCACCGTCCCACCACCAGCCACTAACCCACCACTGCACCAACCATCACCACACCCCAACCACTCTGTCCCACCAAGCACCACACCGACCACTGCACCCTTCAACACCAACCAACCACCGTCCACCACCTCACCAACCCACCACCGTATCACCACACACACACACACCCCACTGTCCCACCACCAACACCACACCCACCACTGCATCCACCGCAACACCACACCCACCACCGTCCCACCACCAACACTCCTCCACTGTACACACCTCACTGCACCACCACCAACACACACACACCACTGTCCCAACCACCAACACCACACCCACCACTGCATCCTCCACCACAACACCACACACACCACCGTCCCAACCACCAGCACTACACCCAACACTGCACCACCACCAACACACACACACACCACTGTCCCACCACCAGCACTACACCCAACACTGCACCACCGCCAACAACACACAGACCACCGTCCCACCACTAACACCACACCCACCACTGCATCCACCACCATCACGACACACACACACCACTGCACCACCACCAACAACACACACACCACTGTCCCAACCACCAGCACCACACCCAAACACTGCACCACCGCCAACAACACACACAACCACCGTCCCACCACCAACACCACACCCACCACTGCACCACCACCAACACACACACACCACTGTCCCACCACCAGCACCACACCCACCACTGCAACCACCGCCAGCAACACACACACCACCGTCCCACCACCAACACCACACCTCCACTGCATCCACCGCCAACAACACACACACACCACTGTCCCACCACCAACACCACATCTACCACTGCATCCACCAGCATCACGACACACACACAAGCCACTGCACCACCACCAACACCACACCAACTCTGCACCACCACTCTAACCCTGCTGATCCAACCACTGCACCACCGCCAACACACACACCACTGCACCACCACCAACACCAAACCCACCACTGTCCCACCACTAACACTACTAACTCCACTGCACCACCAACACCACACACAATGCACCACCAACACCACTACACAACCAATCGCACCACCAACACCACACCAACGTCCACCAACACCACACCAACAACACCGCGACTGGACAACCATCGCACCACTAACACCACATACAACCACTGCACCAAATCACCAACACCATCTCACACCAATTGCACCAATCACCAACACCAACCAATCGCTAACTGGCCAACACCGTACACTTCAATCGTCTCAACCCAACTCACCAACCACCGCACCACCACCGTCCAACACCAACCAATCGCACCAACCACCACCATCCACCACCACCAAACGCAACCACCAACTACCACACCACCACCAACGCAAACCACCACCACCTCACCAACCACCGCACCACCACCAACCAACACAACACAACCACCGCACCACCAACACCACACCACCAACCACTGACCACCACCAACTACCACCACACCAACGCACCAACACCACACAACCCCACCAACGCCACCACCACCACCAACCACACCAACCAGCTGGACCACCAACCACCCCACCACCACACCAAGCACCACCAACACCCACACCAACCATCGCAACCACCAACACCACACCACCGCACCACTCACCACCACACACCAACCACCTGCTAACTCCAACGACCACAACCACCGCAACCAACCAACCAACACACACCAACCACCACTCCACCAACTGGCCATCAACCACTGCACCACCACCACCACACACAACCAACTCACCCACCAACACACACCAACCACCTGCAACCACCAAACACACCCCACCACCACCAACACCCCACCCAACAACCAATTGCACACCAACACCACACCACCACCACTGCACCCACCCCACCACCACACCACCACTCATGCACCACCAACACTCACCACACCACTGCACCATCCACCACACACAACCACCACCAACAACCACCGACCACCAACACCAAACACCCACCGCCACCAACACCACAACACCAACCCCACAAGCACAACCACCAACACCAACACCAACTTCAATCGCAACTTCACTCAATGACCACACCACCAACCAACTGCACCAATCACAACACTCAACAACTCAACAACCACTGATAACTCAATCAAAACCAACGTTCCACCAACAACACCACACAACTGTTCCACCATCAATCAACACCACCACGACTGTACCAACCACCTAACACTACACACCACCAATAACTGCACCACCAACACTCACAATCCAACCACTGCACCACCACCAACACTACACACACCACTGCACTCACCAACACCATACACACCACCGTACCCACCACCAACACTACACCACACCACCGCACCTCCAACACCACACACCCACCGGCACCACCACCAACACCAACACCAACGCACCAATACCACTACACACACCACAGTGCCACCACTAACACCACAACCACTGTACCACCACCAACACTACACACCATGACCTGCACCACCACCAACACCACACACAACCAACTGCCCACACCACCAACACTACAACCCAACTTAACTGCCACCACTAACACCACACACCACTGCACCACCAACTATACACACCTGTACCACCACCAACACTTACACACCACTGCAACACTACACAACCACTGCACCACTGCATCACTACCACCACACACAACCAACGCACCACCAACAACACACACCACCACCAATCTCACCACCATACACACCACTGCAATTTAACACTACACACACGACTGCACCACTCACACTACACACACCACTGTACCACCACCAACACTACACCCAATTCACTGACCAACACCCACAACCCACCACTATACCACCACCAACACCACACCCATCCATTGTACCACCACTAACACCAGACCCAACCACTGTACAATCATTAACACCAGTCCTACCACTGTACCACCACTAACACTACACCCAACACTGTACCACCATTAACACTAGACCCACCACTGCACCACCACCAACTCACACACACACCACTGTAATGGCCTCACTAATACTACACAAACCACTGTACCATCACTAACACTACACCCACCACTGTACCACCACTTACACTACACACACCACTGTACTACCACCAACATAACCCACCACTGAACCACCACCAACACTTAACCCCACCACTGTACAACCACCAACACCACACCACCCACCGTACCACACCACCAACACCACAACTCACCACTGCAACCACTAACACCACACACACCACTGTACCACCCCAACACTACACAACCACCGCACCACCAACACTAAACACACCACTGAACCGGAACACTACACACACCACTGTACCACTCACCCACACCCACTCCATCACACCACACCACTGCACCACCACCAACATTACAACCTAACCACTGCACCACAACCAACACCAACCCACCACTGTACTCACCCACCACATACACCACCACTGTACCACCACCAACACCACACCACCACTGTACCCACCACTCAACACAACAACACCACTGTACCACCATTAACACCAGACCCTCCACTGCACCACCACAACACTACACCCACCACTGCACCAAAATTACACCACACACACCACCAAGTAATCTCACCACCAACACACACCCACCACTGTACCACCACTAACACTAACCCAACCACTGTACCACCACCAACACTAGACCCAACACTGCACCACTACCAACACCACACTGAACACTGTACCACCACTAACACCATAACTCCCACCACTGCACCCCACCACTACCACACACAACACTGCACCACCACTAACCCTACACCCACCACTGCACCAATGCACAAACACACCACTGCACCACCAACACTACACCCACCACTGTATCACCACTAACACTACACTCACCACTGTACCACCACAAACACTGTACACACCACTGTCCCACCACTAACCCTACACCCACTCACTGTACCACGTACACACCACACACAACTGCACCACCACCAATACTACACCCACCACTACCAACCACCAACACTAATCACAACCATTCACACCACCACTAACACTACACACACAACCATGCCACCACCACCAACTAACCACTGTGCCACCACTAACACTACACCCACCACTATACCACCACTAACACTAACCCACCACTGTACCACTACCAACACTAGACCCACCACTGTACCACCATTAACACTAGACCCACCACTGTACCACCACCAACACTTTAACTCAACACTGCACCACCATTAACACTAGACTCATCACTGTACCACCACACTACACCCACCACTGTACCACTATCAACATTAGACCCACCACTGTACCATCATAACACTACACCCACCATTGTACCACCACTAACACTAACCCACCACTGCCACCACTATCACAACACCTACCACTGTACCACCACTAACACTACACACACCACTATACAACCACCAATACCAGCACATACCACTTTACCACCCCTAACACAACACACACACTCCACTGTACCACCACTAACACTGTACCTACCACTGTACCAACACTAACACTACACACCACTCTGTACCACCACTATCACAACACCTACCACTGTACCACCACTAAGACAACACATACCACTTTACAAACCAACAAAACACACACACACCCACCACTGTCCACCACTAACACTACACCCACCACTGTACCACCACTATCACAACACCTACCGTGTACAAGCCACCAACACTACACACACCACTATACCACCACTAAGACAACACATGCCACTTTACCAAAACTAACAAAACACACACTCACCACTTTAGCACCACTAACACTACACACACCACTGCACTAAAACATTACACCCACCACTGTTGCCACCACTAATACTACACACACCACTGTACCAGATTACACACACCACTGCACCACTAACACTACACACACCACTGCACCACTAACACTACACACACCACTGTACCACCACTAACACTACACACACCACTGTACCACCACTAACACTACAACCACCACTGTACCACCAATAACACTACACTCACCACTGTACCACTACTAACAGTACACTCCTGCCTATCTACCACAAACACTACCCACTGTAGCCACCACTAATGTAAACCCACCACTTTGCCACCGCTACACAGACACCACTGTACGAGCACTAACACTACACCTTCCGTTGTACCACCATAACACTACACCCCCACTGTGTCACCAATAACATTACATCCACCACTGCTACTAACACTACACACACCACTGTACCACCACTAAAACTCATACACCACTGCCACCAACACTACACACCACTGTATCACCACTAACACTACACACCACCTGTACCACTAACACTACACACACCACTGTACCACCACTAACTCCTGCACACCACTGTACCCACCACCACTAACTACACACACACCACTGCTATAACAGATTCACACCACTGTGCCACCACAATACTACACACACCACTGCACCTACTACGCACCACTGCCACTAATATTGCACACCACTGTACCACAACTAACACTACACACCACTGCACCACTAACACTACACACACCACTGTACCACTATTACACACCACTGTAACACCACTAACACTACACACACCACTGTACGACCACAACACTACACCCACCACTGCCACTAACCCACTATACACTCTGCCACCACTAACACTACACCCACCACTGTACCCCAATAACACTACACACATCGCACCTGGCACACTACACACCACTGCACCACTAACATTACACCCACCACTGTACCACCAGTAGCACTGCACCCACCATTGTTCCACCACTAACACTAGACCCACCACTGTACCACCACTAACACTAGACCCACCACTGTAACCACTGTACCACTACTAACACTACACACCACTGCAACACCATTAAAACTACACCACCACTCTCACCACCCAACACTACACCCACCACTGTACCACCACCTAACACTACACGCCACTGCACCACCTAACACTACACACACCACTGCCCACTAACATTACACCCACCACTGTACCACTAACACTACACACACCACTCACCACCTAACACTACACACACACTGCACCACCTAACACTACACACACTGACCACCACCAACATACACACACCACTGCACCACCTAACACACACACACCACTGCACCAATAACACACCACTGCACCACTACACACCACTGCACACTACACACACCCTGTGCACCACTAACACACACACCACTGCAGTGGTGTGTATAGTGGGGTGCAGTGGTGTGTCTGAGCTGGTGATTGTTGGTGGTGTGTGTAGTGAGTACGATTGTGTGTGGCCGACCAGTGAACCACCGGTAGTGTGTGCTTGAGTGGTGAGGTGCAGCCAGTGGTAGTGGTGCGTGTGTGTGGGTAGTGTTAGTGGTGGTGGCAGTGTGCAGCGAAAATGAGCCAATGTGCCAAGTGGTGTGAGCCAATTGTGTGTAATGTGTGACCAGTGCAGTGTGTAGTCGGGCCAGCCGGGTGCAGTGGGCCAGTGTGTGACCAGTGGTGCACTGAGGTGTGGCCAGTGATGAGGTGCAGTGAACCTTGGCTGACCAGTGTGTGAGGTGTTACAGGTGAGGCCTGGTGGAGAATGCCCAGTGTGTTATGCAGAACCAATGTGACCAGACTGAAATCGACGGTATGTTACTGAAACAGCGTATTTCAATGGCAATGACCAGTAACCCTTGTGTATTGTGCAAATATTTTGATGTTGAAAATGACCAGGTATTTCAAACCAGAACAACCTGGCTGATCGCTGATGATAAATATCAGATAAATTATTCAATCTCCATCAATATGTCCAGCAGCCCATAAAATATTTCTTGAAATTTAAGTAACCGCCAGCTCATCGAAAGTGTTAATAATGAAATATATTAGTAGTAGTGGTGCCCGAAACCATATGTGTGTCAACAGCGCCCCATCTTTGACGGGTTTAGCGGTAATCAAATGGCTGTTGATGAAAGCTAACCTTTCAGGCGCCCCAGCCAGGATGATCGAAGATGTTTCCAGAATAACGATCCGAGCATAAGTCGGAAATGGAATTCTTTGAAATTGAACAAGATTGAGATGCAGACAATGAGATATGAAGAAATGGCTGATCCGCGGGCGCGGTTTGCGCCGGTTGAAGTCCAGCTGGTTTAACCCATGCTGGCCTCACCAAGCCATTGTGTTGGCACCAAGTGGCTGGCGTTGATAAAAACATCCAGCAAACGAAACCGGACTGTTGACCAGATCATTTTTCTTTCTATTGCGCGTCAGCTGTAATAAACACATGCGCGTATGTATTAACGAAAAACTGTTGGTGGTACAGAGTAACCTGTACATCATGTTGTTTATCTCTTGTCTGTTTGATATTTTTATATAAACAATATATATCTTATCAGCCCATATCAGACCAAATGTTAATGTGCCAGACTGGCTGACCAGGCCAGTGTGTGTGTGTGGCCAGCCAGTGTGGAAGCCAGTTGTGCAGTGTGTGTTTCCAGTAGTATTTGACCCAGCTGTTACAGAGCCAGTGAGAGTAATAGTGTGTTTTTGAAAGGCAATGTGAAATTTTGATGACACGACCAGCGCTGACCAGGCTGATGTGTATGAATGAACAAGTATTTGAAATTGTGAG
>NW_024716703.1:8812156-8837210 GCF_018991925.1 Homarus americanus
TAGAGTGGCAACTGTTGGTGGAGGTCACAAACAATCCAGACCAGCTTCCTCCCAATCTTCCCATCCACTGTATAACTTTGGCTACCCTGTGTTCGTGCTGGTGCTGTCCCTCCAATGGCCTGCAGGGTCTAGCCCACGCTCTCTGAGCCAGTTCACAATGTTATCTCCACTATCTCAGCTGGTTTCCGGATGTCATCTTTCTCTGGAGTGAAATACACATTCTCTCTGGTTCACTGCAGCAGGAGTAGTGTTCTCCTTCACCATGGCAGGAACAACTTGTCAGAATCTCCAACTTTCATGAACACTTTAGTGTCATCCTTCTCCCATCAAAGAACAAACAATTGATTCCATTTTCTTATCCTTATCAAACTCCTCTAGGTTGCTGACAAGTTTCCTGAGCTCTCCTTACTTGTTATGATCTATCACCAGGTGAACATCATCAGGTGTTATCAAACCACCGTCAATCCAGGCAGCTGTTGCTATCTCTGCAGTTTCCTCTGAGACCAGTGTGGTGTCGCATGCTGGCCAGAGCTATGCTCGATATCTTTCCTATTTCGAATCTTATGCCTGGAAGGTTGGGATCATTATTTTCAAGAGACAAGTCACCATTCTCCTGGTCAGCACTCTCGGATCAGCCATGGGGAAGTCATTAAACTCTGAATCAGCTTGACTCCAATCATCGGCCTTTTACTCCAACCTGGGCTTTCAAGTCTTTTCTCGGCAACCTTTCTCCTCTTCTGTCTCTGTGGCAGCCTCCTGTCTCTTGACCGGAATATCTTGGCTTAAAACGAGAGCCCCCTATACTGCCAGTCTTCTCTCTGTGCTTTGACAAATGCCAGTTCGATAACAGGAATCTTCAGTTCACGCTTGCAAATACAGGAGATGTGGGCCTCGGATTTACAGTCACGATCGCATTCAAACTCAGGACAGAGAACAATTGGGCACTTGCAAGTAATTATGTCAAATAACTGTCCAGTTGCTTCAAGCAGCTGTCCTTAACTGCAAGTTTTCCTCTCCCCAAGAGAGATATCTCTTGCCTTTTTCCAACTGGCTAGCAGTCTCTCACTAATCTTCTTCTGACTTGTTAATGACTGAGGCTTGAACTGAGCGTTAGCCAGAGGTACTGTGCCAAGACAGTTGTCATATCACTAGCAATGTTCTCTTTTTGTAAGTTTTGGTTCTTTTCACTGATTTGACTGATTAAAACACCGATCTCAAAGCATCTCTCAATGTAGGCAACCTGACTTCAGGAGCTCTCTCCCAGACCCAAGATAGTGACTGAGATACTGGATTTTTGGTTCCTCGTCCTGACACAAGCAGCCATCGCAAATATTATTATCAACTTATAAATGCATCAGAATCTGAAACAGAAAATATTGTTAGTTGTTAAGAATGTCAGAAAGCAATATTCAATTAATTAGGTTTATTGTAATGTTAGATTTTCGATAAATTTCACGCTAAATTACCTAGCAAAAGGTTGCAAAATATTGAAACTGAAATTATTTTCGTTTATATACACTCAAAATCTACAAAAAGTGATGGGCCATTAGTTTTAGCTGATCTTCCTCCTATGACACAATCTCTAACACACCGTACCACCACCAACACCACACACACCACTGTACCACCACTAACACTACCTACACCACTGCACCACTAACACCACACACACCACTGCAACCACTTCACTAACACCACTGCACCACTAACACCACACACACCACTGCACCACCAACACCACACACACCACTGCACCACTAACAGTACATACACCACTGCACCAATACCAACACTACCCACACCACCACACCACTAACACCACACCACCACTGCACCACCACCACACACACCACTGTACCACCACCAACACACAACACAAACCACTGCACTACTAACACATATACACACCACTGTACCACCACCAACACACACCCATCACTGCACCACTAACACTACACTTACCACTGTACCACGACCAACACTACACCCACCACTGCACCACCTCCAACACACACACACACCACCACACCATCAGCACCACACACACCACTGCAACCAAAACACACAACCACCACTTCCACCACCAACCACAATTCACACACCACTAGTACCCAATAAACTACACACATCACTGCACCACTAACACTACACACACACCACTGTACCACTAACACTACACCCCCCACTGTGTCACCGATAACATTACACCCACCACTGCACTACTAACACTACACACACCACTGTACCACCACTAACACTACACACACCACTGCACCACTAACACTACACACACCACTGTACCACCATTAACACTACACCCAACACTGTACCAATTACTAACACTAGACCCACCACTGTACCACCAATAACACTAAACCCACTACTGTACCACCACTAACACTATACCTACCACTAAACCATCACTAACACTAACCACCACTGCACCACCACTAACACTAGACCCACCACTGTACCACCATTAACACTACACCCACCACTGTACCACCACTCAACACTAACCCACCACTGCACCAATCACCATCACAACACCCACCACTGCACCACACCACCAACACCACAATACCAACCACTGCACCACTAACACAACACACACCACTGCAACCACCAACACCACACACACCACCACCACAAACACACTCCACAAACACTGCACACCCACCAACACCACCCACACCACTGCAACCACTAACACTACAACACACCACTGCACCACCAACACCACACCACACCACTGCAACCACCAACACCACACACACCACTGCACCAACTGCCACCACACACCAATCAACCACCACACCACACACCCACTGCACCACTAACACCCACACACACACACCACTGCACCACCAACACCACATACACCACTGCACCACCACCAACACCACCCACACCACCACACCACTAACACCCACACCACTGCACCACCAACACTACACACACCACTGTACCACCACTCAACACACAACACAAACCACTGCACCACTAACACTATACACACCACTGTACCACCACCAACACCACACCCACTGCACCACCAACACTACACACACCACTGCACCACGACCACCACACCCACCACTGTACCAACTTCCAACACCACACACACACCACCACACCACACCACACACACCACTGCACCAAAAACACATACACCCACCACCTGACCACCACTAACACCACACACACCACTGCCCACAACACCACACACCACCGCACCACAAACTAACACTATACACACCACTGCACCACCAACACCACACACACACCACTGCACCACCAACACCACACACCACTGTACCACCGACAACACTACACACACCACTGCACCACTAACACTACACACACCATGCCACCACCAACACCACACACACCACTGCCCCAACCCACCACCTAGCACTACACACCCACCACTGCACCTAATCCACCATTAACACTAAGACCCACCACTGCCCCACCACTAACACTACACTCACCACTGCTCATAACACTACACACACCACTGTACCACTAAAATTACACACACCACTGTACCACAACTAACACTACACGCACTGCACCACTAACACGACACACACCACTGTACCACCAACACTACACACCACCAACACCACTAACACTAACACACACACCACTGTACGACCACTAACACCACCACTGCACCACTAACACTACACACACCACTGTACCACTAACACTACACCCACCACTGCCACCCACTACACACACACACACCACTCCATTAACACCACACCCCAGCCACTAACATTACACACACCACTGCACCCAACTAACATATACACACCACTGCACCACTAACACTACACACCATTGTACCACCTAACATTACACACACCACTTCACCAACCACTAACCTACACACACACTGCACTACTAACACTACACACCACCACTGCCACCACTAACACTACCCACACCAATGCACCACTAACACTACACACACACCACTGCACCACCAACACAACACACACCACTGCCACAACATTTCACCCACCACTGTACCACCACCTAATACACCACACTGCACCACCTAACACTACACACCACTGCTACTAACACACACACACACCACTGTACCACCACCAACACTAGACACACACCACTGCACCTCAACACTAACACCACTGCACCAATAACACCATACACACCACTGCACCACTAACACTACACACACCACTGCACATTCAACACACTACCACCACCACTAGTGGACTACCACCACCACCGACTAACACACCCACTGCACCACTAACACTACACCACTGCCACTACAACACTGCACCACTGCACAACACTACACACTACTCAACGCCACTAACACTACCACACCACTGCACCACTAACACTACACACCACTGTACCACCACCAACATTACACACCACTGCCACCTAACACTACACACCACTACACCACTAACACTACACCACTGCACCACTATCACTACACCCACCACTGTAAACCACCTAACACACACCACTCCACTGCACCTGTAACACTACACACACCACTGCCCACTAACACTACACCCCAGTGCACCTAAACATTTCACCACTGCCACAACTAACACTATACACTGCAACACTACACACCACTGTCAACATTGCACACTGTAACACCACTACCACCACACACCACTGTACGACCACTACCACTTACCACACACCACTGCACCATTAACACTACACTCCATTGTACCACCACCAACACCACCCACCACTGTACCACCACTAACACTACACACACACCACTGCACCACTAACACTACACATACCATTGCACCATAACATACACCCACCACTGTACCACTAACACTACACCACACCCACTGACACTCCACACACCACTGCCACTAACACTACACACACCACGTACCACTAACACTACACCCACCACTGTACCACCACTAACACTACACACACACACCACTGCCCCACTAATACTACACCACTGCACCACTAACATTACCCACCACCGTACCACCACTAACACTACATACACCACTGTACCACTAACCACTGCACCAAACCAGCACTATACACACCACTGCACCACTAACACTACACACCACTGCACCACTAACATTACCATACACCACTGTAACACCACTAACACTACACACCACTGTACGACAACCAACCACTACACCACCACTGCCCATTAACACCACTCCACCATTGTACCACCACCTAACACTACCCCACCACACTGCCACCACTAACTCTACACACACCACTGCACAATACTGCACATACCACTGCACCACTAACATTACACCCACCACTTACCACCACTAACCTCACACACCAATCACACCACTAACACTACACACCACCACCACTAACACTACACCCACCACAGCACCACTAACACTACACACACCACTGTACCACCACAACCCTAAACACACCACTGCACCACTAACACTACACTCACCACTGCACCACCAACACTACACCACACCACTGTACACCTAACATTACACACCACTGTACCACCCCTAGCACTTTACACACTCCACACAATTAACTACTGTACCACTAACATTACACACACCACTGTCACCACTAACACTATACCACCATAACATAACACTACCGAACCACCGCCTGTAACCACTAAACCACTGCCACTGCGCACCATAACGCAACACACACCATTGTCACCACTAACACTATACCCACCACTGTACCACACTAACACTACCGCACCACTAACCTACCACCACTGCACCATAACTTACACCACTGTCACCATAACTCTACACACACCACTGCACCATTAACACTACACACACCACTGCACCACTAACACTACTCACACCACTGTAACGCTAACACTAAACTCACCACTGCACCACTAACAGCACACACACCACTGCACCACTAACACAACAACACCACTGCACCACTAACACTACACTGCACCACACTTCACACACACACCACTGCACCACACTAACACCACACACACCAGTGTACCCCACCACTATCACAACACCTAGCACTGTATCACCACTAACACTTCACCTTCCACTGTACCACCATTAACATTACACCCACCACTGCACCACTAACACTACACAGAATACTGTACCACCACTAACACTACACACACACACCACTGCACTCCTAACACTACACACAGCACTGTACCACCACTAACACTAAACATACAACTGCACCACTAACACTACACACACCACTGCACCACTAACACTACCCACACCACTGCACCACTAACACTATACACACCACTGCACCACTAACACTACACACTCCACTGTACCACCATTAACACTACACACACCACTGCACCACTAACACTACACACACCACTGTACCACCACACACACCACTGCACTACTAACACTACACACACCACTGTACCAACACTAACACTACACACACCATTGCACCACTAACATTACAACCACCACTGTACCACCACTAACACAACACACACCACTGCACCACTAACACTACACACACCACTGCACCACTAACACTACACACACCACTGTACCACCACTAACACTACACACACTGAAGGTTCCAAGTGTTCCCTGAAGAAAGCAGTGATGGGTAGGGAAACACCGGGTAACACTGAAGTCCATTTATTAACGGATAGGAGAAATACAAGTGGTGACTAGCGTGTGCCATGCACGGCCCACAGAGTCAGACTGAGACCGCCATGCCATATGGCAGTCTCGGGGCAATGTTGCCACATAACACGTGCAGTGTTGCCACGTAATTATATACATTGATGCTACTCGGCACAGTAGCTTATATACAGTACAAGGTTGCTACTCGGCACAGTAGCTTAGATACATAACCTACATCTCCCTCCCTCCCTCACGCTCATAGTCTTTGTCTTGAGCGGACTTCTTAGTCCTGAGTCGCTCCGAGCGTCGAGGTGCACTGTGGGGCGGATCCTCGTGAGGTGTAGGAGACTCGTCCTCGGTCAGGGGGCCTGCAGCAGGGGGTGAGACTGGCCGGAGGAAGTGGCGGTTCCTCCACCAGACACGGCCGCTCGGCATCCTGACCTTGTAGTCCCGCGACCAGCCGACGCCCATCACTATGCCCACCTTGTCCCAACGTGTCGTTGTCGGGTCCTGGACGCGGACAAGGGCACCATTCTCCAGTGGCTGAAGAGGGCGGGCACGGTCGTCATACCGAGCCTTGGCGTCCTGGGCACGTGAAGCGGCGCGGCGGTCGCAGCTCTCGGCTCTGGTCTGCCACTCCTTCGCAAAGGCCTTGGCGTGTGCAGGAATGCAAGAGCGGAGAGGGTGACCATACAGGATCTGGGCAGGGGAGCGTCCTGTGTGGGTGGGAGTATTACGTAACTCCAGGAGTGCTTTGTCAAACGCCTCACAGTCTATGTTGCCTGAAGGGGCCACCTTGAGGATGAGGTGCTTGACTGTCTTGACCGCAGCCTCAGCATGGCCGTTTGACTGTGGGTAGTGGGGTGTTGACACGATGTGGCGGACTCCCCAACGCTCCAGGAATCCTGTGAAGTCCCAGCTGGTGAACTGTGGCCCACCGTCCTTCCGCAGAAGTACGGGGACGCCCAGGTCACGAAAGAGGTACCGGAAGTGGCGAATGGTGGCCGCGGACGTCGTGTCCAAGCCACAGATTACCACCACAGGCCAGCCAGAGAGTCGGTCGGCGACAACTAGGAAATGTTTGCCAGCTGTGCTTAAGAAATCAGCCGACACGGACTCGAAGGGCCTGGTGGGTTCGTTGTCGCACAAGAGGGGCTCCTGCTGTTGACTGGGTTGCATGATCTGGCACGGCTCACAGGCACAGACCGTATTGACGATATCTGCGTCAATGCCGGGCCAGTACACAGCCTGCCTTGCGCGGCGCTTGGTGGCCTCTGCTCCACGATGGCTGTCGTGTAAGCGGGCCAGAACGCGACGACGGAGAGCTGCAGGGACGACCACACGGGCACCGTACAGGACGAGGTCCCCATCTGCGTAGAGGTCCTCACGTATCTTCCAATACGGGCGTAGGGCGTTGTGGAGGTCAAAACGGTCGCGAGGGAACCCAGTCCTCACACTCTCCAAGAGCTGAGTGTAGGAGGGGTCGTCGCGTGCCGCGGTCTGTAGTTCCTCAAGGGCCAGATCACTGTCGGGTGGCGACACTGAGGCCTGGGTGCTGGCGAGGGACTGTGCGGCCTGCAAAGTGACGATGTTGCTGACGGAGAAACCGGCCTCGGTGCTGAGCATCTCGTCTTCAGGTGTAAGGCGGCTGACTGGGGAGCGGGAGAGGGCATCCGGGATGCACAACTCCTTACCTGCGCGCCAAGCCGCGGTGAAGACGAAGGCCAAAATCTTCTCCTTCAGACGCTGGAGGCGGGGATTCTCGATGGCATCCAGCGAATAGTGATTAAGAATGGGGACCAAGGGCCTGTGGTCTGTGATGAGGTCGAAGTGCTGTAGGCCAATCAAGTAAAACTTGCACTTCGATAAGGCCCATACCACTGCCAGCAGCTCCAGCTCGATGGTAGCGTAGCGAAACTCAGATCGGTGAGGAAGCGAGAGCCACACTGTACGAGCCGGTACTTTCCTCCACTGTGATCCTGGAGAAGGGCGTAACCAACCCCGTACAGGCGCGAGGAGTCTGTCTGGAGGACGGTGGGGAGCGCTGGGTCGAAAGTAGCGAGGATAGGTGGACTTGACAGGGCCTCCTTCACCTTATGAAAGGCGAGGTCGTGGTCAGGGGTCCACGTGAAAGTCCTCTTGGGGCTCATCAAGGGGCGGAGAGGCCCGGCAGCAGCGGAGACGTCAGGAGAAAATTCTGCCAGCTGGCAGGTTTTGCAAAGGCCGCTATGGCGCGAACTTTCTTCCGGGTCCGCCGCAAAGCCATCCCTTGAGAGTCGGTAGCCGCAGAAAGACACTGCAGGTGAGACCAAGACGAACTTCTCGGCATTCAGAGTGATGCCGTGCGTCCTACACCTGGTCAGTACCTCGTCGATGCAGCGAAGATGCGTCAGGTAGTCCTCATCGTAGAGGAGGACGTCATCCACTACCCCTTCACGCAGTTGGTCACGCTTGAAGTGCCATGTCACCACGGAGACAGAAGGCGTCCCCCGTAGCAGCGAATCCCATAGGGTCACGGCAGTAGCGGAAGCGTCCGTAAGGTGTGATGAAAGTGGTCAGTGGCTGATCCTCCCTCTTCAGTGGGATCTGCCAGTAACCACAGAGGGCGTCCATTGTCGAGAAGTGCCGTACCTTTGGGTCCACTCTCCTTATAGCTGCAAAATGTGTGGGTGAAGGGTGGGCGGGACGGGACACCTGGCTGTTAAGCTTAGACAAGTCGGTAGTAATCCGCACTCCACCGTTAGTCTTAGCCACAGCGACTAGAGGGTGGCACCAAGGGGACGGGTCGTCACCAACGGGTACGATGTCACCCTGGGCCACCATGGAATTCAGTTCCTTCTTGACTGAATCCCTGAAGGCGAGAGGGATCAACCGGGGAGTGTGTATGGCAAACGGCTGTGTATCTTCCCGCAGGTGTATCCTCATAGGCGGACCCGCCATAGCCTTCAGTGGCACGATCCGTAGGGCCTCCTTCGTCACCAGCACATCCGAGTACTCCTTCAGGTAGTAGGCCCTTGCGGATGAAGGAGACATCTCGCTGTGAAGAGGAAGCAGCCGTGACTTGGGTGGAGGCCGGGCGGGAGTGGACGCGGGTTCTGGGCAGCTCTGTGCGGCAGTGCCAGGCGCGTCGCTCGTTGGCTCAAGCACCCTGCTGGCGGTGTACCGAGCAGCTGGGATCTGCTCGGGAAAGTGTCTGGGCACCACGCCTAACTCCTTGCAGTGCTCCCACGACAACAAAGGTGTAGCGAGAGTAGGCTGCACGTCGATCCATCCGTGACACGACCTGTCGCCGTAGGTGATCTCTGCTTGAAAGGAACCCACAGCATCTGGCATCTGGGAACAGTCCGCATTGTAGTACTGCAGCTGCAGCGGTGGTCCCAGGCCGCGTTTGGTGAGGCCCAGTTTCTACAGGTGCTTCAGGCCTATCACCGTAGTATCAGCGCCGGTGTCCGGTATCACCTCGATGTGACCCGACACATCACAGTGTGTGACGGCGACGTGGATGGAAGGGGAAGGGGTAGCCCTGGGGCGTGTGGTCGATTCCACCCTCCTGATGTGACTCAGCTGCTGCGTGGGGCTGCGTGGGCCATCTGAAGGGGGCTGCGTGCGAACCACCCCGAGGGAAGTGCGCTGCTTTCCTCCTCGTCTCGGGCTTTTGGGCTTGGGTTGGCGGCAGCATTTGTCGTAGTGTCCATAGCGACCGCAGGCCTGACACTTATGGCCTCGTGCAGGGCACCTGTCTGTGTTAGACCAGTGGCCCTTACGGTCACATCCACGACACAGTGCGTCGGCGGCCGGGCATGTCTTTGGGCCATGCTGCTTTCCACAGCTGCCACAGGAAGCACTAGGCGGAGGCGTGGAAGAACGTGCGGCAGCCTTCACGTTGTTGGCCGCCTTCTTACCCTTTTTGTACTGTGAGATAGCTCTCACAGCAGGTGGGGCCCGTAAGGCAGAGGTGGCGGACTTGGTGGCCTCGTATGACCGACATTCGGTCACTACCACCTGGAGTGTGCAGGAAGCGTCCAGGGGAATGAGTCACTGCACCAACTCTTCTTGCCTGACACCTGTCAAGATCCCGTGCTTGATCCAGGCTTCCTCACATTCCCGGCTGTGCGCCTTGCAGACGTCGATCTCCTCCGACAAACTCTTCAAGCTTACAAAAAAGTCGTCAAAGGATTCATTCTCCGCCTGCTTGCAGCTGGTGAAGGCGCGGCGACGCAAAGCCTCGTTATTCCGACCCTTAACGTGCTCCTACAAAAGGTCTAGCACATCCGTCACTGAAGAGGTAGAATCGGGAGGCACTTGCAACCTGTGCTCCAAAACTCTCTGGGTCTCCAGCGACAAACACATCCGCAGTTGGATGAGCTGTTTGTTTGGAGGCATGCTGTCAAGGTCCACCATCGTGGAGTAATCTGTCCAACGCTGCCTCCACTCACGAAAAAGCTGAAACGTGACGTCTGGTGAGAGGGCGGGTGGGGGTTGAACAGATGCTTTGGGAGCTGTTGGAGTAGCAAGAGTACCTGGAGGAGGCTGGTGTGGTGGGGGAGGGAGGGTACTGGCGCCTTGGTGCGCGATACCTGCGAGTGAGGGAGGGTGGGTTAGCGCCAGGGTCGCCAATAGTGCATCAAAACGCGACTTTTCCTCTTCTCTTCGTGTCTCCTCCCTCTGAAGTTCCATTTCTCTGCGTCGCTCGTCTCTGAAGTCGATCCACCTCAGAATTGTGGCAATGTCCGTCGCTGTAGGTGAAGGATGAAGGGCGGTGGGCGCAGAAGGTCCATCTGTGCCTGGTAGAGGAGAAGGTGGTGGGGAGTCGTGTCTCCCATCTTGACGTTGTCCTTTCTTACCGCCCATCTTAGTATGCTTGAACTGCGCTATTTAGTATATAAAGTGGCGCCTCATCAGCTCGAACCACATATATATGACATAAACAGCGCAGAAATAATGCATAGAGTCCACTGTTCTGTCCGTGAGTGAGTGCGTGCGTGCGTGCGTGCTTGCATGCGTGCGTGTGTTTGTGTCTGAGACAGCAGATGTGGTGGCCTTAGGCTGGAGCCGCTGTGGACGCAAGAACGTCAGTGTCTCCCCGGATGTCACACGAGAAGGGTGTACGCCTGCGTGCTCCGTGGGTACCACAAAAAACAGGCCAATGCTCAACTCTCAGCTCTAGACACACTGATACACTGACACTAACACTGCCACCGTCACTAAAACGCACTGTGATGGAGCAATACTGCACGTTGCAGCGAAAGACAACGCAACACAACACAACACACTAAGAGTCGACGCGCACATTGCCGGCAGATGTAACCGTCGGCATTGTTCACACACTTGTAAGTCCACAGATCCTATTCACTGCGCCATGAAGGATCCAAGTGTTCCCTGAAGAAAGCAGTGATGGGTAGGGAAACGCCGGGTAACACTAAAGTCCATTTATTAACGGAACACTACACACACCACTGCACCACTAACACTACACACACCACTGCACTACTAACACTACACACACACCACTGTACCACCACCATAACACTACACACACCACTGCACTACTAACACTACACACATCACTGCACCACCACTACACACACCACTGTACCACTACTAACACTACACACACCACTGCACTACTAACACTACACACACACCACTGTACCACCACTAACATTACACACACCACTGCACCAAACACTACACACACCACTGTACCACCACTAACACTACACACACCACTGCACCACTAACACTACACACACACTGCACACTAACACTACACACACCACTGTACCACCACTAACATTACACACACCACTGCACCACTAACTCTACACACACCACTGTACCACCACCTAACACTACACACACCACTGCACTAATAACACTCACACACCACTGTACCACTACTAACGCTACACACACCACTGTACCACCACTAACACTACACCCACCACTGCACCACTAACATTACACCCACCACTGCACCACTAACACTAGACCCACCCCTGCACCACCACTAACACTACACCCACCACTGCACCACTAACACTACACACACCACTGTACCACCACTAACACTACACACACACCACTGTACAACTAACATTACACACACCATTGTATAACAACCAACACTACACACACCACTGCACCACTAACACTACACACACCACTGTACCACTAACATTACACCCATAACTGTAACATCACTAACACTACACACACCCGCTGTACGACGACTAACACTACACACCCACCACTGCACCACTAACACTACACTCACTACTGTACCACCACTAACACTACACCCCCCACTGTACCACCTCTAACACTACACACACATCACTGCACCACTAACACTACACACAAACCGCACCACTAACATTACACACACCACAATACGACCACTAACACTACACCCACCACTGCACCATTAACTCTACACTCACCCTTGTACCACCACGAACACTACACCCACCACTGTACCACCACACTACCACACACTCACCACTGCACCACTAATACTACACACACCACTGCACCACTGCACCACTAACATTACACCCACCACTGTACCACCACTAACACTACACACACCACTGCACCACTAACACTTACACACACCACTGTACGACCACTAACACTACACCCACCACTGCACCATTAACACTACACTCACCCTTGTACCACCACGAACACTACACCCACCACTGTACCACCACTATCACTACACACTCACCACTGCACCACACTAATACTACACACCACTGCACCACTGCACCACTAACATTACACCCACCACTGTACCGCCACTAACACTACACACACCACTGCACTACTAACACTACACACACCACTGCACCACTAATACTACACACACCACCACTGCATCACTAACACTACACACACCACTGTACCACCACTAACACTACACACACCACTGCACAAACTAACACTACACACATCACTGCACCACTAACACTACACACACCACTGTAACACTACTAACACTACACACACCACTGCACCACTAACACTACACACACACCATTGTACCACCACCAACATTACACACACCACTGCACTACTAACACTACACACACCACTGTACCACCACTAACACTACACACACCCCTGCACTACTAACACTACACACACCACTGCACCACTAACACTACACACACCACTGTACCACCACTATCACTACACACACCACTGTACCACCACTAACACTACACACACACACTGCACTACCAACACTACACAGACCACTGTACCACCACTAACACTACACACACCCCTGCACTACTAACACTATACACCGCACCACTAACACTACACACACCACTGTACCACTAACATTAGACACACCTCTGTAACACCACTAACACTACACACACCACTGTACGACCAATAACATTACACCCACCACTGCACCACTAACACTACATTCCCCATTGTACCACCACTAACACTACACCCACCACTGCACCACCACTAACATTACACCCACCACTGTACCACCACTAACACTACACACACCACTGTACCACCACTAACACTACACACACCACTGCACTACTAACACTACACAGACCACTGTACCACCACTAACACTACACACACCCCTGCACTACTAACACTATACACAACACTGCACCACTAACACTACACACACCACTGTACACTAACATTAGACACACACCTCTGTAACACCACTAACACTACACACACCACTGTACGAACTAACATTACACCCACCACTGCACCACTAACACTACATTCCCCATTGTACCACCACTAACACTACACCCACCACTGTACCACCACTAACATTACACCCACCACTGTACCACCACTAATACTACACACACCACTGCACCATTATCACTACACACACCACTGCACCACTAACACCACTCACACCACTGTACCACCGCTAACACTACACACACCACTGCACCACCTATCACTACACACCACTGCACCACTAACACACACACCACTGCACCACTAGCACTACACGCACCACTGCACCACTAACACTACACACACCACTGCACCACTAACCTCTACACACATCAGTGTACCACCACTATCACTACACCCACACCACTGTATCACCACTAACACTACACCTTCCACTGTACCACCATTAACACTACACACACCACTGTACCACCACTAACACTATACCCACCACTGCACTACTAACACTACACACACCACTGTACCACCACTAACACTACACACACCACTGCACTACAAACACTACACTGACCACTGTACCACCACTAACACTACACACACCACTGCACCACTAACACTACACACACCACTGTACCACCACTAACATTTCACACACCACTGCACTACTAACAATTCACACACCACTGTACCACCACTAACACTACACACACCACGGCACCTTTAACACTACACACACCACTGTACCACCACTAACACTAGACCCACCACTGTACCACCACTAACACTAGACCCACCACTGCATTACACCCACCATTATACCACCACTGACACATTACAACACCGTTACTCACGTGTTGATGTTGCACCTACAGTGCTCCTCGGTCTTGGTGACGCTGGTTTATGGATGGAGGCTGGTGGTCAACTGGCGACATCCAAACCACCTTCAAGATGTTTACTACGGTAAGTTTTACGCATCTTTCTATCAGTAATTAATTGATGACTATTATTGTTTCAATTTTTTATTTATATTCTCATCTCTAGTTTATTAATTCTTTCTATACCGAGGTGTGATTATTAACGATTCTATATGGTATTATGCATGTGCTTGAAACTTAACAGAGACACATTAAACATACATACCGAATGTATATAGTTAAAGATACATTTATGGTTATTAAAGTAGAGGTACATAATAAAGTAAAATGATACAAGAAGTTTTGATATTCTAGAATGAAAATTGCTAAGTAAATATAACAACACAGCCAGTAAACGATAGAGTCTTAGTTAGGTTTTACCAAGTCCTAATAGGAAACAAGATTCTCACCTTCATGTTATTGTAAGTTATTTAACTCCTTGAATATGTTGTCAACCCACAGAATTAGCAGAATGATTAACCATTTCCTTAACCCCTGGGTAGGATGACTCTACTCAAGGTGTACGATATCTGAGCCCTTAGGATACGACGACCAGCTTAAGGTATATCAAAGAGGTTAAAATTTGCCTCGACCATTCAAGTCAAATTATTTATCCTATAGTTAATACCTTATTTATGTTTTTATATAGTGGTCAATGAAAAAAACTATTTTTTTATACGTCACATTCACCCATCACCAGAACCCTTGTACAGAGTTAACATTATAACGTGTTGATATATTTCCCTCACTTTCCAATGTATCAACAAATTTAAATGCAACTATTTTACTAAAACTCTAATTGTGTTCAAACCATATTTGTTTATTGTCCGAGAGGAAGGTGCGGGGTGCATAACAAAAAGTAGTATAAATTATATTGTGGATAACTTTCGACAAATTATTCTGAAAGCTGGTATTCACTCAGGCGACAGATAAAGTTCTGGTCTTTACTGGGAACAAACAGAGGCTATCAATTAATGTTTCGTGTTGTTGTTAATATGTGCGAGTACTGTAGTTTTACATTATCATGCTTGTATAAACTTCACCGATGCACCAGCATGTACGATACACACGACACACACTCAAAACGCTCATTGTGTCTAAAAACACACACACACACACACACACAAACACCCGCTCGCGCGCGCGCAAATATAAAAACATATTTACACAAACACACATACATACAAACACACTTCTACATAATGTGCATCAATTAATGATTTAATGAATAGAGCACAAATACCAAGTACCGTAAACTGCGCACTAGCAACACACATGGTACAGGTGCGCACTAGCAACAAACATGGTACAGGTGTGCACTAGCAACAAACATGGTACAGGTGTGCACTAGCAACACACATGGTACAGGTGTGCACTACCAACACACATGGTACAGGTGTGCACTAGCAACACACATGGTACAGGTGTGCACTAGCAACACACATGGTACAGGTGTGCACTAGCAACACACATGGTACAGGTGCGCACTAGCAACACACATGGTACAGGTGTGCACTAGCAACACACATGGTACAGGTGTGCACTAGCACCACATGTGGTACAGGTGTGCCTTAGCAACACACATGGTACAGGTGTGCACTAGCAACACATATGGTACAGGTGTGCACTTGCAACACACATGGTACAGGTGTGCACGAGCAACAAACATGGTACAGGTGTGCCTTAGCAACACACATGGTACAGGCGTTCATTAGCAACACACATGTTACAGGTGTGCACTAGCAACAAACGTGGTACAGGTGTGCACTAGCAACGCATGTGGTACAGGTGTGCACTACAGGTGTGCACTTGCACACATGGTACATGTGTGCACTAACAACACATGTGTACAGGTGTCACCAACACACATGGTACAGGTGTGCACTAACAAACATAGTACAGGTGTGCACTAACACACATGGTACAGGTGTGCACTAACAACATCATGTGGTACAGGTGTGCACTAAACACATGGTACAGGTGTGCACTAACAACATGGTACAGGTGTGCACTGGTACAGGTGTGCACTAGCAACACACGTGGTACAGGTGTGCACTAGCAACACACATGGTACAGGTGTTCACTAGCAACACACATGGTACAGGTGTGCACTAGCAACAAACGCGGTACAGGTGTGCACTAGCAACGCATGTGGTACAGGTGTGCACTAGCAACACATGTGATACAGGTGTGCACTAGAAACACACATGGTACAGGTGTGCACTAGCAACACATGTGGTACAGGTGTGCCTTAGCAACACACATGGTACAGGTGTTCACTAGCAACACACATTGTACAGGTGTGCACTAGCAACACACATGGTACAGGTGTGCATTAGCAACAAACGTGGTACAGGTGTACACTAGCAATGCATGTGGTACAGGTGTGCACTAGCAACGTATGTGGTACAGGTGGGCATTAGCAACACATGTGGTACAGGTGTGCACTAGCAACACATGTGGTACAGGTGCGCACTCGCAACACAGTGTGATATAGGTGTGCACTAGTAACGCATGTGCACTAAACACCAGTGTATCCTGTGTATATTAACAACACATTTGGTACAGGTGTGCAGATCTCCTACATGTCAACACTGTGTACACACGTCACGCTCATCGTCCTTAGCACCTTCCTTATCATCGGGATCTGTAAGGTCAGTGGCGGTGGTAGTTATAGTAGGAGTAGTAGTAAACCTAGCCCGAGTAGAAGTAATAGTCGTAGTAGTAGCATGGAACCAAGTGCAAGACGTTTTTTCGCAAGACTGGTGGAAGGTGTTGTGTGAATGGAAGCAGCAGCCCAGAAGTCTGGTTGACATGTCGACTGTCATTCTCTCTGCTTAGGTCTGCATTGTATTATTGCTTTGCCTCAGGGGAACGAAATCGTCGGCCCCAAACCAGACAACGGTCACAGATATTGACTAAGAGGCAACAGTCACTGATTTTTTTTTTTTTACGGGATTAGCCCACCAGGGCACAGGTCAATGACCCACATCAGGACCTGTGGCGAAAATATAATAATAATAATAATAATAATAATAATAATAATAATAATAATAATAATAATAATAATAATAATAATAATAATAATAATAATAATAATAATAATAATAATAATAATAATTAAAATTAATACAAATTATAAAACTATTAAATAAAAACATAAAAATAATAATAATAATAATAAAGGGCCATACATTAATACAAAAATTAAAAAAATAGATCAATAGTGAGAAACGATATATGTATGTTGTGTTGTCAAAGTAAGAGAAACAATTGAGACCCTGCAATTATGTGTAAATGAGGCAGAAAGTCAGATAAGCAACCTGAGACTTGGTCGCAATTTTTGTGAATCCATATGGCAACAGGGTCTACCATTAGACAATGCATTATGCTTCCAATATCTTCCCAGGCGGTAATACCTCTATGTTTGATAGCTGCGTACTACCTACTACATAGATCAGCGGCTTAACTAACTCAACACAGCTAGGGTAGCTACTTTTGTATTAGGATATATAGTTTTAAGGCAATATAATGGCGGCGAAGGTGTGGCTATTGGGGGAGGCTGGAGGCCACGTTTAAAAAATAGTAGCAGGGGAGGTTGGAGAGCCAAAAATTGTTGTAGTAGTAAAAGCTGTAGTAGAATTAGTCCTAGTAGTAGTAGTAGTAGTAGTAGAAGTAGTTGACTAGTTCTCGAAATAATGGCACTAGTATATCGTACCCTTACTCCACCCTCTGGGGGAAGCCATCAAGGTCGCCTTTATCACAACACTAGTAAAAAACCCTTATTTAACCCCAGCAGAAAGGTCACTCCATGCACTACCACCGAGATTGGGAGGAATGGGATTGACCGACTAATGCAGAGGAGCTTGCTGCCACCGACCATCAGAACTCTGTCAAGCTCATGGTAGCCCTCACTGAGCACATAATAGCTCAGAATGCAGTAAGTCAGGTGGATACCAACGAATAAAACAAGATTCGACGGTCCATTACGACAGAACGGCAGCACACCCAAAGTGATAAATTTCAACAACTGATGTTGCAATTGTCAGTGAACTTGAAAGAAAAGTAGCTATAACGCAGGAGGTGGGCGCCTCGAAGTGGCTAACAGCGTTACCGATAAGAGCAAAAAGTTTAAGCCTTAATAAACAAGAATTCACAGATGCCCTCCAATGTGTCAGGCTCATCCTACGACATCGACCACGCCATGGTGTGCAAGAAAGGGGGCTTCGAAAGCATGAGGCCACGAAGTAAGGGATCTCACAGCAAATATGTTGAAATAAATCTGCCATGACAGAACTTCAGACACATCCAACGAAGCCCGTGTGGACGTCAGTGCTCGAGTATTCTAGACGCGGGGACAGCGAGCCTTCTTTGACAAAGGATTTTCGATCCATGGCTTTCGCCAGGCGAGATCTACTGGCGATCTGCTCTCCTACTGCACCCATCTTTGGTCATCCTCTTTTAGGGATTATGGTGAACTTTCGTAGTGGCCCTCGACATCTCCAAAGCATTTGACAGGGTATGGCACGTCTTTGCTTTCTAAACTTTCCTCGTCTGGCTTCTCTCCCCCACTTTGTTCTCTAATTTCTAGCTTCCTTGAGAACCGATCCATGGTAGTTGTCGATGGATCGATCTATCGCTCTTTATCTGCCAAGGCAATAGTGGTGTCCCGCAGGGTTCTGTTCTTTCACCTCCTCTCTTCCTTCTTTTTATAAATTATTTACTTCACACTACAACTAATTCTATCCATTCTTACACCGATGATTGTACTCTTCATTCTTTCACAATTTTCCTTCCCCTAATTCTCAAAGTATATCTGTTTCTAGAGCTGATATCATTTCATCTATCAATGCGGATCTGTACAGCATCTCCAAAGGGAGAGGTAGAAACTTGGTTAAATTCAATAGTAATAAAACACAGTATTTAACAATTACACTTTCCAAATTAGATGATCTCCCACCAATTACATTTCGGGTTGAATCATTCTGCCAAATTCTAAAATAGATATTCTAGGCCTTACCATTTTCTCTAATATGTCATGGAAGTCACACATTCACAACGTTGCTAAAGCGTCCTCCCGAAAACTGGGAATGCTGTACAGATGTCGTAGCTACTTTCTCCTGAGCAATTGCTTCAAGTATATAAGGGATTCATTCGTCCTAACAAGTACTGCTCTCATATCTGGGGTGGCTCTTCTTCTGTCCAACTGTTAGATAGGGTGGAATCAAAGGCATTTCGTCTTATTAACTCTCCTCCTTTAGTCGACAATCTCTCTTCCTTTTCTCTTCGCCTCAATGTTGCTTCACTCTCTCTCTTTTACAGGTACTTTAACAGGCAATATTCGGTGGATTTGACACCCTGTGTACCGCCGGGAAGGCCGTGGGCCCGTAACACTCGTCTTTCTCGCGGTGTCCATCGTTTCTCCGTGGATGTCGGTCACACGAGAATAACCCGTTATAGTACACCCTTCTTTCCTCACAACAGCCAAACTATGGAATGCTCTGCCTTTTTCTGTGTTTCCATACTTATATAATATGTCTCACTTCAAAAAGCTGGTTTTCGGCATTTTTTTACTCCTAATTTTTCGCCCCCTATGCCCTTGGTGGTCTATTTCCCGTGAAACAAAACGAAAAAGTCACCGTAACGTAGCTCTCGATAATGCACAGAGGAGGAACGAGAATAACAAGAACAGGGCACAAGAGGAGAGAATTCTGAATGTTGACATGGCAGCTTCACTCCTCTGGTGCTATGTGAACGGAAGCAGCAGCCCAGGAGTTACGTCACAGCCTGGTTGAGATGTCGACTGTCCTTCTCTTTGCTTGTGTTTGCTTTGCTCTGCCTCAGTGGAACGAGATCTTCTGCCCTAAAGCCGACAACGGTCGCATATATTGACAATGAGGCAACAGTCACTGAATGCCTCATGCATCTGCGGCTCAACTAACTCAACACAGCTAAGGTAGCTACTTTTGTATTAGGATATTTAATTTTAAGGTAATAAAATGGCGGCGAAGGTGTGGCTATTGGGGGAAGCTGGATGCCATGTTCTAAAAAACTACTAGTGGTAGTAGTAGTAGTACGTAACAAGAAAGGTTAATGAGTGGGTGAAAGAAATCCAAGCTCTGTCTGATATTGCTAAAACAAAGCCACACGCGGCTTTTGCGGAATTCACCCATGGAGTCAAGCATCGCTGGAATTATCTGATGCGCACTATCCCTGATAACGGACCCCTCCTACACCCTCTGGAAGAACCGATCAATGTCGCTTTTATCCCAACACTAGTGAAAACCCTTACTTAACCCAGGCAGAAAGGTCACTCCTTGCACTACCACCGAGACTAGGAGGAATGGGATTAATTAATCCAGTGGAGCTTGCCGTTACAGAACATCAGAACTCTGTCAAGCTCACAGTGGCCCTCACTGAGCACACAATAGCTCAGAGTGCAGCAAGTCCGGTGGATACCAATGAATTAAACAAGATTCAACGGTCCATTACGACACAGCAACACACCCAAAGTGATAAACTGCAACAACTGTTGCAGCAATTATAGAGAACTTGAAAAAAAAGTAGCTTTAGCGCAGGAGGTGGGCGCCTCGAACTGGTTAACAACGTTACCGATAAGGACAAAAGGCTTCTTCCTTAATAAGCAAGAATTTACAGATGCCATTGCTCTAAGGTACGGTAGGCCAGTAGAAGGTTTGCCCTCCCAATTCGTGTGTGGCCTATCTTATGACATCGACCACGCCATGGTGTGCAAGAAAGGGGGCGTCGTATGCATGAGGCATGACGAAGTAAGGGATCTCACAGTAAATCTACTGAAGGAAAACTGCCACGGAGTCATGGTGGAACCGCCCCTTATTCCATTGGACCGTGAAAATTTCCAACACAGGACTTCAAACACATCCAACGAAGCCCTGAGGACGTCAGTGCTCGAGGATTCTGGATGCGGGGACAGCGAGCCTTCTTCGACATAAGGATTTTTGATCCGATGGCCGCAATTCACCGTAACCTAGCTCTCGGTGCTGCTCACAGGAGGAACGAGAACGACAAGATTAGGGCATATGGGAGAGGAATTCAGAATGTTGATCAAGGCAGCTTCACTCCTCTGGTGTTCACAACCTCTGGTGGGATGGGACCAGGTGCATGATGCTTCTATGCCAGATTCGCAGAGCTGTTATCTAAACCGAAGCAACAGCCCAGAAATTACGTTACAGCCTGGTTGATATGTCGCCTGTCCTTCTCTCTGCTTAGGTCTTCATTGCTCTGCGTCAGGGGAATGAGAGCATCGGCCCCAAAGTCGACAACAGTCGCAGATATTGACTACGAGGCAAAATTCACTGAATACCGCATAGATCTGAGGCTCAACTAACTCATCACAGCTAGGGTAGCTAATTCTGTATTAGGATATTTAATTTTAAGGTAATATAATGGCGGCGAAGGTGTAGTTATTGGGGGGCTGGAGGCCACGTAAAAATATGTAGTAATAGTAATAGTAGTATTTTTTTATATAATGGCCTCCAGCCTCCCCAATAAACCTTTGCCACCATTTATTATAATAATAAATAGTAATGTAAAATTGTAATCGCTCATAGGACGATTTTTGGTTTAATGCAGGACAATAAGACCCGTGTCGTTGACGCGATGGGTATAATTCGGTCAAAACCTGTAAAAACAATTCATAAAACAACTGCTGGTATATCAGGACACAGTTTGTATAATATGATCAATATACAGTACATAAATACACTTATTAAAGTTATTTAGAGTTCTTAGAGGATTTAATAGTTCACAATGACACTCACATTTTGGGGTCTAGGGTTAGATCAACGAGAACAAGTATAATATCCTCAAGGAAGATGTTGGCTGAACGTAAAATCAAGATGCTGTTTCTACGGTAGAAGGTGAGACTCTGGTCCTCAGGCAGTCACACAGCTGCTACCAGCTCCATCTCGCTTGATAAGCTATTCTGAGTTATAAACAGTTTCTTCACTCAACATGTGGCCGGCACGTGGCGATAGCACTCCCCCTGTCGGGCTTCGCTCGAAATCAAGGCATATCATTAGATTCACTCTCCGCCCCTTCCAAGAGGCAGAGTCTCGTCGCTGGGTGTATTAACACTGAGTCCTTTGTCTTCACTTTAACACTTCGCACCAGGCCACCTTTGCTTGGTAGAGCCTCCAGTACTCTCCCTAGCATCCACTGACTCCTGGGGAGGGGTTGTCCAGAGATGATCATGATATCCCCAGCGTGGAGATTATGGCGAGTTTTGAAGAACTTTTGTAGCTGACGTAGTGTTGGGAGATATTCCTTTACCCACCTCTTCCAAAATTGGTCCGCAATGAATTGGGCATGCTTCCATCTATGTCGGTACGCTTCTGCCATGGACCGATCGCCTCCGATTGGACAGTGTCTCCGGGTTCATCCGTAGTATGTGAAGCGGCGTTAGTGCTTCTAGATCCTTTGGGTCGTCAGACACTGGGGTGATGGGCCTTCCATTGGTGACTTCTTCTACGGCGCAGAACAAAGTGTTGAGGCGCTTATCGTCTAGTGTCTGGGTGCCCTCCACTCCCTGGAGGACCTTCCTTACAGTGCGGATTTGTCGCTCCCACACTCCTCCCGTGTGAGAGGCTATCGTGGGATTGAACTGCCATTCTATCTGTTTCTGTAGGAGGGCATTCCCGACCTTGTCACTGTTGTTCCAGCCGCTCACCGCCTCTCGTAACTCTCGGCTAGGTCCATCATGTTGGTTCCCCTGTCAGACCGAATACGCTTGGGAGGTCCCCTATGGCAGGTGAATCTTATCAGGGCATTGATGAACGAGTCCGTGTCTAGTGAGGTGAGGACTTCTAGGTGTATGGCTCTGGTGGTCAGGCAGGTGAATAAGCATCCCCATCTCTTTGCCCGGGCTCGTCCTTGTTTAGCCAAAAAAGGGCCGAAGCAATCAATTCCAGTGTAGGTGAATTGCTGGCCTCGTGGGCGCACTCGATCTTCTGGCAGGTCGGCTTGGCGTTGGTGGGTAGGCCTCCAGTTGCTTCTCCGACAAGTCACGCATGTCTGTATTGTGCAGTCGAGTAATTTGCGGCTCTTAGGTATCCAGTACGTCTCACGTATTATGGCAAGTGTGTTCTCGTCCCGAGTGTAGAGTTTATAGTAGTAGAGTATTATAGCTTAGAGGAAATGGTGGTTGTCTCTCGAGGGTGTGATGTTGAAACACTGTATATTAAATACAGGCACAGTATGCTGTAGTATATAAAACAATGCGTTAAGCAGCTTTTATTTTACCAGTCCTCAGGGGGACAGGGGGTTCGTACACAATTTATGTGATAGACTATGGTATTCTCATGTTCCAACTCACAATTAGAATGGCACTCAACACAAGTTTGATCGTTGGGGAGGTTCGGGATCACTTGCACTTCTACATAGCTCCATACAGCCAGTACTTACTGTTACACGGAGTTGACAGCACTTTGTCGATGGACCCGGGCTGAGACTTCCTTCACACTCCTAATGGCGGTCTTCGAGCGTGGGACCTGAACGGTGAAGCGGCTCCCTCTCCGGTTACACTCTCGGAGAGAGGAGCTCCAGCCCCCAGTATATATTGGAGTCAGAGCCAGTTGACCTCTCCTACTGAACTGGGTGTGTTCGACTGCATGAGCACACAGGAGTAAGGCTTAATTAGCGGGTCCTTGAATTATTGGCCAGGATGCTGTAGAGCTGATCGAGGTGGTGGAGAATTGGTCTTTAGTGTCATCAGGTCTGGACGGTTGTGGTGGCAGGGGGTGTCGTCCTGCCCAGGTG
>NW_024716703.1:8837310-8874425 GCF_018991925.1 Homarus americanus
CGATAACATAGTCTCACATTTACAAACAACCATCTCATAGGTGTATGTTTTTCTACTGGCGCTAGTTTGATCTGACAAAGCTCACTATAGTCCAGTTCTAGTCGAGTGTACCTCTCTCACGATGAGCCCCTTGATTCTGTTGTCCCTTGGCAACAGTATGGGATTCTTTTGTTCTGGGTGGAGAGCGGCATGTTTCAGTTGGCCACCAACTCTGATCAAACCGTCCGTGTCTAGATGAGGTTCCAGCCGACTTACGTCGCTACCTCTCACGGGTTGTCCCTGTTGTAACATTCCTAGTTCTCGAGGGAATCGTTTTCTTTGCATAAATCTTAAGACGGCTAATTTCGCCTCTTCCAATTCGCTGACTTGGAGCCGATTTTCTCGGTGATGTTTGTTCTTTCGCTTCCCAAGCCGCCATTCTATAAACCTTCTAATCCACGCTACGCTCTTCAGAAGTCGATGACACGAGGAGTACCTGGCCCATAGCTTATCGAGGGTACCCTCCCCCTGGTCAGCGTTCGTCGTCAGCACCGTGGTTTCCTTCTTCACCTCTGGGTCTCCGTCTGTGAGGTCTGGAATTCTCAATGGACTCTTTGGCCAACTGTCTTCTTCCAACAAGAGTAAAGCAGGTCCCCGAATCCACCTGCCCTCCTCGTTGAGCTCTGCTCCATGTAGTCCACGACTAGCGTCAGTGGCTGGGTCCAGTGCATACATCACGTGGCGCCATTGTTCTGCATTGGAGTCCTCGTGTATCGTTGCCACTCGATAGGCCACGAAAGAAATGAAGCGTCTTTCGGTGTTACATATGTATTGAAGGACTGCCGTACTGATCTGTCTATATGTAATTCAAGCTCTTGCTGTAGTTGTTTGCCTGCCTTGGCAGCCAGTATTGCCACGCTCGAGTCGAAGTATGGTCTGCTGTTTCAGAGGGGCTAGCTTGGCCTTGCCACACACGAAGGAGATATGGTGGGTTCCATCTTCACACGTGGTCCTCAGATACGATACAGTCCATACGCTTGTTTTTGAGGCGTCGCAGAAGTGGTGTAGTTGCACGGCAGCCACTGGATTCATATCCTCGGGTCGGTAGCACCGTGGAACGTGAACCCGTGATAGGCGAGGAAGTTCATCCAGCCATCTTCGCCATGCCACCCTGTTCTATTCAGCCATTAGTTCATCCCACCCAACACCTCGTTTACGCTCATCATGGAATATGATTTTGGCTCTTATGACGCTCGGAGCGATGAGTCCCAGTGGGTCGTATATGGAGCTAACCATACTCAAAGGCCTCGTTTCGTCTTCGGTTTCTTAGGGATCTGGATCTGGACCCGGACCGCTAGTTCGTCCTTTTCCAAGTCCCACAAGATTCCCAACGCTCGTTCAGTGGGGAGCCTGTCGTCTTTCAAAATGACTTTCTTTACTCCCACGGCTTTCTCTGTTTGTGGAATTGCCTTGAGGACTTCCTTGTGATTACAGACCCACTTCGTAAGTCTGAATCCGCCCTTCTTCATCAGCTGTCTCAGCCGATGGACAATTATCGTTGCCTTCCCCGGCGAATCTACTGAGAGAAGCAGATCGTCGACGTACATGTATCGATTCGTTTTCTTGATGTCGTCATGGAGACTTTCACAGTAATCTTGGAATGTTCGTTGTAGCACATACCCGGCACATGAAGAACTCCACACACCTCCAAAGAGATATACTGTCATCAAATCTTCATCAATTGAAACACATTCGTTCCATTGCACAAAAACTTGGGTACCCTTCTGTGTTTGTTGATCATTGTTTTAAAAGGGCTAAAAAATCCTTTCATTCTACTCAAACCAGGCAAATTCCTACACTTAAGAATATTTTGACTCTGCCCTATCGCAATGAATTTGTCCCGTTAGTTCGGTCCCTTAAATTACTAAATATTAATGTTGTTATCAAGTATGACTCAACCATTACCAATATGTAAATAAAAAATAGCCCAAGTTTGAATGTAAATGGAAGTGTTTATTGTATTCCATGCAGCAAATGTATTGGTAATTATGTAGGACAGACAGGAAAAACATTGCAGCTCAGAATCAAACAACATAAGTACAATATCAGAACAGCATCTGAAAGCAGTGCCCTGTTTGTTCCTGTTAGGAATAATAATCATCCCATTGCTTGGGAAAAAAGCTTAGAAGTATTCAAATCATTTTGTGTCGCAGAAAGACTTCTGGTTGAAGCTAGTTTGATTAAGGAATTAAAATCAATAAACCTTTGTAATGGTCAGTTCAAAACTGATATTATGCTACATAAATTTATTTGTCAGTGGCCCAAGGTTAAATATGCTTTGAAAACCTTGGAGCTAGATGTAGGATAGTTATTTAGTGGGTCCCTCATTTTTGACCTGACCTGACCTGACTAGTCACGTCGCCCCCTTTCTCTTAAGCTCCTCTACGTGTGTGTTGGTGTTGGTTTGGGGATTAGTGGATGACATCATTATGACCTGACCTCTGAGTCTATCTGAGTAAATTAATGGTCACACACTGAGACCAGGAGTCTAGGGGATACTTAGAGAAACATTTTATCTCCCTTATTATGGGTGTAAGTTGAGTTGGGTGGAGCATGGTTCACGGGTATTGGTGGACCCAGTAACATCTCAATAATAGTGATAATATATTTGTGTGTAGTTAGTACCATTTTTTCAGTTACTGATATTATCTTGATGTGTGTAGTAATAGTTCTTAAATGATTTTGATAGTATTGTTTTTTGAATGTTTGTGTCACTAAGTGGAACCAGAGTGATACTGTGATTTAATTCCTTTAATGCATATAATTTTTGTTTATAATTCCGATCTCAGAGTAGTGTTTAAGTTAGGTTAGGAATTTTGCATCTGTTGAGGTGATATAATTTTGTTGAGTGGCCTATTCATTGTAGAGTTATTAATTTCTATTTTTTTTACCATTTTCTTAGTGGTTGATATTAGTTTGTTGAAAGCCCTTAAGGCCTGTTTCATGTGTGCAAGCAACATTTCTTAATACTTTGAATTTATTATTGCCTAATGAGGCATTGTCTGAGTTTCTAATAATCTCAATATCATGTATAACCTTTATTCCCCAGAGTAGTGTTTTAAATTCCGGTTAGGAGGTGCGCATATTGGTGTACCATTATTTGATTGTGTCTGTAGTGTTGGAGGGAATATAAGTGTCTAAATTTTACAGTGTGTCTCATTCATCCCAGTCACAGACGTTATCCTTCCACGGGTCATGGACAATTTATTTTGTTTAGTAAATTTAAGTGTTCTTGTGCTGGTTCGGGATTTTTCTCAAAGGGGCGCTTCCACTGCAATTACCATCTAATAATCTTTAATAAACCCCAAGTCAAGTGAGAAATTAAAAGTCCAGTAAATTCCGACCGGTTACATATATATATAGATATATATTAGTTCTTGAATTGATAAGTGGCAGGGCTGAAGTAAACACTTTGTTGGTTTTGCTTTATTGTAGAAAAATATAGTTTCACAGGTACTGAGTTCAGTTGAGAGTATATTGTACCTTCTCTGCTCAGGGAAGTGTCTTAGTGCACTTGTATAGGAGAACACCTGTTCACTGGGCAACCAGTGATATGAGAGTCTCTCTTTCACACCAGGGAGAGAGGGTGGTCAAGCAGGCCTCAAAAGGAAACGCGTCAGATGTTTGTTGCTGAGCTGCGCTCACCCAGCCTGACCTCGCTCGCTCCCCGGAGGAAATGTCAAGTCACCAATTTGATTCATACTCATGGGTGAATATCTGGGTATTATACATTTGGGTAAATATTTATATAATACAAATGGTGCTGTTACAACTCACGTGACCTGAGGGAGGCCCAGCAGGTGCTTCTGGACTGTCTCCTATGGGAGACTCTGCTTTGCTGGTGACGTGGGGGTCGGGAGGGAAGTCTGGAGTAATGGGTGAATGAATCAGGAATCTAATGACCCGTGGACGGGACTGCAGGGCCAAGTAACACTAAACTGGTTAGATCTCAACAGCTGTGTTTGCCCAGGTGCGTGGTCATGCCCGGGTGTGTCTTGGCAAGGTGTGGTTGTAGGTCATATCACCCGGTCAAGTACTTAGTGGCCAGAGTCAGGTCTCCTGGGTCACTGTAGGGTGTGTCAACTTATGGGTGTACCCCTGCTCATCTACTTACTGTTATATGTGTTGTATTTCTCTGGGCTGTAAGCTGTGGTCTGATAAACAATCATTACAGATCGGTTGCTGCCTGAATCCAAGAGAGCTCCGGTGACCACTGCTCCTTTCGCCTCTTGGTTCTTCTCCTCCACCCTGACTTTCACTATTGGAAGTGCGACTCTGCTGGACCCATGTAGTCACAACTCGCAATCGTTGGGTTCTTCACGCCGATCATCAATTCCGTTGCTGGTTATGGTTTCCCTGACCCATCTAAGTGGATTTCTTTTCCCCATGGTGCTTGTACCGGCTTCGATCCTCCATGATTTAGCTCCACTAGTTGAAAATTCCGGTGGTGCATAATGGCCTTAAGTTGACTCATTCTAGGTTCGCATGTGATCAGGTGATATGTCTATTTGGTAGGTGCCTCCAGTGGTTGCTCTCTTCACCCTTTAGAAGCTGGTCTGGTGTTCTCCTTTTTCAACTTCGTCCCCTTGCGCCTTGTCACTGCTCATCAGAACTCCCGTGAAGTGCAGAAGCCTCGAGTGTAGTTCAGAGCAACAATCTATACCACATACCATCTTCTGGCTGCGGATATGCTGAGGAATGTACGGCATATCTGAAGAAGGTGATCTCCGCGGCATAACGAGCAGCGTTCATCGTCCGTTTCTCTGGTTGTCTTTATTCCTGATGTCACCAGACCCACAACTTTCTTCCTCGACGAGGATTGACATGAACTGCATATATTCTGCTTGGTTCTTCCTGTCCTTGTCCCTTTGGGGCCTCCTCCGCCTTGTCGACCATATCCATTGTGAATTCCAACATCCATTCGATCCCAGGAGGCTTCCCCCACTTATTTTTGTATTTATGCGCCTTATCCACATAGTCGTCCCTTATCTTTCCCTTGAATCTCTCAGCTAATGTGCTTATTGATTCATACGTGTCAATCTGACGTCGTTCTCCCAAGACCTTCAAGTTCCTCGCGCAATTCCCCAGTTCGTCTGAGAACTGGTGGAGGCCCTTTGCGTCATTTAGTCTCACAGTTGGACCTCGCAGGGCCTTCTTTATTAGCTGGCAGACATAAGTGTGCTTGTTGCCGTGACGTTTCTCTAATATGTCCATAGCTTCCTTGTACCCTGCCTTGGGATCTTGAATTTGCAGGCATCCTCGCAAAGCGTCCTTAGCGGGCCCGGCATAGGCGACGAGAAGTGTCTCTAATTTCAAAGCATCAGGTATCTGCGCCATCCCAATGTGTTGCTGGAAGACTCTCTGGAGCTCCCGGTATTCACTACAAGTTCCTCCGCTGAACTTCGGCGTCGGCCTTTGGGAGAACCTCATATTTTCTAACAGTTTTCTCACCCAGCCCTCGGACCCCGGCGGGTCGTCCTTTTGGTCCTTCATCAAAGCTAGTGGTTTCGGTAAGCGAGCTTGATGCTCGGAAGTACTTCTGCGCTCCCCCTGGTGAGATGTTCCCAGCTCTGTGGTTAAGGTAAGCGCCGGGAGTCCTCTTGGATATTGCGTTTCTTCATCAGTTTCGGTTTGAAGAAGGTCGTGTCTCTGGTAGTGATAACACCTTTCCGCGATCTTCTGTTTTTGTTGAGATTGTCGGACCGTAGTTCAACACGGGCTTTTGGTTTGTTCCGGCTGGAGCTCTTGGAACAGCCGGGCAGGTTTTGGGATTGGGATGGAGGTTGTCCTACCTGCAGATATGAAAGGATACTGCAGGTTTGCAAGTGTAAGCGGACCCTCGGTCAGTGAACGCTTACCACCAACCCCCACTCTTGGACGTGGTCGGTTTCGGAGTGGTTCGCCCCCCGAACTGGGTCTGCACTTGCTGGGGAGGATACTTCCTAAGCTATCTAGGTGGTGGGTATCGTGTGATGACCCGGAGAAAGTGGCGAATGTGGTTTGTTTGGGCCTTTGAGATTGCTACCAACTCTGTTTGTAGGGTGGAGAAGTCATTAGAAAGTCTCCATAGGAGGGTCTGACCTTGGGTGTAGAAGGCCGCTCCGGATCTATGATGTTTTGGGTCCACCGAAACTGTCTGTGAAGTATGATGCTGCATCAGCCGATGTCTCAGTGGCTATGGTTTCTTTTCTTCTCGGGAGACAGGTTTATCTCACGCTGCCTTGGCGGAGTGGGTGTCACACGACAGTGTCTCATTTTTTACTTATTCCCTTCCTTGTCCATGACTGCCAGAACAACGAGCGTGACCTGTCCTGCTCCATAAATGTATGCAGTAGTGCTTAGTATCAGCTACTACTCATGGTGACGTCCCACGATCGCTGATATCACACATTTGGAGATGTCACACTGATGCGTGCCATATGCACGAGTGACGTCACACAGTGCCATACGCACGAGTGACGCCACACAAACAGTGTCATACGTACGAGTGACGTCACATAAACAGTGCCATACACACGAGTGACACACTCACGTGTGCCATATGCACGAGTGACGTCACGCAGTGCCATACACACGAATGACGTCACACAAACAGTGCTAAATGCACGAGTGACTTCACACAAACAATGCCATACGCACGATTGACGTCATACAAACAGTGCTATACTCACGAGTGACGTCACACAAATGCGTGCCATACGCAAGAGTGACATCACACAAACGCGTGTCATACACACGAGTGATGTCACACTTAACACGACCACAGAGACCCCACAATCAACTTAGGGACTCATTACACATCTGATGTCACAAAACACTACTGCGGCGCCCTTACTTATTTACACAACGTTACCTAGCTGTCTACACAACGTTATTTTCTCACAGAAAGCGCACTTCACTCTGACACGGGTCCTTGCGGCTTGTCCATAATGAACGGTAACACTCACGCGCACTTGTCCAAACAATTTTGGCACCAAGACCAGTCTTTTCTGACACCAGTTCCTCGCGGTTACCGGTGTGGCTATCCACAATGAACAGTAACACTCGCGCGCGATCGTCCGAACAATATTGACACGACGTCCAGTCTTTTCTGAAAAAGTTCCTCTTCCTTCCGCTCCCTGCGAGCCTCAGCTTCTCCCACGATGGTCCTATCCCATGTTTTGACTGTAATCGCTCATAGGAGCGATTTTGGTTTGTGCAGGACAATAAGACCCTTGCCGTTGATGCGATGAGTATAGTTCGGTCAAAACCTGTAAAAAAACAATTCAGATATAACAACTGCTGGTATATGAGGACACAGCTTGTATAATATGATCAATATACAGTACATAAATACACTTATTAAAGTTATTTAGAGTTCTTAGAGGATTTAATAGTTCACAATCACACTCACATTTTGGGGTCTAGGGTTAGATCAACGAGCACAAATAAAATATCCTCCAGGAAGATGTTGGCTGAACGAAAAATCAAGATGGTGTCTCTACGGTAGAAGGCGAGACTCTGGTTCTCAGGCAGTCACACAGCTGCTACCAGCTCCATTTCGCTTAATAAGCTATTCTGAGTTGTAAAGAGTTTCTTCACTCAACATGTGGCCGGCACGTGGCGATAACAGTAGTAGTAGTTCTACTAATGATGGAAGTAGTGTAGAACTAGTCCTAGTAGTAATGGTAGTAGCAGTAGTAGAAGCAGTAGTAGAACTAGTCCTAATAATAATGGTAGTAGCAGTAGTACAAGTAGTAGTGGAACTAATCCTAGTAGTAATGGTAGTAGAAGTATTATTGTGGTCAGGTGGTAAGTGCGAGTAACATTTATGTGTGGTGACAGGAGCGGTGTGGGCTGGTAACGCCTTGGGTGGTGGCCAACATCACCTTCATGGCCCTGGAGGCTGTCTGCTGCATGTATTCCAACGTCCTCAGAGACCACATTAATAAGGTGAGTAAGTGTTCTCTACAGTATGCACTACACTTTCCTCACAAAAAACTATTATTCTCAACAACCTCAGTTACTTATTTCCTTAGTGAAGCAAATTTTTTAAAGTAATTTTATACAGTAATATTAATAAATGGGTGTATTTAAAAAATAATAATATTGATAACATTCTTTTGTAATTATTTATACTGTACACAAACATTAATGGCGTGTAGCTCTACCAGTCTACCAAGACATAACTTATAAAAAGTAGTAAGTTTATAAAGACAGTGTAGCTCTACCAGTCTACCAAGACAACTTCCACCATAGTGTAGCTCCACCAGTCTACCAAGACATAACTTTTAATATAGTGTAGCTCTACCAGCCTACCAAGACATAACTTTTAATATAGTGTAGCTCTACCAGTCTACCAAGACACAACCTTCAAGCTCGTCCAATCATCTCTGATGAATCTTATGTGACACTTATTTTCTTCAGAAATTCGACACGATGTGTAAAGCGGAAATGGCGTTTTTTGTTACAAGACTATTTCTAAACGTAAGTATATATATATTTTTTTTTTCCGTCTTAATTTTAAATGCAGGACTGCATGCCATGAATCTTTCTTACGCAAAATAATTTATTTGAAACTTTGACTCGTATGACGCAAAAAAAAAATCTCTATTTATTTTTTAATAATTCTAAATAATTGTCTAACATATCCTTGTGCTCCCTAGATAGTACAGGTATAACTAAAATTATCACTTGTGGGAGACGTAATTATACTGTTTGCAAATTCACCAATTTGCTTCTTTATCTATTAGCCTCTTACGGTAAATCAAATTGCTCTTCTCTTTTTATAGACACTCGCGTTTTTTTCCCCGAGGACATACTTGCTCTGTGTGTACGCTTTAGTTTTTCTTGCTTGCTTGTCAAGACGATACCTCAGACACTTTTTTAATGTAGAAAGCTGATAATTGGACTTATATTTCGTTCATGCTATAACAGTGTGGTGTACACTGCACTACTTATAATTTCGTTTAATTTCAATATGAAAACCTAATTAATAATAATAATAATAATAATAATAATAATAATAATAATAATAATAATAATAATAATAATAATAATAATAATAATCATGCGAAATATTCCTTTATCACTCACATTAAATTATCCTCCTCACAAGTTTTCTCTGCCATCCTTTTTATTTTGGTTCGCTGTTATCATCCTCGTGTACAAAGTTCTCGCCTGTCTTCCGAACTCTCCCCACCACCATCTAAACTTTGTATCATACTCTCTCAATATAATTATCCTCACTAATAATTCTCTAACCACCCCACTCCCCACCATCATCTCCCCACATCAGCCTCCCTCCTTACCATCGTCCCTCACTGGTCGTCTCCTACAGATCCTGGCACTGTGGGGCGTCATGAGGTTCTACAGGAACATCAGGTCGGGCGTCACCTACAAAGACCCGGAGGCCATAGAGTTATAGGAGCCAGGAGCCACGTTCTCAGGTCACGATAACTTCCTTCTGAAACTGTGGTGTTAGCGTGAAGAGAGAGATCTCTGGTTACCTTGTGCTTTACCGCCTGATATAATTACGTTTGATCATGGTTTCCCATAAGCTTGTTAGAAACCATTAACACTGTCATACTTTAATGTAAACTAATACTGTGAGACAAAATATATCGCGTGACAATACCTATTTAGAATACTAATTGTTCCAGTGACATCTGATCCCAGGTGAGTGCAGAAAGTAATATTAGTTATAGACAAACAGAAAAGAAGAAGAGACATCTACGTTGCCAAAAGTGACTTAAGTAATATCAATGATTTCATAACCACTTAATGGGATGCAACTTGTCCTTACTGGAATTTATTAAATAAAATTAAGTTATATCTATATTCGTCACAACAAAATTATATTTAAACAGTTTGTAGATGCAGAAAAGGGGAATCACTGTGTATGAACCTTTTTAAAGACATATTATAAATTAAATTAAATTCGTTTTAGTTCTTTATTGAAGGATACGAAAATTTAGAACAGCAAGATGCCTCTAAATGTATATACTGTATATGTTCATAGTGTGACGGAGAAAGAACTAGACAAAATTGATGAAGCTAGAAAATCAAACTTACAATCTTGAATGTATGTTTTGTTCAAAGTTTAAAATTAAACATGTAATAATAAAATTATAAGTGTATTTAGTATTATTTGTTAATTAGAGAGAATATTAATAGCTAAGATGAGAACCAGATTGTTCTTTTTCTAATTTCTGTTTATTGAGAGTTGGGGACCTCAAGATATATTACACTGGGCAGCTAACACTTGGTTTCACGCCAAGTCTGTTCTCTTACATTTCTCTACTGGCGTAGAAAAATTGCCACTGACTTACTCACGGAGAAAACATTTATTTCAATGCAGACGTATCATATAGAGTTAGCTGTACATTTGTTACCAGTACATATATTTTAGTTAGGTACAAATTTGTTTCCTAAATGTTTGATGATCTTGTACTCCAAAGTAGTAAAAATCAGATGATGATCTACCTCAACATTTTAGTAAGACAAAATCTACAACATCACACTGAAGCTCATAAATGTAGTAGGGGAGACGAGGAGCCCAAGTTATGAAGACAACAAACTATTTTCGTCATATCATTAGATATGAGGAAGAGAGAAAGGTACTTTATTGATGTGCAGTTACTTGTGTTTCCTCCTGAGTACACATAATTTCTTTTGCATATCAATTAGCAAAGTGTAGAAAGAAAACAAAAGTATATAATAACAAACATCAATCGTAGAGTAGCGTGGTGTACACACTAGAACGTTCTGCACATGTAATGTTAAACATATTGATATCAAAACAAGAATTACGATCGGGCATAAATATAAACTTTACTATATAACACTAGGACAATATGCTTCGGATAAGAATACTATACGTTAAATAGTGTTCTATTCGTGTATATCAGCAAAACACGAGCTCTTGCGGATGGTCAGGACGGGGCGTCCCTCTACACTGTTGAGGGCTTCATCCCCTTCATAGGCTAGTTGATGATCTATTGCAGAGTTGCCAGATTAGCCTTTTTATGGCCAAATATGAGATATTTAGCCATTTTGGAAGGTATTTGGCCTTTTTGGAAGGTATTTGGCCACCAAAATTTCGATTTGGCCATATTCAAAATGTGGCCATTTTTTTTAAGTACGTACTAAACGCGTATTGAACGCGTTTACAACACGTAGACTGAACGGAGTGCCGGCCTTGGCTTCCTCATAACTGAGATACCACATTGGTTCTCAAATAGTAACTTACGTAGAGAAGATTACAAATCTGTATTTGATACATTGAATCCACAGTCCGAAGCTGAATGTAATTACCAAGCACCATTACCATTTCAGAAGGATTCTAAAACTAGGTGGCTTGTTAAAGGTAAAGTAATGTTCAATATTCTTGTAAATTGGCAAGAACTTAAAGCATAATTTGCAACATCAGAAAATACTGGTCGAACAGATACAAAGTTCAAAGCCAGATTATTAAAAGAAATGCTTTATGATAAAGTCAGTTATTTATATTTTGTGTTTGCTACACCTATTGTTAAAGATTTTGAAGCTGTCAATTCAATGTTTCAATCCACTAACATGGATACACATAAACTATCTAATGAATTAGAGTTACTCAGAAAAACTCTTTGCAATAGAATTTACAATAATGATGGTACAGACAAAGGCATTGAAAAAATTGATTTTGGAGCCAAGTTTCAGCAAGAAGTTAATAGTCATCTAAAGGAGTTCAAGGAGAGACAACAAGTTAAAGAAGAAGAAAGCAAAGTCCTTGATGTTAAAAGAAGATGCCGTATATTTATTGTTGAGGCCATCGATCAAGTGCGTTCCAGATTGTGCAATGCAGCTGAAGCATTCAAAAATCTTTTATTACTTAATCCTTCGAAGGTACTAAACCAAACAGCTAAAGGTGATTTTTCAGATTTACCTATGTTGCATTTAGCTAAAAGTAATTCAGATGAAATAGAACAACAATATCGGAAAATTACTGTAACAGATTGGAGACTAGAAAATGTGTTTGAAAACAATGAAATTCCAGATGACACAACCAAATTTTGGCTTGGTGTCTATCATCATGAAAACTTCAAGGAATTGGCAGCTTATGCACTTAATTGCCTAGTCACACCAGCAAGCAATGCTATTGTTGAACGAATATTTTCTCTGGTAACTGCAATCAAAACAAAACCAAGAAACAGAATGCAAATCAATCTTCTAGATGCAATTATCAGAAGCCGAGCGCATCTCTTCGAGAATTCAATCTGTTGTAAGGATATGCGTATAACGGATCGAATGATAACGAACTTCAAGTCTGATATTCTCTATTCGTATGGTGGTAAAATTGGTGTTGCATCAACTTCACACTCACAACAGACTGCACGAAGCGCACAAAAAGAAGAAGTTGACATAACGATGTTCCTGTAACAAGATTGAGGTGAGTTATTTTACCTTATGCCTATTATTATTGTTAAATTGATTTATTTAGAAATATTTCAACGTTTTGTGTTTACTTTGTTGTTTTTAAAGGTTTCTAAGTTTAATTTGGAGAGTATGTAGGTTTTTAAAGACAATTTTACCATTTGGCCTTTTTTTGGCCTTTTATTCCTGTGTTTTTGGCCATAAGCAACTGAAACCATCTGGCAACCCTGATCTATTGGTTTCATGTTTGGGTCTCTCGGCCATCCTGTGTGGACATGCATGAGATAAGGACAACTTTGGTCTCTTCATATGTATCCTGTGGTCTTGGAACATCCAATGACCTGGCTAAGCACTGGAACATATGGCTGATGTTTAGTCAGCGCTAGGAATTTTTTTTTACCAAATATCTCCTCTAAATAGAGATATTCCTCGATTAAGCCTTAAAAAGCAGCTGGAGTTTGTGCCGAATAGGGATAACTTTTTGTTTTATTGCTATATCTCGATGGAAATGGATTTTTGTATAGTAAAATTTACTGTTTCATTTAAGACATCGTGTACTATCATAAGATAGCAAAATTTTACCTAAAATAGATTAGGTGAGGTTAGGCTAGTTTTGGTTAGGTTAGGTTTTGTATGAAAATATTAATCTATATATACTCTTATGATATACATGATCGCTTATAACCAGTCCGAAGTTTCCAAAAACGATAAAAACCTGGAAGTAATCGCTAATTATCCCCATTTAGTGTAACATAATATATACTGAGTTACCCAGACTCGCTTGGATGGACGGACAGGAGATAGTGCACTTCTGTCCCTACCCTCTTCAAAACAGTGGACAGACAGGTCATAGTGTACGACCATCCCCTAGGCCTAGGGCACCTGCATCTTCCTGCCAACTTCCTAATCTCTGTCTTCAAAACTGTAGGAATGCACGAGGAAAACACACACACACACACACACTAGTATTTTGCTGTCAATCGGAATCGAGTATGGCGATCATCCAGCTATGATACAATGATGCGATTTATCAAAGATGTCACCTTCATTGGTGAGATCTGAGGTGATTCGAGAGGCCGATACGGGACTGGCAGGGTCGTCCACAGAAGTTGCACATGTGGAGGGCTACTTCTAGTGGCAAAGGCTTGAGATACACATCTGATTCGATGTTGAATCTTTTAATTGATGTCCGCGGTGGTGGACAGGTGGGAGCCAAGATACTGAAAGTGGGTTAATCTGGATGGATGGTGGAGGTGTGGCTGAGTCTTACGTACATTACACACACACACACACACAGAATGTATAGATATTTGTGTGTGTTTTTTACCAGAGAACAAATATCCTTATAACAACATTTTATGATAATGCATTAGGCTATATTTTTTCTGGGACTTTGACGGTCGAGTGGATACAGAACTCGTCTCTAGCCCTAAGTGTCGGTGGTTCGATTCCAGGGGTACTCCCAGTCCACCCAGCTGTAAATGGGTATCTAAATTTACAATTTGGGGAAGTGAAGGCGGTTTTGAGTAGTACCGACCATGCTGCCTCCTTGTGTACCGAAGGTTTAGTATACTGTACAGTGTGCTGTATCTCCCTAACGCACAGTCATGCCTATGGAACCCACTTTAACTTTTAATAAGGGGTATTCAGTTACATCATCATAAATACTTTATTTCAAGAACTTGCAAAGTCTTAAAGTTACAGTGAGAATATCCATCAAGTATTGTGTATTGTAAAGTACTGAAAAAAAAAACATAAATCAAATGTTCAAGGCATAATATTTTCTAATTGACTCAAAACTTCAGTGTTTAACAGATGTGTACTTGTCGGGAGCCTTGTCATACCACATGTGAAATTGCCTTTGATATTCACGACATACTTGGTCTCCGTCAAGGTCACTCTGTACACCTTTTGGCAAATAAAGAAGAGGAAATACTGGTACAGTTTATTTAATTCCTATATTCATTATCTTGGAAATTTTCGATTGTATTTTTTTTTTGGAGAGAGAGAGAGAGAGAGAGAGAGAGAGAGAGAGAGAGAGAGAGACTGTGTCAATTCATGAACTCTTTAATGAGTGTCGGTGATATTATTTTTATTATATTTTTTGTATGTGTGCACGTGTTTTGAGCCAACACCATCCAATACACTCACTCGATAAATTCATCTACTGTTCTTGAGGATGATTATATTCACCCAGAAGTATTTAGTTAAGAACTTCAGAGCACTGATTACATTTACAGTAAAAGATAAGACGCTGTTTAAATTTACATTACTAAATAAGACTCTTTTTACATTAAAGTAAGTATGTAAATTCATAATAAGGTTAATGAATTTTGGAGCGAATCAAATATAAGTCCTTCAGGAGTTGGGATAAAATAAACAGATGATTTGTATAAATTTCCTCATTCAAGATACAGTATATAACTAAGTAGTTGATGAAATAATCTTCCGGTAAAATATGCATCTTTAACACAGAAAACAGAATGTCTCACAGTGTTGTTTTGAAGGTGTTTACGCCGCAGCTGAAAGGTTTACGACCGACCGACCATAATCTCCTCCACTCTCTCCCTCCTTATTCCTTTTCCTTCTTTCCCACTTTATTTCCCTCCGTTTTCTCCCCGACATTATGTGACTGACCACCTTTATCCCTCCCCACCACCACCAGTAGAGGAACACACCCCCGCCTCCACAAAAAAACATGATAGACTAGACATGTGTAGTAATGATTTGCCCGTATATTTCCTTCCTAGTTCTGTCTGCCAGCACGAGATGATTTATAGTAATTGAGGCCCGTGTGTCCAGCTGTGCCACCCACCATAAAAACAGAACCAGCACGAAAAACAAACCTAGCCTGCATGGCGTACCCCTCCCTCCCGCTTTTACCGCTCTCCTGGAAACTGCAAACTACTTCGCCTGCCATTTCTGCGTTACTGATTTTGTGACTGACTGACTGACTGACTGACTGACTGAATAATTGAAATTTACTGATTGTATGACGGATCCATTAACTGCCTGATTGATTGACTACCTGACTGCCTAATTGACTAATTTAAAGACTGACTGACTACATAATGAATAACTAAATGATTGACTAGGTGGTTGACTGATTTGATGATTAATGCACTGACAGGGAGCATGAATTACGGACTGCCATGTTGATGACTTATTGACTGACTGACTGACTAATTAACTGCCTGATTAAATGGATGCCTAACTAAGTAACTCACCCATCCACTGACATTACCTGTGAACTGGGCGAGGAACGACAGCCATGATTGAGAAATGATCATAAGGGATATGTGAACCAGTAGTAGACTCTACTGCTCATAATGCACACGACAATAGAGAAATCTTACTTCTTTACCTGCGAGTGTTGACGACAGTGTCCGCGTGACGTCAGGAAAAATACAATCAACGTCAAATTGAGCTTTGAACTTCATTGTGATATTGTTATGTTATGAATTAAACTCTTGAGAACCCTCCCTCCCTCTTTCTTTTTCTCATTACCTCCTTATATTCCTCTCTCTCTCGCTCTCTCTCTCTCTCTCTCTCTCTTCTCACACGCAATCATTTATTCTCCCACTCTCCTCTATCCTCTCCCTTCATCCCCTGCCTCTCTCACCCTCTGTTTACCTACAATTTATCACCAACGTTTTTCTTATATCTATATATTGGAATATATCATTGTGTTGGATGTTCCATTATTTATTTCATATTGTGATTCTTTATGCTGAACGTCTAAGGATTAATACTTTCCTTCTAGTGTTTATACTGCGACTGTTTGTTTACTCAAGGATAGGGGGTCATTGTACACCCACTAAAAAATTATTCGGGACCCGTGTCATATTGTATCACGCCGTAAGGGTGCCGAATAATTTTTTAGTGGGTGTACATCCTGGCGTTCTTTTGTTCAGCTTTTGTTTTACTGAATAATCTAGAACCCTTTTGGTTCGCTCTACGATACACTCGACTTTTTTTAGCTGTTCTGTGACATGTGGAAAATTATTTTGAATTTTTTTTTATGGATTCACATGTTTATTTGACCATCTTTTACAATTCTGATGGTCGTTTGCATTCTTTTCGACTTTCTCATATTCGTATGCGTTTCACTGTATTATTCTGAAAACTTTTGTATTTTTTTTCGAAGTCACTAGTTCACTAAAGAAAGACTCAATTCCACGTACAGAGGCTTTTAGGGATGTATGTGGCGGGTAATAGTGTTCCGCCAGTGTCAAATGTAAGTTGACATTGCAATGTTTTTTGACTTTGTAAGATTCCCTTTCTATGTGTTATTAATATATTATTGCACTATGGAGGATCTCTATTAACTAATTATTAGTTAGTTACTAATATATATACGAGTACGACGAATACTCGAGGCTTATCAAGTATGTAGTGTTACCTGTTTTAAACAAGAGTATATACCAAGATGGGGTTAGAAGATAGTGACCCTCGTTCCCTACACTACTGTATTAGAAATACTTGATATCTTCATGGGTGTCACACGTACTTTGTGTATAATGTACTGAACATAAATTAATAATGGAGAAAGACATCTTGGTTTCACAAATTATGTCAAAAGTTTAAGGTGGCCACGACAAATAATCTCAGATTAGTTGATCTTAGCTTTTGCAGATCAACTGGTCTTACTGTGACTACATTCACGAAGACAACGTTGTATTGATCAGTCATGTCCCAGACGCTTCACACAGACACTCGGAACTGTTTACCTCCAAGATCAAAGTATCGTCCCGTATAGCTTATCAAAGGGTGAGACCAGTGAACAACGGCCCTGCCTTATCTCTATCTCAAACAGATTGCAATAGCAATGCTCATTACGCTATATTGCCTGAAGCTGTTATAAGGCCTCTCTCTCTCTCTATTTCCGTCCCCCCTCTCCTATTCGTTTTGAGGGCTAATAGGAAAGTAATAATAATATGAATTAATTTATTCTTTCGTTCTCTCAAAATTACGAATACATTTATATATAACTATAATTACAGAGACAAACTATAACTGAATGGTGTTGATATTACTGCATTAAATCCCCACTAACGTAACAAAACCTAAATAACTGGGCTAAATGGTAGTTATATACTACTACAGTTTGGTCACACCTGGTCAAAACTCTCTGGAAAAGTCATCGAGCTCCATCTTTTATAACGATCATCCGATTGTCAATAAATGTTCAAAATTATTCGTGATCACCTTACTCCAGTTATCTCTCCCATACATCTACCACCACCTTCCTACATCTACCGTCGTAATACATCTAGCACCATACTATCATCCACCAACTTAGTACACTCGCTACCTCTTATTATCCTGCCTAGTGCATCATGCGTTTCCTAGATAAGGTCAATGCCGAGTTGTTGGCGAGAGAGAGAGAGAGAGAGAGAATGATGACGATGATGGCAGTGCTATACTTTGCGCTGTACTGCCGGCCATCCACAGCTCGTTGCAAAAAGATTTATTCGTTGCATTATTTTCTTCGCATTTGTAATAGACACAAAACTTAAATAATTGACCAATTAGTGAGGACCAGAGTCAGGAAAAAAGAGAATGATTTAAGTGGAAATAAATAATTCCTTCCTTTGAGGTATTTTCGCTCTGATAATGGTCAAGGAACTGAAATATTTTATCAATTAGTGAAAAGCCGTCAAGAGCAGGAAAAGTCCCACACAGAGACTCAAGGGAAAAATACAAGTTTTATCAGAGATAAATTATAGATGGTCAGGGTAAAGGGACAGGACACCAGTTAGCTCGTGTTTCTGTTAAGGTAATTTGCTGTATGAGTTTTATCTTGTTAAATCAATGTGTTTTTTAGCAATTGGTTAAAACAATCTACTCTAATACAATTATATAATCAACTAAATCCGCATTAATTTATTAATATATGTATATATTCATTAATTTATATATGTGGTGTACTTTGCTTTGGTGAGAGTAATTATGATGTGAAGGAAATGTCTAATTGTAATGAAGCCCATGGGTAAAGAAGTATGAATATAGTGCTCTAGATGGGTAGGGTGTACCTAACACACTGGTAAACGATCTAAACTTTTTTCTTTTTTGACATGTGACGCCAAGAAAGAAAGAAGAAAATTATTGTGGATTGATATATAATAAGTAAATAGGTTGTGACGCCATCTGTAATATAAATGTTGAATGTTTTGAGTTAAGTTTAGAAAGGGAAGGGAGTAGACCTGACCGGTGTAAGATACAGTATACAGTATAGGTGTAACGACATATAGCGTGTTTCAACTGCAGCACTCGGACTCCACAGTAACACTCAGATTCCACAGCAACACCCAAACTCTAAAGTAACACTCAGACTTCACAGCAACACTCAGACTCCACAGTAACACCAGACTCCACAGTAACACTCAGACTCCACAGCAGCACCCAGACTCCACAGCCCATGAAATATTTTAATTCGTTATAGCTGACGGTTAAAAAAATGGAGAGGATTTGGTGTGAGGTTTAAGACTAAATGAGCCATTGTTCAGCTTGTCGCCCCCCTCCTGCCTTTATTAGTTTCCCGATAGATTGATTGTTCCCATGCTCTAACACTCACCAATGTAAAATAAAATAAAAAAGTAAAATAAAATGCTTGCTAAAATAAAGGTAGTACAGTAGGTAGTAGGCAGCTATCAAACACGAAGGTACTACTGCCTGGGAAGATATTGGAAGCCTAATGTATTGTTTTATGGTAGACCCTGCTACCATATGGCGTCACAAAAATTTGTGACTAAGTCCCGAGGTTACTGATCTGATTTCCTGCCTCATTTACACAATTACTGGGTTTCAATTGCTTCTTTTACTTTGACAACACAAATTATTTATATCGTTTCTCACTACTAATCTTTTTTTTTTAATTTTGTATTTATTTATGGTCCTATAATAATAATAATAATAATAATAATAATAATAATAATAATAATAATCATTATCATTATCATTATCATTATTAATAATATTATTATTATTAATAATATTATTATTATTATATTTTTATCTAATATTCTATTTAAATTTTTTTTAATTTTATTGCTTATTATTATTATTATTATTATTATTATTATTATTATTATTATTATTATTATTATTATTATTATTATTATTATTATTATTATTATTATTATTATCATTATTATATTTTCGCCCCCAGGCCCTGATATGGGTTATTGCCCTGTGCCTGGTGGGTTAATCACGTAAATATTGTTAAGATACAAAGAGAGTTTTTAACCCGCCCCTCCCATAACAAATTCTTTACAAAAGTATAACCAAAGCTGATGACGGAACTTTATACAAAATATATACATCACAAAAAAATCAGAAAACTCACAAGTAATAATAAATGAACATTAAATCCTAACCATCACACTATAATATATAATAACTCTGGAGTCTGGAGCAGTAAGAGTACACTTGCACTCGATATTTATGGTTTAGGAGACAGACCAGATGTCGACTTCACTGTCTCTACCCTGTAACTGACTCTGGACCCCACCAGATTATCCACCTCCCGACCAGGACCAATCACAGGGCTCCACATACTATTGTAGTAAGACCGGCGAGTTATATACACCAGACTGACTGATGACCAGCGCCATCTTGTGACCAGAGTCTTCCCTAAACAAACTGATGAAGTAGTTCATCATAACCCCTCCCCCCAAAAAGAAAACCACCAGGCCTTAAAAAGTTAGTTAATAAAATCAAATAAAAGCAGTTCACATACAACCAATATAGTTATACATGTCACATTGTATTTCTTGAAAGAGCATCAGCTATGATATTATCCTTCCCCTTTATATGCATTATTTCCAAATTAAGAGGCTGCAACTCTAGAGACCATAGCAATAAACTATTGTTCTTTCCCTTCATTCTATTCAGAAACTGTAATGGATTATGATCACTTATTATCACTAATGGAAATGAAAGAGAATACACATACACTTTAAAATTTTCAAGTGATAAAATTATAGCCAAAGCTTCCTTTTCAATGATAGCATACCTTCTTTGATATCCTTTCATTTTTCTTGAAAAGTAATACACTGGATGCAAAACTTTATCTTTATCATATTGCATCAGCACTGCTCCAACCTCCACATCACTCACATCAACCATTAGACTGAATGGCTGGTAGAAATCTGGAGCATTCAACACTAGAGATGTTGACAGGAAATGGCATATTCTCCTAAATGCCAACTGACACTGGAGTCCATTCAAATGGTTTCATTGGACTCACTACGTCTGTGAGGGGCACTACGACACAAGCAAAATTAGGGCAAAATTTTCTGTAGAAGTCAGTGATTCCCAAGAACCTCATGACTTCTTGTCGGTTGGTAGAGACAGGAAACTCCTTTATAGCTTCCACCTTTGCCGCTACAGGCGACACTTTTCCATAGCCAACCACATGCTCTAAATATGTTACCTGAGCATGACCAAATTCACTCTTGGCTAAATTTACAGTTACGTGGTAGTATGCCAGTTGTTGGAATAGCTCTCTCAGGTACAGTAGGAAACCATATTCTCTAGCCCATCTGGGTCGGTGATGGAGGTTAGTACAGTGTCCTTTCTGGACAGGGGCCGCTCTAACTATCACGAGGCAACACACGCACGAACACACACAGTCATAGTACGGCTGTATAGATGACATTATGTATAAGTATTGTATATGGCATTTTATACTCTGCATTATCTTCATTATATATGAACACAAAAAAAAATTACCATAGGTTGTAGTTACGAAAGTATGAATGAAAATAAACACTTCCAAACCACCCAGTGAATCTACACAACGTTTACAGCCTTGTGTGTGTGGGTGCCAGACCACGATGCTTCCACCACATCCCATCCATATCTTTTATTTCCCTGTATTCGCAAAACTATTATGAAAAATCGTGTTTAATTTAGCTACATATTTCAAAAACCTTAAATTACACGTGGATCAGTCACTCCTCATTTGACACACTTATAGTGTAATACCTTGACCATCCCACCTGGGCACATGGAGGCCCACGGTAACTCTCACGGGGCAACATACGCACGAACACACAAGTTATGATATGAACCCTTCCAGGCTTCACTATCATTATCATGTTATGTTCATCGTGCTCTATATCTTGGTAGCTAGTCATAGTATCAACATATGGAGGAAAATCTATATTAATAAACTGTAATATTGCATTTTATTGCAAACCGTAAAAAATCTCGTTTAACCAATGGACGTGAGGGAAAGCACCACACACTGGAGTTACGAAATGAAGAACCGAAGCACATAGGAATGACCGACCTGACGTCGTGTGTAGGGAGGCCTACAGTATCAGTGTGGACACGGTTGCTCAAAGGGTAAGTCGTATAATTCATCCTTGCATTTGTTGAGAATATATATATATATATATATATATATATATATATATATATATATATATATATATATATATATATATATATATATATATATATATATATATATATATATATATATATATATATATACTTTCCCTCAAACTAGTTAGCACAGCATAACCAAACAGCCTCGCAAGGACCAATAGGTCTGTATATAATGTGTGTGCACGTGCTAAAATGACCTAGTATATTTTACTTATGTCTCATTGTCCATGGATTTTCTTACAGTTTAGCTGTGAGTTTCCTATTTTGTCTACCTGCCAGTTCAACAGGACTGCTAACCATCCTCCCAGCAACTCATCCTGCATCATCGCACCGGTGACTGGTGAGTAGAACGGATTCCCTAAATATACAGGCTGTTTCATAAATACCATTCATTACGTAAGGGGGTGTTCCTGAGACATGAGAATATAATATAAAACATAATGCCTCGTACTGAGAACATGTGACAGACGTAATGAGGGGAAACAAGCATTAGCTGACGAATTACGGGTTACCCACCAATGGCCCCATTAATAAAATTTTGTGGATATGTAACATATGATAACACTATCTGAGATTGGACACGTTATTTAACAATCATCATGTTGCCTATTCCACTGATAATAACTGTTAGATCAATAAGGCTGTAAAGTAACAGTTTGACAACACTGCGTCATGTTTCGCTGTCATCCTTCACCCACATAATGATGGTTACTCCATATCCTATAATATGTTGATTTTTTATTAATGAATGTATACAAAAGGCCCCATGCACTAATGCCTTATCTATTTATTTTCACAGTTATGGAGGTTCAGCCACAACGTCATGTGAGGCCACCTCAGACGAGAGCTAATCGACCTGAGGTGATAACGAGTCGCGGCAGGATTATTGGATATCACGAGGCAGGGAAGGGGATACGAGAGATTAGTCGCCTTCTTAGTATCTCCAGGGATACAGTTAGGCTTTGGGTGAGAAGATATGAGGAGGAGGGTCACGTGCTCACCAGGCCCCGACCAGGAAGACCAAGAGACACCACACCAGCGGCAGATCAACAGATTCAAAGAGCAGCAGAGCGAGCACCACTGTCAACTGCCGTGCGTATAACGAGGGAAACAGGAGTTCAGTGTCACCGCATAACTACCAGGAGGCGAATACGGGAGACTGGCCGACAATGTTTCATCCCAGCACGTAAGGAAACCTTAACAGAGGCACACAGAAAAGCACGTAAAAGGTTTGCTGAGGCGTATGCGGGAGTCGATTTTTGGAGGTCCGTCATTTTCACAGATGAAAAATGTTTCTCATCTGTCGCAGCAGTCGGTCGCCAGTGTTGGCGATTACCTAATACAAGATATGCTCGAAGAAACATCCATGAGACATCGACAAGCGGTCGTGTGACAACCTCCATGCATGGATGGATGTGGTGGGGAGGTGTTGGTGAACTGAAGGACATTGAAGGACGCATGAATGCAGACCAGTATATAAATATTCTAGAGATGTCCTTTCTACCATCGGTGCGAGCATATGCCATCCCAGACCCACAGCCTATATGTAGGGTGCAAGACCGCAGTTCAATACATACAAGTCGGGCAGTCAAGCGTTGGTTTGAGGCGCACCCTCAGATTATTCTATTGGACTGGCCCCCTAAAGAAGCCGATTGTAATCCAATGGAAAATCTATGGGCGCATATGGTTGTTGAATGGAATGTTGAGGAGAAAACGAGGGAGGCAGTGAGGAAACACGCACATAATGTGTGGGAGGGAATAAGGAGGAGGCCGAACATCTGCAGCAATCTGGTAGATTCCATGCCCACCAGATTGCATGAAGTTATAGCAGCAGATGGAGGTTGGACACGGTATTAACCTATGGGCACGAGGTGTCTCCGTGGTAGTAGTCTTGCCTCGGGATCCTATGGTTAAGAATTAAATCTCCGCCCACGACGGCGCCTTGTAGGGGGTGGCGGGGGAGTTAGCTCTCTGGTGTAACCTCGTTGGGGCTACATAGACTTCGTTTCCTAACTCTCGGGAATTTGTCCAGGTATTTTACCATGTAGTTTTACGTCACTTGACATACATATGCTTACAAAATCTATGCATTAATATGCATAACTCTTGGGAATCTGTCCAACCATTAAATATGATATATACTACAATAATCACATAGATATGTTGACAATGTTTATGCATAATAAATGTGAAAAATATTTTTGGAGTTTTAATTAACCAATAGTCATGCCTACAAAACAATCTTGATGCTCTAATAATAATAAAAGATATAGATGGGGTGTGGTGGAAGCATGGTGGTCTGGCACCCACACACATAAGCGCTGTAAACGTTGTGTAGATTCGCTGGGTGGTTTGGAAGTGTTTATTTCCATTCATACTTTCGTAACTACAACCTATGGTAATTTTTCTTCGTGTTCATATATAATGAAGATAATGCAGAGTATAAAATGCCATATACAATATTTATACATAATATCATCTATACAGCCGTACTATGACTGTGTGTGTTCGTGCGTGTGTTGCCCCCTGATAGCTAGAGTAGGCCCCCCCAGAAAGGACGCTGTACTAACCTCCAGCACCAACCCAGGTGGGCTAGAGATTATGGTTTCCGAGTGTACTTCATATGTTCCTCCCAAGTGTTTGAAAAAAAGGACAAGATCGTTGATGTAGACTCGCACATTGTGAAGCCCCGCTACCACTGTGTTCATTAATCGCTGGAATGTAGCAGGTGCATTTTTCAGGCCAAACGACATCACAAGATATTGATATAGACCATCCGGTGTCACAAAGGCAGATATCTTCTCAGCCCTGCACGCCAGTGGCACCTGGTAATACCCCTTCAGCAAGTCAAGGGTAATCGCATTGACTTGCGATAATCAGTGCACAGCCTTTTGCTGGAGTCAGGCTTGGGCACCAACAAAATAGGGGACGAAAACTCACTTTCGCTTGGCTCCACCAGTCCATGCTGTAGCAGGTAATCTACCTCCTTCCTCACGAGTGCCTTCTGATGAGGACTCATTCTATAAGGAGACTGCTTTATCGGACGAGCACCGTCCATCAGTTCAATATCATGCTCCACTCTTTTGCACAGCTTTGGAGCGTCTCCAAATATCTGAGGAAATTCTTTAAGCAGATTTACAAGTCATCCACTTCTCACTGCGAAAGGTGGGAGAACTTCATTTGAGGATTATTCAGGATATCACTATTACATAATTTTGGCTCTATAATTTCAAGAGCTTGGTCTTCATTAGGACTATCATTAACATTTAAATTCAAAGTAACACTATACTGAGCTCTATCAAGGTATGGTTTAATTATATTATGAATCTTTGTATGTTTCCTTCTTTTACTGGCAGTATGTTTTACATAATTAATATCAAAATTTTCCTAGCTATTACAAAAGGTCCCTGAAACTTTTCTTGAAATGGCTTGTCATATAGAGGCAGGTAAACAAGAACAGAGTCACCAGGCTCAAAACTCCGTTTTTGAGTTTTTATATCATACCTGTCATTCATTTGTTTGTTGTTCTCTACTGTACTAAGTTTTCTTGGGCCACCTTGTAAGTTTTCCCCAGACGTTCTTTTAATCCATTTACATATTGAGTTAAAGGCATTTTTACATTATTTCCTATCCATGTTTCTTTCAGGAAATCCAGAGGTCCTCTAACAGTATGTCCATAACTAAAGAGAAAGGACTAAATCCTAGCAATCCCTGGGGACAGGAACGGATAGCATACAACAAAAAATACACTCCCTCCTCCCAGTCCTTACTTTGTTCTATACAATACTTTGTTAACATCGATTTGAAAGTCTGATGGAAGTGCTACAAAGCCCCTTGACTCTCTGGATGGTAAGCTGTGGCAAGATACTGCTTAATTCCCAACTCCTGCATCACTTGTTTGAACACCTTTGAGGTAAAATTCGTCCCTTGATCAGATTGAACACTGCGAGGCACACCATACTGGGTGAAAAACCTGGTTAAAGCAGAAACAACAACTTGGGCAGGAATACTTCTCAACGGGAATATCTCGGGATATCTCGTAGCAGAGCACACAACTGTTAATAAAAACTGATTCCCTCTTTTGTCGTTCTTGGCAAAGGGCCAACTACATCAATTCAATTCAATTCAATTTCAATTGTTTATTCCTTGATAGAGGAAGCGGGATCCGAGTGCTGTCACTAGGTACCCCTGTACAATGACACCAGAATCATCTGGCAAGTGTGAAAAGTATATACAGTATAAATATTATAAAGGGGCTTACTAAAGCCTAAGGAAGGAAGGAAGGATGTTCCTTTAACACATAATTAATATTATTTACAAAATATCTGGCCAGTATTGGGAGGATCATCGTGTCTCCGTCAGGGAGTGGTGGTCCAGCAGGCGTCACGGAAGCGTTGTGTGTGGGGACATCTTAGGAGGTAGTGAATAAGGGTGCGGCTGTCGGGTCTTCTGCATAACGCACAAGAGCGTTGCTCAGGGGATGTGGGGATACCAATCTCCCAAGCAAAGTCATACCCAATGATGATACGGGCAGCAATCACGTCCCCCTTCCGCGACCCTTTCCCGTAGACGTATGAGAAGTCAGGAAGTTTACGGAGGACATCGTACCATGTGGGCGGGGAGTCCAGGGGGATGGCTGCTTCCCGAGCTTCTCTCTGTTTGCGGCGGATTTGGGTCCTAATCTGTAAGAGTGTTCGAGGAACAACGTAGTCAGGTGTGGCCTTGTTGCAGCCAGTCTTGGCAAGGTCATCTGCTGCCTCATTCCCCAAGATACCGACATGACTAGGTATCCATAGGAATGTCACAGGACGGCCTTCATCCTGAAGTGTGGATGTTAACCCTCGTATTCGGAGGATGAGGTCCTTATTTTCCCCAGATCCAAATGCGATCCCGTCGAGAGCAGACCTGGAATCGCAGCAGACAAGCAAGGGGCAGAAACCATCTGCTTCTTCCTCAGCGAGAAGGGCAGCAAGGAGGGCTATTAGTTCAGCCTGAGTGGAGGATGCCCCGTCAGAAACTCTGAGAGACAGTTTGATAGGCTCAGGGGCATGAGGACGGGAGATGTAGACACCAGCCCCGGCCCTACCTGTAGCGGGGTCAACAGAACCATCAGTGTAGAGGACGACCCTACCTGGGGACCAGTGAGCGATCCTGGAGAGGTGGTATTTGCAGAGAATAACAGGGTTCACCTGGGATTTCGGGAGCGGTCCACCGAGGGCAATCACTTCAGGTTGAAAATCCAGCCAGGGAGAAGGAGACGAACCAACAGCAGGGGTGACAACAATATCAGGCAGGAGGTCATGTTCCTGAAGGGCTCGGATGAGTGACCCTCGCCACTGTCTTCTAGATGGAGGTCGGTCTCGAACAGCAGTAGTCAAGTTGGTTTGGACATAGTTGCCCCTAGGATCCCGTAGAATGGAGACGGCAGTTTTTAGGTAAAACTCCTGGACACGATCCTGTAAGGGGGAAAGACCAAGTTCGTTATATAGAGAAGTAGAGCGTGTCCACTGAGGAGCCCCAAGGATGATACGAGCAGCTTTCCTCTGGATAACTTCGAGACGGTTGACAGCAGTCCGACTAATGTTGACGAGGGCAGGGGCGGCGTAGTCGACACAGGAACGGACAAAAGACTTGTACATGGTGAGAAGTACAGGGATGCTGGCACCAAGGGAACCCCTGCACATGGTAGAGAGGGGAGCGAGACGCCGAAAACATATGTCTCGAAGATAGCGGACTTCAGGGATCTGACAACGTGTGCGAGTTACATACACACCCAGGTATTTTGTCTCATTAACCCAGTCCAAGGGCGTTCCTGATAAGAAAAGGGGTGGAGGTACAACACGACCGTGCCACATGGCTTTTGTTTTCGCAGTTGAAAGAAGGAAACCAAGTGAATCACACTCTCTGGAGACCAGATCAAGGGCTTCCTGCATGCTGAGGTAGTCAGGGGCTTGGAGGAGGACATCGTCGGCATATCCTGAGTGGACAACTTCTGTCGGCCACGGGAGTGATGCAATGGAGTGCATGAGAGTGTTAAACAAGGTGGGACTCAGGACTCCACCTTGAGGGGTGCCGAGGTTCATTTCTTGAACAGGAGACATAGAGCCTTCAACGCGAACCCGGGCCTGACGTCCAGTGAGGTAAGAGGCGATCCATTGTAGAAGTCTCCCTTTAACCCCTAACCGTGCAAGTTCAGCTAAAATGAGGGCAGGCTGAGCCGTATCAAAGGCTCCCTTGATATCAAGGAAGACGGAGACGCGGGCAGTCTGATTGCAATAAAAGGAAGCAATGGAGTGTGCTGTGCTGCGATGTTGAATGAAACCATTGAGGGAGTTGTGGAAGCCGCCTATGGTGTGAAGAAGGCGACGATGGAGTACCCTCTCCATCATCTTGCAAACACAGGAGGTAAGACTAATGGGTCGATATTTCCCAGGATCTCCCGGCTTAGGGATGGGGATAATAGTGGCATTTTCCAGTTGGACGGGAGAACCCCATGTTCATAAGACATATTGTAGAGAGCAAGCAAGGGGCCGTTAGGAATATTAGTACAGGCGTTGAGGACGGAGTAGGTTATCTGATCATCCCCAGGAGAGGTGTCTTTTCTAGAGCGACGAGCACTGTCAAGCTCGAACTGTGTGATGGGATGATCAGTGGGGGCAGGGGAGGCAAGAGCAGCACGAACAACAGGCTCAGACGCATCGATGCGGGCCTGCACTGCCTCCTGCATTGGATTTGGAAGTGCCTCAGGGGAGGAAGCTTGTGCCCAGTCCTCCATTAAAGAGCAGGCAAGGGAGGCGGGGTCAGGGTGGGGAGGAGGCCTCCGTCGAGTACCCCGTATAGCATTAATCCGATTCCATACATAAGAGGGTGACGACTGGAACGATAGAGATCCCGTGAAGGATAGCCAGTCCGCCTCACGTATCCGACGGCGCTCCTGAGTTGCAAAGGAGCACCAATTTTTGAAGTCTTCCCAGTCCTCTGGAGACCGAGACCTCCGTATGGCAGAGTGGAGATCACGGGTTACCTGCCGGAGATGTCTCATGGCAGGGATACGATACCAGTAGTTGGTGGCACTTCTGGGGTGACGGGGAGGGCGTGGAGGGGTAGCGCGATTGACAGAGTCATACACGGCATCAACAAAATCAGCGCTGTAAGAGTCAAGGGACTGAGGGACAACATAGGAATCCGCCCAGGTAGAAAGGTATTGGGTAAAGGAAGGAACAGCATCTTGTGTGAGACGAAGGCGAGGGGATCGATAAGGAGTTGATGTCGGGGCAGAGAAGGAGAGCCTGAGATGGGTAGTAACGGCAAGATGGTCACTATACAGAGCAGGCTCGGTGCAGACGGTAGGATGAAAGGAAGTATGACCGTTCAATAGTAAGCCAACATCAAGGAAACTATGGGGGAGGCGAGTAGGATCGTCAGGACAAAGAAAGCGAACATCATCATCCCCATTAAGAAACTGTGAGAGATGTGATCCATTAAGGGTACATGGAGTGGGATGATCCGGAGTAAGAGTGGGATGGCGGGCATTAAAGTCGCCAAGAACAATAGTGGGAACCCCATCATGGAGGTCGTGAAGAACCTGGGGGTCCAGAGAATCACTCTTGAAATGAACATTGACTACACGAAGGGTCCGGTCACCAAGAGTAAGGGAGACAGAAAGTAATTCAGACGGGGGTCCATGTGAGTCAGGTGAAGGGAGACGAACAGATGGAATGGTGTTACGCACAAGGGTGAGGAGGCCACGAGCCTGCCCACGGTACCGAGGCAGGGTGTAAACAGAATAGCCAGAGAGGCGGAGTGGAGTAACATCGTCTGTGATGGTTTCCTGAAGTAGAGCAACATCTACTTGATGGGAGAGCACAAACTGGGCGAGGTCTGTCCGGCGAGGTCTAAGTCCCTGGATGTTCCATTGTAAGAAGAGGAGGGAACGGCCTCCGGTGTGAGATGAGTCGGAGGGGCTAGATAGGGCTCCAGAGGAGGTACCAAATTCTGTTGAGAGAAATGGAGAGGGAGGAGTGGGAGAGCGAGGGATGGATCCTCCATCTCGGGAGATGGAAGGAGGCGGGTTATCAGGGCTTGCAAAGTGCGCCCCTGTTGGGTCAGGGTGTCCAGAATGAGTTGTTGTTGCTTCTGCAATGTCGCAATTGTTTTCACAAACAAGTCGAGTTGGGCTGAGAGAAGGTTGATTTGCTTGGAGTGGCGATCCAGACGGAGAGTGATTGTTTCCATAGAACCAACTTGGTGTACCTGTGCATGAGCTGGAGGTGGCGGCGAGGATTGCCGAGGGCCTGACTGGGCATGTGGCGGTGGTAGCGACGGAGAGGGACGGTGAGGGTTCAGTTGAGTAAGAGGTGGTGGTGCTGGTGAGAGACAGCGGGGGTCCGGGTGGGCAGGAGATGGTGGTGACTGTGTGGCAGGGCCGGCAACGACCTTGTTCCAAGAACGGTAGGGAGAGGGAGGGAGGGGAGAAAGGATGGGTGGTAGGGGTGATGGGGGGGGTGGTAGAGGAGAGGAGATCAATGGGAAATCCTTGGTGGATGGAAGAGGCGGTGGTGGATAGGATTGAGGTTTGGTTGACAGGGGCTTCGTCAGAGACGAGGGCGGTGGTACAAGGTAAGTTTTCCCCGGGCGAGTGCCAGGACGCTGTGGGCAATTGGCATTCCAGGCGTGGTGACTGCCATGGCAATTGACGCACCGTGGAATAACTGGGATTTTGTTCTGAATTTTCGATTTGCATTCCACTGTGTCGTGAGGACCTGCACAGAAACCGCAGGCGACCATCCTCGTGCACTCCCAGGTGCGGTGTTTCCACGATTGGCAACGCCCACAGATTTTCGGGGTTCCGATAAATCGGTCGAGAGGACAGTTGTGAATTGGTCCTACATTCACCTTCGGGGGGAGGGGGCCCACCCACCAGCCGATGAGTTCGTTGGATGGACGTTTGGAGACCGGGTTGATGCGGCGTTCCATGTCCAGTAGTTGTGGGAGAAGAGGGCGAAGATCGTCGATAGGGATCTCCCAGGGTACGTGGCGAACCATTACCTTGGTACGACGAGTTTCTGGGGTGATGATGGTGAACTTCAGCATCACCTCCCCCTGGGGAGCAGGAAAGCCCACCTGAGTGAGCAGGCGTACCGTCTCGTCCATTTGTGTGGTGACTATCACGGCTGTGGGACCTCGGCGGAGGCGAAGTGTTGAGTCCTGAAGTGGAGAGCAGTGACGGAAGAACCAGGTCGTCCGTGTGCTCAGAGGCAAGTCCCGAGGGAAGGCGAGACGACGAAGGCGCGACGGGGCAGGGAGACAAAGGGAATCCCCTATGTCCATCGTCGGCGGAGGGTCGGTCATTGAGCCACATGTAAGCTCACTTGGGGACCCCGATGACAGGAGGAGTCCACCCTCTACAACCCCAGAAGGGGTGCAAGGGGGAGCCGTGGCCCCTGCTGGAGACCCTGACTTCTGAGGTCTCTGCTTCTTCTTTGACGTGTCTTCAAGAAGAAAGTCGTCAGCATCGCTGTCACCTACTGCCGCCGTTTCCAACGAACGGGAGCGTTTAACGGCGGGCATAGGGCACGTTGGCAACACTGCAGTCAGGTGGAGTGGTAATGACGTCACTGCTGCGCCACACTACAACATTGCGCATGCGCAAACTTGAAAAACTTTGCTCAGCGGGATTGGGTGGTAGGACCAGATGTTTTATCCCCCTAAAAAAACAAAGTCCAAAGGTAAAAAAAAAATATATGCCACTGTGCTGATAACTGGGTCTTACTCTAGTTGTCTGCACAGGCTGGGATTGGTAGACTCTCTGAATTATTCAGAAATACGAATTTTAAGGAGCAGTCTCTTACAGCCTTTGTTGACACTACGCACGCATGCGCGTTCCTCCCAACTACATCAATGATTACTTTACTGAAGCGCTCATCTATAATTGGAATGGGTTTCAACATGGCAAGTTTACAGTAATCAGATACATCCTTCCTTAACCCAGGCCAAAAGATAAGTATAATTTTCTTATCAGTCTTATTAACCCCCAGATGCTCCAACAAAATCAATGGGCTAAGCTCAAGATATCCTTCCGGTAAAGACGGAACTACAATTTGATGAACTTCTTCCCATGTTTCATATCCAGAAAATCAACAGGTCTGAAATTACGCCTCAAGAACCTCATCATCATAGTAACAAACAGAGGTTTGATGTGAATCCTTCACATCCACTGCTCTTAGTACAACGCCGTTAACTTTTAAGTACCTTGTTGAGCTTCAACCAACATATCCCGTCCACTGGTACATTTCCATCACCTAATCTCCTCCGAGGCCAGGACTAGTGACATCAGGCGGCACAACCTTCATGCGACTTCAAAACCGACACTCTCGAGCTCTGAACACTCCTCCAAAGTCCACATCATCATCTTCTAACAGGCTGTAAAGTTCTGGAACTTTCAGTACCTCAACTTCAACCAAATCACCAGCCTCTGCATACTTTGACTTCTAGTAACAGCGCAGGAAGGAAACAAACCAAGAATCTTCCTCTAATTCCTCGTGTTCTTAATAAACACAGGCTTCTCCGTCACAATAGTTCTGGTACAACTTCTTACCAGCAATGTCATTTCACATCACGAACAACACTTTTCACAGGCAGCGTATCCTTCACCCTACAGTGACAAACCCGCTCACACAACTTCAGGTATAACCTATAAAGGGAAACGGCTGCTCATGGTTAATTCTGCAACAGAATACTTTTCCTGTCAAAACCTTCTTCACAGAAAGAAACACTACCTCAGTACCAAACTGCAGGCAGATGCAGTACCCCCAACACACGCAACAGAGTACTCACAGCCAATGCCATACTAACTGATCCTTTAAACACAAAAGTTCAAACAAAGCTGTTAACCTTTTCTCACTGCTATTTCTGGGTTACCAACCACAGGACTACAAGTCATCAACACTTTGCTTCACTTATCCTGCTGATGATAACCTAGACAATAACGTCTAATATGACCACCCTGTCGACTATATAGCACACTATCTCAGAGAATCCAGAAGTTGAGATGGACGAGGCACCACTTCCAGTTCTCTCCACAGGGCCACATGGAGCTGGACTGACACACCGACTCCACCAGACTTACCACCCTTACACTGAGTCACCTCTACCTGGTACAGCATGAGCCTGGGACCTGCAGAAAAACCTCTATGAGTTAAAGAGTACTTTCAGATAAGGCAGCAGCCTGAGTCAAACACTTACTTCTCTCCTCCAAGTATACCCTAATATCCAATGTTACTGCCCTCTCTAAACTACTCCAGTAATATTAATTCTACTAATGCCTTATAGACACAGCTCGGGCAGCCTTAATCCATCTCATCCCAAACTTAGCAAACCTTATTGGCTAGTTCAATATAGCTTTTCATTATCTTGTTTCCTATATTTCTACACTGCTGTCTATAATATTCAGAGGTCAGTTGGTAGCTTTAAGTATAGTTTTAACTATTTTATAATCTTTACTTTGTGCCACCTCTAGTGCTATAAAGGCTGACCTAGCTTTTCCACTCAACACCGACTGTAGTAATACAGGCCAATACTCGCTAGGCCACCCTAACGACTCAGCAGTCTTTTCAAATTGTAAGAAAAATTCTTCAGGATCACCTTCATCAAACCTAGGAACTAACCTTAACTGTTTAGACCAGTGATTCTCAACCTTGTTTGCCCCATGCACCCCCTTTCACCATATGTCAGAATGTCATTCCTCCTTTCCAAGATTGTCTGCCTCAAAAGTGCATTCCAAATAATATGCATATAATACTGAAAATCCTTTCTTTTTTTCCATATTAGTACATATACATTTACAATTTTACATGGATTATTTTTAAAGTGGAGTTTACAAATTAAATGCCAATTGAAAATGTTGATGGATATATAAACTTGAATAAAAGTAAAATAGTTTTTTTTTTATAATGAATTACTTAACAGACCAAACTGAAGCATAATGCAATAAAAAAAAGTTCAATAGAATACCAGGATATTGTAAATTTCTAATTAATTTTATTCAGATGAAGATTACAGTCAATGAGAACCTGTGATTGTTTTTTCTTCGCCAATTCTGGGTTACGAGGAGAAGTGCTTGAAAGGGCATAAACGTGTTATTTTCTACCTCTAATCTACTACGTTGCTTCGTTTTAATTTGCAACAGAGTTGAAAAGCCTGACTCACAAAGATATGTCGACACAAACGGAAGCAATGCACGGATAGCTCTTTTCTGCCAATTTTTGGGTAGAATCGCACATCAAGGCCAAAATTCTGTGATTGATTTCTCATCGAACATATCTTGCTCCGAATCAGTTTCCTGAAAACCTGAATTCTGGGGAATTCCCCGGTTGAGAACCCTGGTTTAGACACATAAAACAATGGGGTCATAATTTCATTATTGGAATGTCTTCCTGCTCTATGCTGGGCTTTTCTTCTAATTCAAGCTGATTTATTTTTTTAATTTCGCTTCCTTTTCTTTGCCCCTCTTCTAATCACAAATTGCATTTCCATTTCCTTCATAAGCAACTCATGTGCTCCTTTCTTTATTCGCTTCCAACTTCATTCTAACTACATTCTCATTAGGCTCACTCTCACATAAGTGTAAGCATCTTCATCGCAATCTCTTCTCAACTAACTCTTATTACCTGTCTTTGCACTCATCTCAGGTATTTACACTAGGATTACCAGCAAATGTTTATAGCTCAAATTCCATCGTTACACAATTTACATGCAATACCACAGTACAGAGAAAAGAAACCAATCGGTTAAATCCTGCAAAACTCACTATTTACACCCTACACATATTTTGCATAAAACTCGTGAAAATTTGTCATCAGCTCCCGGACAGGCACCCCGCATACTTCGATACAAGGCGAATTTTAACCCCTCCATGACAAATTCTTCCTGTTTAATAAGGAAAATTATAAAAGTTCAAACTTACTATTTATTTACAAAGTATACAACAAAGCTGGTGACGCAACTTTATACAAAATATACAACACCAGAAAATTAAACTCATAAGTAATAATAAATGAACATTAAATCCTAACCATCACACTATAATATATAATAACTCTGGAATCTGGGGCAGTAAGATTACACTAACACTCGATTTTATGGTTTAGGAGACAGGAGACCAGATGTCAACTACTGCCTCTACTCTGTAACTGACTCTAGAGTCTAGAGCCACCAAATTTTCCACCTCCCGACCAGGACCAATCACAGGGCTCCACATACTATTGTACTAAGACCGACGAGTTGTATACCCCCCAGACTGAATGGCCAGCGCCATCTTGTGACCAGAGTCTTTCTAAACATATATATATATATATATTATATATATATATATATATATATATATATATATATATATATATATATATATATATATATTGTGTGTGTGTGTGTGTGTGTGTGTGTGTGTGTGTGATATTCAGAAATTTTGAAAAATTCTTCATCCAACCTGGGGAAAACATAAGTAGAGTAGGCTGTAACGCCTACCACATAAGACAAAGCCTTCAAGCAGCGCCCTCAAGCAACAGAGAGGAGGCATCATGAACTACTGGGCGTCTTGTTAGGCCTTTAAAAATTAAGTACACTTTAGCAAATTAATGTATACTCGCTTACGAAGTTAAAGGCAACACTAAAATTAAAAGTTATTTTGGATAGTTTTCCAGTTCAGAATATGTTACGTGTGTCCATAAGAAATAATAAAAATAGGAGACTGAATGGAGTCATGTGTCACAAAATAAAATAATTAAAAAGCCATGAGGAAGCTTGTGTCCGAAATTAAATAACGTAAACAAATTTTAAATATACAATTTTTCCTTAAAAAAATGGGGACAGTCAGGAGATAGGTTAAGATTTTAATTAAGTAGTTCCTTAGAAACGGCAGGCATGCCATGAGAGCGTTCTTCCTGGAATCGTTCCTCAGATTCCCCAAGCACCAAGGAAAATACGCTCCACGTCGGCCGAGAAAAAATGTCCACGTGACCTCCATATCGTTGTACGAGCTTTAAACCATGTTCAAGTAAGGCCTAGTTCGATCTCAGACATTGTTTAGATTGGGCGAAAAAGAATTTAGCAATAGTTAATGTAAATTCCGATTTAAGGGTTAAAGTTATCACTCGGGCGAGCAGGCAAGCTAACAGGCAGGATAACTAACTAACTGGCGAGCGGGCAGTTCACGGAACTCCCAGCATAAGCACATGCATAGGCCACATCCATCAAATCAGATAAGAACTGTTCAAGGAGGAAACACTAGATCTCCCTTCTAGCTGGGGCAAGGTACACCTGGTTGTACTGTGACCTGACTTAACTGGGTTTGATTTGTCTGTTGCTCTTTCCTCCCATAAAGTAATTTTTTTTTTTATTGGGCCCTACATCCTTGTGTAAGGTGAAGCCCGTTTTACAGCGCCCAACAGGAAGCATGCTCAGTTCATGCTTGTAGCATGTCTCATGAGTTAAGGACGTAGAGAAGCCTGAAGAGTCAAGGCCTTGAAGAGTCAGTGGTTTATGTCATCAAGTTATTGGAGCTCCAATAACTCCCTGAATACAATTCGCAACTTTCGACTTACAACAGGTACCTACTTTACTGCTAGGTGAACAGGGACTATGGGGGCTAGGAAGTAAGTTCAAACAACTTCCACCAGCCGGGAATCGCCCGTGACATCTCGCTTGCAGGACGGTACCGCTTCTACCACCGGTCCCCCATAAAGTAATGGAAGTGATCTTGCCGTGGTGCAGAATGAGTGAATAAAGGTTAAACTCTGGGAGCCAGAACTCCCCATGGTGCTAGTGGTTACTAGGTGCATTTATCTCTCTCCCTATGGGTGTATCTGGTTTGCCTAACCAATGCCTGGTGTGAGGTCAACGACCTGTTGGTTGATCACATGCTCTGGACGTAGGAGTGCCTTTTTAAAAATTCTTTGGTGCTGTAGTACTTTGAAGTGATGGTGTATTCGAGGCAATTGTTGTGGAGCATGATTACGGGTTATGGTGGAAGAAACACACATGACTCATGAACCCAGAAGTAGAGTGATAAGATCAAGCGGATGAGCCGCCTACCTGACGTGTTATGTATGATTTTCTCAGTTAACACATAATTTTGGGTTTTCCTGTTTGTGCATGGCCTTGGACAGGTTATTAGTTACAATCTTTGGATTTTATGCATAATGTTGAAGTAGAATTCATATTTCTAGTGGCTAATATTATTTGGTGGGGTTCCAGACCTGATGATAGGTTAGGACATTAGGGTGTAG
>NW_024716703.1:8874525-8904509 GCF_018991925.1 Homarus americanus
GGTGATGGAGGTTAGTACAGTGTCCTTTCTGGACAGGGGCCGCTCTAACTATCACGAGGCAACACACGCACGAACACACACAGTCATAGTACGGCTGTATAGATGACATTATGTATAAGTATTGTATATGGCATTTTATACTCTGCATTATCTTCATTATATATGAACACAAAAAAAAATTACCATAGGTTGTAGTTACGAAAGTATGAATGAAAATAAACACTTCCAAACCACCCAGTGAATCTACACAACGTTTACAGCCTTGTGTGTGTGGGTGCCAGACCACGATGCTTCCACCACATCCCATCCATATCTTTTATTTCCCTGTATTCGCAAAACTATTATGAAAAATCGTGTTTAATTTAGCTACATATTTCAAAAACCTTAAATTACACGTGGATCAGTCACTCCTCATTTGACACACTTATAGTGTAATACCTTGACCATCCCACCTGGGCACATGGAGGCCCACGGTAACTCTCACGGGGCAACATACGCACGAACACACAAGTTATGATATGAACCCTTCCAGGCTTCACTATCATTATCATGTTATGTTCATCGTGCTCTATATCTTGGTAGCTAGTCATAGTATCAACATATGGAGGAAAATCTATATTAATAAACTGTAATATTGCATTTTATTGCAAACCGTAAAAAATCTCGTTTAACCAATGGACGTGAGGGAAAGCACCACACACTGGAGTTACGAAATGAAGAACCGAAGCACATAGGAATGACCGACCTGACGTCGTGTGTAGGGAGGCCTACAGTATCAGTGTGGACACGGTTGCTCAAAGGGTAAGTCGTATAATTCATCCTTGCATTTGTTGAGAATATATATATATATATATATATATATATATATATATATATATATATATATATATATATATATATATATATATATATATATATATATATATATATATATATATATATATATATATACTTTCCCTCAAACTAGTTAGCACAGCATAACCAAACAGCCTCGCAAGGACCAATAGGTCTGTATATAATGTGTGTGCACGTGCTAAAATGACCTAGTATATTTTACTTATGTCTCATTGTCCATGGATTTTCTTACAGTTTAGCTGTGAGTTTCCTATTTTGTCTACCTGCCAGTTCAACAGGACTGCTAACCATCCTCCCAGCAACTCATCCTGCATCATCGCACCGGTGACTGGTGAGTAGAACGGATTCCCTAAATATACAGGCTGTTTCATAAATACCATTCATTACGTAAGGGGGTGTTCCTGAGACATGAGAATATAATATAAAACATAATGCCTCGTACTGAGAACATGTGACAGACGTAATGAGGGGAAACAAGCATTAGCTGACGAATTACGGGTTACCCACCAATGGCCCCATTAATAAAATTTTGTGGATATGTAACATATGATAACACTATCTGAGATTGGACACGTTATTTAACAATCATCATGTTGCCTATTCCACTGATAATAACTGTTAGATCAATAAGGCTGTAAAGTAACAGTTTGACAACACTGCGTCATGTTTCGCTGTCATCCTTCACCCACATAATGATGGTTACTCCATATCCTATAATATGTTGATTTTTTATTAATGAATGTATACAAAAGGCCCCATGCACTAATGCCTTATCTATTTATTTTCACAGTTATGGAGGTTCAGCCACAACGTCATGTGAGGCCACCTCAGACGAGAGCTAATCGACCTGAGGTGATAACGAGTCGCGGCAGGATTATTGGATATCACGAGGCAGGGAAGGGGATACGAGAGATTAGTCGCCTTCTTAGTATCTCCAGGGATACAGTTAGGCTTTGGGTGAGAAGATATGAGGAGGAGGGTCACGTGCTCACCAGGCCCCGACCAGGAAGACCAAGAGACACCACACCAGCGGCAGATCAACAGATTCAAAGAGCAGCAGAGCGAGCACCACTGTCAACTGCCGTGCGTATAACGAGGGAAACAGGAGTTCAGTGTCACCGCATAACTACCAGGAGGCGAATACGGGAGACTGGCCGACAATGTTTCATCCCAGCACGTAAGGAAACCTTAACAGAGGCACACAGAAAAGCACGTAAAAGGTTTGCTGAGGCGTATGCGGGAGTCGATTTTTGGAGGTCCGTCATTTTCACAGATGAAAAATGTTTCTCATCTGTCGCAGCAGTCGGTCGCCAGTGTTGGCGATTACCTAATACAAGATATGCTCGAAGAAACATCCATGAGACATCGACAAGCGGTCGTGTGACAACCTCCATGCATGGATGGATGTGGTGGGGAGGTGTTGGTGAACTGAAGGACATTGAAGGACGCATGAATGCAGACCAGTATATAAATATTCTAGAGATGTCCTTTCTACCATCGGTGCGAGCATATGCCATCCCAGACCCACAGCCTATATGTAGGGTGCAAGACCGCAGTTCAATACATACAAGTCGGGCAGTCAAGCGTTGGTTTGAGGCGCACCCTCAGATTATTCTATTGGACTGGCCCCCTAAAGAAGCCGATTGTAATCCAATGGAAAATCTATGGGCGCATATGGTTGTTGAATGGAATGTTGAGGAGAAAACGAGGGAGGCAGTGAGGAAACACGCACATAATGTGTGGGAGGGAATAAGGAGGAGGCCGAACATCTGCAGCAATCTGGTAGATTCCATGCCCACCAGATTGCATGAAGTTATAGCAGCAGATGGAGGTTGGACACGGTATTAACCTATGGGCACGAGGTGTCTCCGTGGTAGTAGTCTTGCCTCGGGATCCTATGGTTAAGAATTAAATCTCCGCCCACGACGGCGCCTTGTAGGGGGTGGCGGGGGAGTTAGCTCTCTGGTGTAACCTCGTTGGGGCTACATAGACTTCGTTTCCTAACTCTCGGGAATTTGTCCAGGTATTTTACCATGTAGTTTTACGTCACTTGACATACATATGCTTACAAAATCTATGCATTAATATGCATAACTCTTGGGAATCTGTCCAACCATTAAATATGATATATACTACAATAATCACATAGATATGTTGACAATGTTTATGCATAATAAATGTGAAAAATATTTTTGGAGTTTTAATTAACCAATAGTCATGCCTACAAAACAATCTTGATGCTCTAATAATAATAAAAGATATAGATGGGGTGTGGTGGAAGCATGGTGGTCTGGCACCCACACACATAAGCGCTGTAAACGTTGTGTAGATTCGCTGGGTGGTTTGGAAGTGTTTATTTCCATTCATACTTTCGTAACTACAACCTATGGTAATTTTTCTTCGTGTTCATATATAATGAAGATAATGCAGAGTATAAAATGCCATATACAATATTTATACATAATATCATCTATACAGCCGTACTATGACTGTGTGTGTTCGTGCGTGTGTTGCCCCCTGATAGCTAGAGTAGGCCCCCCCAGAAAGGACGCTGTACTAACCTCCAGCACCAACCCAGGTGGGCTAGAGATTATGGTTTCCGAGTGTACTTCATATGTTCCTCCCAAGTGTTTGAAAAAAAGGACAAGATCGTTGATGTAGACTCGCACATTGTGAAGCCCCGCTACCACTGTGTTCATTAATCGCTGGAATGTAGCAGGTGCATTTTTCAGGCCAAACGACATCACAAGATATTGATATAGACCATCCGGTGTCACAAAGGCAGATATCTTCTCAGCCCTGCACGCCAGTGGCACCTGGTAATACCCCTTCAGCAAGTCAAGGGTAATCGCATTGACTTGCGATAATCAGTGCACAGCCTTTTGCTGGAGTCAGGCTTGGGCACCAACAAAATAGGGGACGAAAACTCACTTTCGCTTGGCTCCACCAGTCCATGCTGTAGCAGGTAATCTACCTCCTTCCTCACGAGTGCCTTCTGATGAGGACTCATTCTATAAGGAGACTGCTTTATCGGACGAGCACCGTCCATCAGTTCAATATCATGCTCCACTCTTTTGCACAGCTTTGGAGCGTCTCCAAATATCTGAGGAAATTCTTTAAGCAGATTTACAAGTCATCCACTTCTCACTGCGAAAGGTGGGAGAACTTCATTTGAGGATTATTCAGGATATCACTATTACATAATTTTGGCTCTATAATTTCAAGAGCTTGGTCTTCATTAGGACTATCATTAACATTTAAATTCAAAGTAACACTATACTGAGCTCTATCAAGGTATGGTTTAATTATATTATGAATCTTTGTATGTTTCCTTCTTTTACTGGCAGTATGTTTTACATAATTAATATCAAAATTTTCCTAGCTATTACAAAAGGTCCCTGAAACTTTTCTTGAAATGGCTTGTCATATAGAGGCAGGTAAACAAGAACAGAGTCACCAGGCTCAAAACTCCGTTTTTGAGTTTTTATATCATACCTGTCATTCATTTGTTTGTTGTTCTCTACTGTACTAAGTTTTCTTGGGCCACCTTGTAAGTTTTCCCCAGACGTTCTTTTAATCCATTTACATATTGAGTTAAAGGCATTTTTACATTATTTCCTATCCATGTTTCTTTCAGGAAATCCAGAGGTCCTCTAACAGTATGTCCATAACTAAAGAGAAAGGACTAAATCCTAGCAATCCCTGGGGACAGGAACGGATAGCATACAACAAAAAATACACTCCCTCCTCCCAGTCCTTACTTTGTTCTATACAATACTTTGTTAACATCGATTTGAAAGTCTGATGGAAGTGCTACAAAGCCCCTTGACTCTCTGGATGGTAAGCTGTGGCAAGATACTGCTTAATTCCCAACTCCTGCATCACTTGTTTGAACACCTTTGAGGTAAAATTCGTCCCTTGATCAGATTGAACACTGCGAGGCACACCATACTGGGTGAAAAACCTGGTTAAAGCAGAAACAACAACTTGGGCAGGAATACTTCTCAACGGGAATATCTCGGGATATCTCGTAGCAGAGCACACAACTGTTAATAAAAACTGATTCCCTCTTTTGTCGTTCTTGGCAAAGGGCCAACTACATCAATTCAATTCAATTCAATTTCAATTGTTTATTCCTTGATAGAGGAAGCGGGATCCGAGTGCTGTCACTAGGTACCCCTGTACAATGACACCAGAATCATCTGGCAAGTGTGAAAAGTATATACAGTATAAATATTATAAAGGGGCTTACTAAAGCCTAAGGAAGGAAGGATGTTCCTTTAACACATAATTAATATTATTTACAAAATATCTGGCCAGTATTGGGAGGATCATCGTGTCTCCGTCAGGGGGTCGTGGAGTGGTGGTCCAGCAGGCGTCACGGAAGCGTTGTGTGTGGGGACATCTTAGGAGGTAGTGAATAAGGGTGCGGCTGTCGGGTCTTCTGCATAACGCACAAGAGCGTTGCTCAGGGGATGTGGGGATACCAATCTCCCAAGCAAAGTCATACCCAATGATGATACGGGCAGCAATCACGTCCCCCTTCCGCGACCCTTTCCCGTAGACGTATGAGAAGTCAGGAAGTTTACGGAGGACATCGTACCATGTGGGCGGGGAGTCCAGGGGGATGGCTGCTTCCCGAGCTTCTCTCTGTTTGCGGCGGATTTGGGTCCTAATCTGTAAGAGTGTTCGAGGAACAACGTAGTCAGGTGTGGCCTTGTTGCAGCCAGTCTTGGCAAGGTCATCTGCTGCCTCATTCCCCAAGATACCGACATGACTAGGTATCCATAGGAATGTCACAGGACGGCCTTCATCCTGAAGTGTGGATGTTAACCCTCGTATTCGGAGGATGAGGTCCTTATTTTCCCCAGATCCAAATGCGATCCCGTCGAGAGCAGACCTGGAATCGCAGCAGACAAGCAAGGGGCAGAAACCATCTGCTTCTTCCTCAGCGAGAAGGGCAGCAAGGAGGGCTATTAGTTCAGCCTGAGTGGAGGATGCCCCGTCAGAAACTCTGAGAGACAGTTTGATAGGCTCAGGGGCATGAGGACGGGAGATGTAGACACCAGCCCCGGCCCTACCTGTAGCGGGGTCAACAGAACCATCAGTGTAGAGGACGACCCTACCTGGGGACCAGTGAGCGATCCTGGAGAGGTGGTATTTGCAGAGAATAACAGGGTTCACCTGGGATTTCGGGAGCGGTCCACCGAGGGCAATCACTTCAGGTTGAAAATCCAGCCAGGGAGAAGGAGACGAACCAACAGCAGGGGTGACAACAATATCAGGCAGGAGGTCATGTTCCTGAAGGGCTCGGATGAGTGACCCTCGCCACTGTCTTCTAGATGGAGGTCGGTCTCGAACAGCAGTAGTCAAGTTGGTTTGGACATAGTTGCCCCTAGGATCCCGTAGAATGGAGACGGCAGTTTTTAGGTAAAACTCCTGGACACGATCCTGTAAGGGGGAAAGACCAAGTTCGTTATATAGAGAAGTAGAGCGTGTCCACTGAGGAGCCCCAAGGATGATACGAGCAGCTTTCCTCTGGATAACTTCGAGACGGTTGACAGCAGTCCGACTAATGTTGACGAGGGCAGGGGCGGCGTAGTCGACACAGGAACGGACAAAAGACTTGTACATGGTGAGAAGTACAGGGATGCTGGCACCAAGGGAACCCCTGCACATGGTAGAGAGGGGAGCGAGACGCCGAAAACATATGTCTCGAAGATAGCGGACTTCAGGGATCTGACAACGTGTGCGAGTTACATACACACCCAGGTATTTTGTCTCATTAACCCAGTCCAAGGGCGTTCCTGATAAGAAAAGGGGTGGAGGTACAACACGACCGTGCCACATGGCTTTTGTTTTCGCAGTTGAAAGAAGGAAACCAAGTGAATCACACTCTCTGGAGACCAGATCAAGGGCTTCCTGCATGCTGAGGTAGTCAGGGGCTTGGAGGAGGACATCGTCGGCATATCCTGAGTGGACAACTTCTGTCGGCCACGGGAGTGATGCAATGGAGTGCATGAGAGTGTTAAACAAGGTGGGACTCAGGACTCCACCTTGAGGGGTGCCGAGGTTCATTTCTTGAACAGGAGACATAGAGCCTTCAACGCGAACCCGGGCCTGACGTCCAGTGAGGTAAGAGGCGATCCATTGTAGAAGTCTCCCTTTAACCCCTAACCGTGCAAGTTCAGCTAAAATGAGGGCAGGCTGAGCCGTATCAAAGGCTCCCTTGATATCAAGGAAGACGGAGACGCGGGCAGTCTGATTGCAATAAAAGGAAGCAATGGAGTGTGCTGTGCTGCGATGTTGAATGAAACCATTGAGGGAGTTGTGGAAGCCGCCTATGGTGTGAAGAAGGCGACGATGGAGTACCCTCTCCATCATCTTGCAAACACAGGAGGTAAGACTAATGGGTCGATATTTCCCAGGATCTCCCGGCTTAGGGATGGGGATAATAGTGGCATTTTTCCAGTTGGACGGGAGAACCCCATGTTCATAAGACATATTGTAGAGAGCAAGCAAGGGGCCGTTAGGAATATTAGTACAGGCGTTGAGGACGGAGTAGGTTATCTGATCATCCCCAGGAGAGGTGTCTTTTCTAGAGCGACGAGCACTGTCAAGCTCGAACTGTGTGATGGGATGATCAGTGGGGGCAGGGGAGGTAAGAGCAGCACGAACTACAGGCTCAGACGCATCGATGCGAGCCTGCACTGCCTCCTGCATTGGATCTGGAAGTGCCTCAGGGGAGGAAGCTTGTGCCCAGTCCTCCATTAAAGAGCAGGCAAGGGAGGCGGGGTCAGGGTGGGGAGGAGGCCTCCGTCGAGTACCCCGTATAGCATTAATCCGATTCCATACATAAGAGGGTGACGACTGGAACGATAGAGATCCCGTGAAGGATAGCCAGTCCGCCTCACGTATCCGACGGCGCTCCTGAGTTGCAAAGGAGCACCAATTTTTGAAGTCTTCCCAGTCCTCTGGAGACCGAGACCTCCGTATGGCAGAGTGGAGATCACGGGTTACCTGCCGGAGATGTCTCATGGCAGGGATACGATACCAGTAGTTGGTGGCACTTCTGGGGTGACGGGGAGGGCGTGGAGGGGTAGCGCGATTGACAGAGTCATACACGGCATCAACAAAATCAGCGCTGTAAGAGTCAAGGGACTGAGGGACAACATAGGAATCCGCCCAGGTAGAAAGGTATTGGGTAAAGGAAGGAACAGCATCTTGTGTGAGACGAAGGCGAGGGGATCGATAAGGAGTTGATGTCGGGGCAGAGAAGGAGAGCCTGAGATGGGTAGTAGCAGCAAGATGGTCACTATACAGAGCAGGCTCGGTGCAGACGGTAGGATGAAAGGAAGTATGACCGTTCAATAGTAAGCCAACATCAAGGAAACTATGGGGGAGGCGAGTAGGATCGTCAGGACAAAGAAAGCGAACATCATCATCCCCATTAAGAAACTGTGAGAGATGTGATCCATTAAGGGTACATGGAGTGGGATGATCCGGAGTAAGAGTGGGATGGCGGGCATTAAAGTCGCCAAGAACAATAGTGGGAACCCCATCATGGAGGTCGTGAAGAACCTGGGGGTCCAGAGAATCACTCTTGAAATGAACATTGACTACACGAAGGGTCCGGTCACCAAGAGTAAGGGAGACAGAAAGTAATTCAGACGGGGGTCCATGTGAGTCAGGTGAAGGGAGACGAACAGATGGAATGGTGTTACGCACAAGGGTGAGGAGGCCACGAGCCTGCCCACGGTACCGAGGCAGGGTGTAAACAGAATAGCCAGAGAGGCGGAGTGGAGTAACATCGTCTGTGATGGTTTCCTGAAGTAGAGCAACATCTACTTGATGGGAGAGCACAAACTGGGCGAGGTCTGTCCGGCGAGGTCTAAGTCCCTGGATGTTCCATTGAAAGAAGAGGAGGGAACGGCCTCCGGTGTGAGATGAGTCGGAGGGGCTAGATAGGGCTCCAGAGGAGGTACCAAATTCTGTTGAGAGAAATGGAGAGGGAGGAGTGGGAGAGCGAGGGATGGATCCTCCATCTCGGGAGATGGAAGGAGGCGGGTCATCAGGGCTTGCAAAGTGCGCCCCTGTTGGGTCAGGGTGTCCAGAATGAGTTGTTGTTGCTTCTGCAATGTCGCAATTGTTTTCACAAACAAGTCGAGTTGGGCTGAGAGAAGGTTGATTTGCTTGGAGTGGCGATCCAGACGGAGAGTGATTGTTTCCATAGAACCAACTTGGTGTACCTGTGCATGAGCTGGAGGTGGCGGCGAGGATTGCCGAGGGCCCGACTGGGCATGTGGCGGTGGTAGCGACGGAGAGGGACGGTGAGGGTTCAGTTGAGTAAGAGGTGGTGGTGCTGGTGAGAGACAGCGGGGGTCCGGGTGGGCAGGAGATGGTGGTGACTGTGTGGCAGGGCCGGCAACGACCTTGTTCCAAGAACGGTAGGGAGAGGGAGGGAGGGGAGAAAGGATGGGTGGTAGGGGTGATGGAGGGGGTGGTAGAGGAGAGGAGATCAATGGGAAATCCTTGGTGGATGGAAGAGGCGGTGGTGGATAGGATTGAGGTTTGGTTGACAGGGGCTTCGTCAGAGACGAGGGCGGTGGTACAAGGTAAGTTTTCCCCGGGCGAGTGCCAGGACGCTGTGGGCAATTGGCATTCCAGGCGTGGTGACTGCCATGGCAATTGACGCACCGTGGAATAACTGGGATTTTGTTCTGAATTTTCGATTTGCATTCCACTGTGTCGTGAGGACCTGCACAGAAACCGCAGGCGACCATCCTCGTGCACTCCCAGGTGCGGTGTTTCCACGATTGGCAACGACCACAGATTTTCGGGGTTCCGATAAATCGGTCGAGAGGACAGTTGTGAATTGGTCCTACATTCACCTTCGGGGGGAGGGGGCCCACCCACCAGCCGATGAGTTCGTTGGATGGACGTTTGGAGACCGGGTTGATGCGGCGTTCCATGTCCAGTAGTTGTGGGAGAAGAGGGCGAAGATCGTCGATAGGGATCTCCCAGGGTACGTGGCGAACCATTACCTTGGTACGACGAGTTTCTGGGGTGATGATGGTGAACTTCAGCATCACCTCCCCCTGGGGAGCAGGAAAGCCCACCTGAGTGAGCAGGCGTACCGTCTCGTCCATTTGTGTGGTGACTATCACAGCTGTGGGACCTCGGCGGAGGCGAAGTGTTGAGTCCTGAAGTGGAGAGCAGTGACGGAAGAACCAGGTCGTCCGTGTGCTCAGAGGCAAGTCCCGAGGGAAGGCGAGACGACGAAGGCGCGACGGGGCAGGGAGACAAAGGGAATCCCCTATGTCCATCGTCGGCGGAGGGTCGGTCATTGAGCCACATGTAGGCTCACTTGGGGACCCCGATGACAGGAGTCCACCCTCTACAGCCCCAGAAGGGGTGCAAGGGGGAGCCGTGGCCCCTGCTGGAGACCCTGACTTCTGAGGTTTCTGCTTCTTCTTTGACGTGTCTTCAAGAAGAAAGTCGTCAGCATCACTGTCACCTACTGCCGCCGTTTCCAACGAACGGGAGCGTTTAACGGCGGGCATAGGGCACGTTGGCAACACTGCAGTCAGGTGGAGTGGTAATGACGTCACACTATCACACTGCGCATGCGCAAACTTGAAAAACTTTGCTCAGAGGGATCGGGTGGTAGGACCAGATGTTTTATCCCCAAAAAATGACAAAGTCCAAAAGTAACAAAAAAATATATGCCACTGTGCTGATATCTGGGTCTTACTATAGTTGTCTGCACAGGCTGGGATTGGTAGACGCTCTGAATTCGTCAGAAATACGAATTTTAAGGAGCAGTCTCTTACAGCCTTTGTTGACACTACGCACGCATGCGCGTTTCCTCCCAACTACATCAATGATTACTTTACTGAAGCGCTCATCTATAATTGGAATGGGTTTCAACATGGCAAGTTTTACAGTAATCAGATACATCCTTCCTTAACCCAGGCCAAAAGAAGTTAAGTATAATTTTCTTATCAGTCTTATTAACCCCCAGATGCCCTCCAACAAAATCATGGGCTAAGCTCAAGATATCCTTCCGGTAACAAGACGGAACTACAATTTGATGAACTTCTTCCCATGTTTCATATCCAGAAAAATCAACAGGTCTGAAATTACGCCTAAGAACTCCCTCATCATCATAGTAACAAACAGAGGTTTGATGTGAATCCTTCACATCCACTGCTCTTAGTAGCAACGCCGTTAATTTTGGGTCACCTTGTTGAGCTTCAACCAACATATCCCTGTCCACTGGTACATTTCCATCACCTAAATCTTCTCCGAGGTCAGGACTAGTGACATCAGGCGGCACAACCTCTTCATGCGACTCTCCAAAACCGACACTCGAGCTCTCGAACACTCCTCCAAAGTCCACATCATCATCTTCTAACAGGCTGCAAGTTTCGGAACTTTCAGTACCCTCAACTTCAACCAAATCACCAGCCTCTGCATACCCCTTTGACTTCTAGTAACAGCGCAGGAAGGAAACAAACCAAGAATTCTCCTCTCTAATTCCTCAGTGTCTCTAACAAACACAGGCTTCTCCGTCACAATAGGTTCTGGTACAACTTCTTACCAGCAATGTCATTTCACATCACGAACAACACTCCTTTCACAGGCAGCGTATCCTTCACCCCTACAGTGACAAACTCGCTCACAAGGTCAGTCTTCAGGTATAACCTATAAAGGGAAATCGGCTGCTCATGGTTAATTCCCTGCAACAGAATACTCTTCCCTGTCAAAACCTTCTTCAGAAAAGAAACACTACTCCTCAGTACCAAACTGCAGGCAGATGCAGTATCCCCCAACACACGCACAGGAGTACTCTCACAGCCAACGCCAATACTAACTGATCCTTTAAACACAAAAAGTTCAAACAAAGCTGTTAACCTTTTCTCACTGCTATTTCTGGGGTTACCAACCACAGGACTACAAGTCATCACACTTTGCTTCACTTTATCCTGCTTTGATGATAACCTAGGACAATAACGTCTAATATGACCACCCTGTCGACTATAGTAGCACACTAGTCCTTCCTCACCAGAGAATCCAGAAGACTTAGAGATGGACGAGGCACCACTTCCAGTTCTCTCCACAGGGCCACATGGAGCTGGGACTGACACACCGACTCCACCAGACTTACCACCCTTACACTGAGTCACCCCTCTACTCGGTACAGTACGAGCCTGGGACCTGCGAAAAAAACCTCTATGAGTTAAAGAGTAATTTTCAGATAAGGCAGCAGCCTGAGTCAAACACTTTACTTCTCTCCTCCAAGTATACCCTAATATCCAATGTTACTGCCCTCTTAAACTACTCCAGTAATATTAATTCTACTAATGCCTTATAAGACACAGCTCGGGCAGCCTTAATCCATCTCATCCCAAACTTAGCAACCTTATGGGCTAGTTCAATATAGCTTTCATTATCTTGTTTCCTCATATTTCTACACTGCTGTCTATAATATTCAGAGGTCAGTTGGTAAGCTTTAAGTATAGTTTCCTTAACTATTTTATAATCTTTACTTTGTGCCACCTCTAGTGCTATAAAGGCTGACCTAGCTTTTCCACTCAACACCGACTGTAGTAATACAGGCCAATACTCGCTAGGCCACCCTAACGACTCAGCAGTCTTTTCAAATTGTAAGAAAAATTCTTCAGGATCACCTTCATCAAACCTAGGAACTAACCTTAACTGTTTAGACCAGTGATTCTCAACCTTGTTTGCCCCATGCACCCCTTTCACCATATGTCAGAATGTCATTCCCCCCTCCTTTCCAAGATTGTCTGCCTCAAAAAGTGCATTCCAAATAATATGCATATAATACTGAAAATCCTTTCTTTTTTCCATATTAGTACATATACATTTACAATTTTACATGGATTATTTTTAAAGTGGAGTTTTACAAATTAAATGCCAATTGAAAATGTTGATGGATATATAAAACTTGAATAAAAGTAAAATAGTTTTTTTTTTTTTTTATAATGAATTACTTAACAGACCAAACTGAAGCATAATGCAATAAACAAAAAGTTCAATAGAATACCAGGATATTGTAAATTTCTAATTAATTTTATTCAGATGAAGATTACAGTCAATGAGAAACCTGTGATTGTTTTTTCTTCGCCAATTCTGGGTTACGAGGAGAAGTGCTTGAAAGGGCACAACGCAGGTTATTTTCTACCTCTAATCTACTACGTTGCTTCGTTTTAATTTGCAACAGAGTTGAAAAGCCTGACTCACAAAGATATGTCGACACAAACGGAAGCAATGCACGGATAGCTCTTTCTGCCACTTTTGGGTAGGAATCGCACATCAAGGGCCAAAATTCTGTGATTGATTTCTCATCGAACATATCTCTTGCTCCCGAATCAGTTTCCCCTGAAAACCTGAATTACCCCCCCTGGGGGGAATTCCCCCCTGGTTGAGAACCCCTGGTTTAGACACATAAAACAATGGGGTCATAATTTCATTATTGGAATGTCTTCCTGCTCTATGCTGGGCTTTCTTTTCTTCTAATTCAAGCTGATTTTATTTTTTTTTAATTTCGCTTCCTTTTCTCTTGCCCCTCTTTCTAATACAAATTGCATTTCCATTTCCTTCATAAGCAACTCATGTGCTCCTTTCTCTTTATTCGCTTCCAACTTCATTCTAACTACATTCTCATTAGGCTCACTCTCACATAAGTGTAAGGCATCTTCATCAAGCACTCTCTTCTCAACTAACTCTTATTACCTGTCTTTGCACTCATCTCAGGTATTTACACTAGGATTACCAGCAAATGTTTATAGCTCAAATTCCATCGTTACACAATTTACATGCAATACCACAGTACAGAGAAAGAAACCAATCGGTTAAACTTCTGCAAAACTCACTATTTACAATTCTACACATATTTTGCATAAAACTCGTGAAAATTTGTCATCAGCTCCCGGACAGGCACCCCCGCATACTTCGATACAAGGCGAATTTTTAACCCACCCCTTCCATGACAAATTCTTTAACCTGTTTAATAAGGAAAATTACCTTAAAAGTTCAAACTTACTATTTATTTACAAAAGTATAACCAAAGCTGGTGACGCAACTTTATACAAAATATATACAACACCAGAAAATTCAGAAAACTCATAAGTAATAATAAATGAACATTAAATCCTAACCATCACACTATAATATATAATAACTCTGGAATCTGGGGCAGTAAGATTACACTAACACTCGATTCTTATGGTTTAGGAGACAGGAGACCAGATGTCGACTTCTGCTGCCTCTACTCTGTAACTGACTCTAGAGTCTAGAGCCCACCAAATTTTCCACCTCCCGACCAGGACCAATCACAGGGCTCCACATACTATTGTACTAAGACCGGCGAGTTGTATACCCCCCCCCAGACTGACTGATGGCCAGCGCCATCTTGTGACCAGAGTCTTTCCTAAACATATATATATATATATATATATATATATATATATATATATATATATATATATATATATATATATATATATATATATATATGTGTGTGTGTGTGTGTGTGTGTGTGTGTGTGTGTGTGTGTGTGATATTCAGAAATTTTAGAAAGAAAATTGCTAATCTGACGAACTGGGAAAACATAAGTAGAGTAGGCTGTAGCACGCCTACCACATAAGACAAAGCCTTCAAGCAGCGCCCTCAAGCAACAGAGAGGAGGCATCATGAACTACTGGGCGTCTTGTTAGGCCTTTAAAAATTAAGTACACTTTAGCAAATTAATGTATACCTCGCTTACGAAGTTAAAAGGCAACACTAAAATTAAAAGTTATTTTGGATAGTTTTCCAGTTCAGAATATGTTACGTGTGTCCATAAGAAATAATAAAATAGGAGACTGAATGGAGTCATGTGTCACAAGAAATAAAATAATTACCAAAAAGCCATGAGGAAGCTTGTGTCCGAAATTAAATAACGTAAACAAATTTTAAAATACTGCTAATTTTTCCTTAAAAAGAAGTAAAGGACAGTCAGGAGATAGGTTAAGATTTTAAAATTAAGTAGTTCCTTAGAAACGGCAGGCATGCCATGAGGGAAAGCGTTCTTCCTGGAATCGTTCACTCAGATTCCCACAAGCACCAAGGAGAAATACGCTCCACACGTCGGCCGAGAAAAAATGTCCACGTGACCTCCATATCGTTGTACGAGCTTTAAACCATGTTCACAAGTAAGGCCTAGTTCGATCTCAGACATTGTTTAGATTGGGCGAAAAAGAATTTAGCAATAGTTAATGTAAATTCCGATTTAAGGGGTTAAGAGTTATCACTCGGGCGAGCGGGCAGCTAACACGGGCAGGATAACTAACTAACTGGCGAGCGGGCAGTTCACCCGGAACTCCCAGCTAGACGCATACAGCACATGCATAGGCCCACATCCCATCAAATCAGATAAGAACTGTTCATAAAAAGAGGAGGAAACACTAGATCTCCCTTCTAGCTGGGGCAAGGTACACCTGGTTGTACTGTGACCTGACTTAACTGGGTTTGATTTGTCTGTTGCTCTTTCCCCTCCCATAAAGTAATTTTTTTTTTTTTTTATTGGGCACCCCCCTACATCCTTGTGTAAGGTGAAGCCCAGAAGTATTTACAGCGCCCAACAGGGAAGCATGCTCAGTTCATGCTTGCCTTTATGTCTCATGAGTTAAGGACGTAGAAGCCTGAAGAGTCAAGGGCGTAGAAGCCTGAAGAGTCAGTGGTTTATGTCATCAAGTTATTGGAAGCTCCAATAACTCCCTGAATACGAATTCGCAACTTTCGACTTACAACAGGTACCTACTTTACTGCTAGGTGAACAGGGACTAATGGGGGCTAGGAAGTAAGTTCAAACAACTTCCACCAGCCCGGGAATCGAACCCGTGACATCTCGCTTGCGAGGCAAGAACGGTACCGCTTCTACCACCGGTCCCCCCATAAAGTAATGGAGAGTGATCTTGCCGTGGGTGCAGAATGAGTGAATGAAGGGTTAAACTCTGGGAGCCAGAACTCCCCATGGTGCTAGTGGTTACTAGGTGCATTTATCTCTCCCCCTATGGGTGTATCTGGTTTGCCTAACCAATGCCTGGTGTGAGGTCAACGACCTGTTGGTTGATCACATGCTCTGGACGTAGGAGTGCCTTTTAAAGAATTCTTTGGTGCTGTAGTACTTTGAAGTGATGGTGTATTCGAGGCAATTGTTGTGGAGCATGATTACGGGTTATGGTGGAGAGAAACACACATGACTCATGAACCCAGAAGTAGAGTGATAAGATCAAGCGGATGAGCCGCCTACCTGACGTGTTATGTATGATTTTCTCAGTTAACACATAATTTTGGGTTTTCCTGTTTGTGCATGGCCTTGGACAGGTTATTAGTTACAATCTTTGGATTTTATGCATAATGTTGAAGTAGAATTCATATTTCTAGTGGCTAATATTATTTGGTGGGGTTTCCAGACCCTGATGATAGGTTAGGACATTAGGGTGTGTCATACGGAGGCGAATTTTTTTTTTTTTTAGTTTGAAAAATCGGCCCATTGTATTAATGATGTAGTTCTATGTGCAGAATCATGTGATATCTTCAGATTTGAAAAGTTTTCATTTTTTGCTAGGTAAATTTTAACTTGAAATCTTATGAAAATTCAGTATTCCCACCCTTTTACCAACACCACTAAATAGCTTATTTAAAGTAAAGTAAATGTATCAGGTTAATTTATTAGGATGAAAATGATCCAGAATAGTGAAACGAATGATCTTGACACATTTATTAAATTTAATATTCCTTTAGAAAACAAAATCACCAAATACAAAAACCGGTTTTACTACTACGACCCGGTGTTGCTGCACACCATAGAGAACATGTCTTTCTTGCTTCTGTTTCTACTCATCACCTCCCTGCTGACCACCTGAGCTCGGATGTAGCCTTCCCTCCTCTCCTGGCTGTACACGTGACTGCTGGCCTCGCTCACTTGCTGTACACAACGCTCTATACTCTGGGTGTGCGAGGGCCAGGCAGGGACATGCATGGGGTTGTCCAGGAAAGCTCCGACTTGAACATTGGTGAGGCTGCAGGTAAGAGGGGGCTCACTGCCAGCCTGGATGTTATCCAGATCTATGAGATCAGTGAGGGTCTTGGCACCTAGATTGACTTCAGGAGTCTTCCTGACCCTGAAGGAATCGTCACCAACTGATTCGTCATGCCCAGATCCTCTCATAAGTCTCATATCCAAGATCTTTTTGACTGCCACTCTTCTCTCCTCCTCATCCTTACTGCAGAGCATTGTCTGCAGAACTGCCTCGGGATGAGCATACCAGGAAGATCTCCTCACAGTCTGCTCCACAATCTGAACAACCTTCCTTGGCTGACTCCTCAGGAGCTCAAGCTGGAAGAGAAATGCCTCGGACCTTCGGAGAACGATGACTTGACCTTGGTGTTGAACCAATTTGGCAAGTAGACACTCACGATGAATTGGACAATAAGTCTCAGGTTGTGAAGCTGGTTCCCTTTCAGTTTATGATGAGCGACCCAAATTCTGCAGAACCTGAGAGCCGTTGTGAGCCACCTAGAATGTGAGACTGGACCTATCTGCAGGTGAGCAAGTCTATCAGGCATGACCCCAGTTTTGATGGCACTGCAAATCATGTAACCATAGTACTGGTCAGTACTCAGGTCGTCAATGACAGTATGTGCAAGCTCAACGAGTGGAGGGCCAACTGTGATTTTTTTCAAAGCTCGGATTTATTTCTAACTCAGTGGCAGAGTCCAGCATCTTGCCAAGAGGACCAGACCATCTGTTGTTTGAAAGAGTCTTGCCATCCAGCTCCTGGATCAGATGTCTGAGTGGCAACTCGTTGGTGTGGAGGTCACAAACAATCCAGACCAGCTTCCTCCCAATCTTCCGCTCTATCCACTGTATGACCCCCACTTGCCACCCTGTGTTCGTGTTGGTGCTGTCCCCTCCAATGGCCTGCAGGGTCTGGTCTATGTTCCTCTCTGAGCCAGTCTCACAATGTTATCTGCCACTACCCCAGCTGGTTTCTGATGTCATCTTTCTCTGGAGTGAAATGCCACAAATACTTCCCTCCTGGTTCACTGCAGCAGGAGTAGTGTTCCTCCTTCACCATGGCAGGGAACAACTTGTCAGAATCTCCAACTTTCATGAACACTTTAGTGTCATCCCTTCTCCCATCAAAGAACAAACAATTGATTCCATTTTCTCTTATCCCCTTATCAAACTCCTCTTCTAGGTTACTGACAAGTTTCTCCTGAGCTCTCCTTACTTTGTTATGATCTATCACCAGGTGAACATCATCAGGTGTTATCAAACCACCGTCAACCCAGGCAGCTGTTGCTATCTCTGCAGTTTCTCTGAGACCAGTGTGGTGTCGCATGCTGGCCAGAGCTATGCTCGGGATATCTTTCCTATTTCGAATCTTATGCCTGGAAGGTTTGGGATCATTATTTTCTGGGTTAGGGACAAAGTCACCATTCTCCTGGTCAGCACTCGGATCAGCCATGGGGAAGTCATTAAACTCTGAATCAGCTTGACTCCAATCATCGGCCTTTTTTACCTCACCCTGGGCCTTCTCAAGTCTCTTTTCCTCGGCAACTCTTCTCCTCTTCTGTCTCTCTGTGGCAGCCTCCTGTCTCTTGGACTCCGGAATATCTTGGCTAGAAATCATGAGAGCCCCTATACTGCCAGTCTTCTCTCTCTGTGCTTTGACAAATGCCAGTTCGATCACAGGAATCTTCAGTTCACGCTTGCAAATACAGGAGATGTGGGCCTCGGATTTACAGTCACGATCGCATCCAAACTCAGGACAGAGAACAATTGGGCACTTGCAAGTAATTATGTCAAATAACTGGTCCAGTTGCTTGGCAAAGCTGTCCTTAACTGCAAGTTTTCCTCTCCCAAGAGAGATATCTCTTGCCTTTTCCCAACTGGCTAGCAGTCTCTCACTAATCTTCTTCTGACTTGTTATGACTGGAGGCTTGAACTGAGCGTTAGCCAGAGTGTACTGTGCCAAGACAGCTTTGGTCATATCACTGGCAATGTCTTTGTTTGTGTAAGTTCTTTGGTTCTTTTCACTGATTTGCCTGATTAAAACACCGTATCTCAAAGCATCTCTCAATGTAGGCAACTCCGACTTCAGGAGCTCTCTCCCAGACCCAAGATAGTGACTGAGATGGCTGGATTTTTGGTTCCTCGTCCTGACACAAGCAGCCATCGCAAATATTATCAACTTATAAATGCATCAGAATCTGAAACAGAAAAAATATTGTTAGTTGGGTTGTTAAAGAATGAAGTCAGAAAGCAATGTTCACTATTTAATTGTAATGCACTAATGCAGCTGTACGTTAGATTTTCGATAAATTTCACGCTAAAATTTACCTAGCAAAAGGTTGCAAAATATTGAAACTGAAATTATTTTCTGTTTATATACACTAAAATCTACCAAAAAAGTGATGGGCCATTAGTTTTAGCTAATCTTCCCTCCTATGACACACCCTATTAGGACATGCCATGATTTATCCTTATGAATTATTTTGTCTGGCGCAATTAATATATTTTCTATTGTGCAAGTAATATCTTTTTAATACTTTAGTGTGCTATGAACAGTGGTGCCTAGACATGTAAGACATGTTGAGAAATTAATCTAGTTGTCTCTTGTAATAATTAATATATTTTTTTACAGCTCTAAGGGTGGTATAAACGCCTTACTTAAGGACGTTCAGGTTACGGGCAAGTGGAAGAGAATGATTGAAGCCCGTCTTATGACGCTTTCAATATTTATTGATGTGGTCAAAACCTGCAGAGGAGAAGGCGTTCATAATATTTCATGGTGATCCATCTGATACATAATTAGTCTCACACAATTTATCTTAATTACAATTTATTAAACATACTGACATAACACAAAGTTCATAACTCTATTAATCTTAGCTTTGCTTCACTCTGCATTGTCTTATTACTCCAGGTTAGGCAGAAACGAGTAGGCGTAATTATTCAACAATATTTCAGTACCGAGGGGTATGTCATCACTTAGGCTGTACTTACAAGTGCGGGTCAATGCAGATCAGTATGGTGTTCCAAGAGACAACAGTATTGCGTAAATCGTCCCAGCACAAATTATCGGACAGGAGAGGACCGGTCTTCACAGCATCACTAGAGAGGGCGATCTGTCTCATGGAGGGGCGGGCAGCACCGCCACGAGTCGAAGACAGTCCACTCAGCAGAACCAGGACTTGTCTGTAAACACTTCTACATCTGGCGAAGTCACAGGTCGAAAGATTTAATGGCATCACACGCCAGCACTGTAGCTGAAACCACCAGCGTTAACACTCCCGGCGTTGGGCAATCGCCCAAGATTTACGGTGTGGCGTGTTCAAGAAGGTATACACGGGTCACTAGCCTTCAGAACTCCCCAGATACGGTTTGCACAAGCACCTGGCGCACTAGACCATTGGCTCCCAGGACTGTTGTCGTGACCCTGCCCAATGGCCGTTTGTTGCGAGAAAGATCTTCTCCGGTGACGAAGACAAGGTCGCCTTTCTGGAGATTACAGGTTGGTTCTATGTACCTCTGTCTTTTGCGGAGCAGTGGAAGGTACTTCCTCATCCAGCGTTTCCAGAAGCGGTGTGCTCGGAACTCCACGTGCCGCCACCGTCGTTGATGTAAGTCTTTCAGAAGACATCCACCCAATGGCAGATCAGCATGTGGGCCACCGTGGAGAATGTGGGCTGGTGTAAACGCTTCCAGGTCTCTCATGTCGCTCGACGCAGGCGTGATGGTTCGACTATTTATTACTGTTTCCACTTCACAAATAGCATCTGCATTCGGTATTCACCCAGGACTTGTGTCCCCAGAATCGTTCTGAGAACCTTCTGACTAATCAAATTTGCCATTCCCAAACTCCAAACGTCGTGCTGCTTCCCTTTCTTCCCCCTTAGTGAAATACGCCTCTAGCATTTCAGTCACAGTTCGCCGCACTTCTGCCATCATGTTGGACCCGGGATTTTGGTCAGGTGCTGAGCATTCAGGCTCAGGCAGAGGATGGCCTCCTTCAGCTTCTGTTGCCGTAAAGTCGCGGTTGTTCAGCTCTGGAGGGACAACCTCTACCTCTGGGTCTCGGTCACCATTGACCGTGTTCGCCTTTCCCCTTCGTTGCTCTGGATCCATTTCCACAACCTCTTGTCCCTTTATTGATATTCATTTACAGCTCCGGTTAGGTCTCACAGTTTGTTCTATGAACCACTGCTCACAGCCTGTATTTGGTGGTGCAGCTCGCTGCTTGTATTTATGTTTGATGATAGTAGGTCACTGTTGGTTGCTCGTGGTGCTACAAGTGGCACTTCACTGCTGGCTGCTTATGGTGTTACAAGTGGCAGGTCACTGCCGATTGCTTACGAAGTTACACGTTGATCACCACAGGTTGCTTACGGTGTTAAAAGTGATCACTGCAGGTTGCTTACAGTGTTACAAGCCGATCACAGCCGATTGCTTACCAGGTCACTGCCGGTTGCTTACAATGTCACAAGTGGCATGTCACTGCCGGTTGCTTTGGTGTTACAAGTGTCATGTCACTGCCGGTTGCTCATGGTGTTACAAGTGGCATTTCACTGCCGGTTGCTTACGGTGTCACAAGTGGCATTTCACTGCCGGTTGCTTACGGTGTTACAAGTGGTATTTCACTGCCGATTGCTCACGGTGTTACAAGTAGCATTTCACTGCCGGTTGCTTACGGTGTTACAAGTGTCATTTCACTGCCGGTTGCTTACGGTGTTACAAGTGGCATTTCACTGCTGTTTGTTTACGGTATTACAAGTGGCATTTCACTGCAGATTGCCTACTGTGTTACAAATAACATTTCACTGCTGATTGTTTACGGTATTACAAGTGGCATTTCACTGCCGGTTGTTTACGGTGTTACAAGTAAATTTAATCTCCCTTACTGTGTACTTCGTCGAGTTGGCTATTTGTTACCTTAAAACCGGTGGTAATGAATCAATTTTCCTTTCCTTCGTAATCTCAGTAGCGGGCGGCAGCTCTGCCTGTACGAAAAGGAACACTCGCAACCTGTGGTCCACACTCATATGGCAGTGTCCTGACCAGTGCTGCTGTAATGTATGTTTTTTCAATTTAAGGGTACAAGTATGCAATACCAAAGGAGTACATGAAATTCAGATATCATTCGACGATTTCCTTATTTTACGTAAGGTTAGAAACATATTAATTCGCTGCTGATGCAGTAGAAAAGACGATGAGGTTGACAGGTCAACGGATATGGTCATTCTGGTACCATCGTGTAGTAAAAGCAGAAGGATTGTACACTGATTAGTACTTCTGAGGTTTTCGTCTGGCAACCACTATGTAAGGCTCCTTATATCATCGGCGAATATCGTCTCACATTTGGTCTAATTGTATTTGTTATGATAAATTAGTTTATTTACTTCCTTTGCATACGTGTTCCATGCACCAATTTCGTGCCGTTTCATACATAGAAAACGGAAACTGGTATCGCTCAAGAAAATCTACTTTCTTGATTGATTGATACGTTTATTGAGATACAAAAAACATTAATACATCTCAAAGGGATGAAGTAACATAAGTCATCCCCACCCCAGTCCAGGAATGTCCCTCTCAGGACTCACATAAATCCCTAATATTTCATATAATCAGTTATAGTACATAGCATTATTCTAGATGCAAAATTTCTATTTTTCTTTAATATTTCATCTATTTTCCTATTTCTAAACATCCACTCATGGGGACATTATTTATATGGGCATTTCTATATACGTTAAGCAATGGGCATTCCAGTATATAATGTGGCAGTGTATGGGATCTGGATGTTCTACAAACTCTACATTCTTTATCCTGTTCACTTCTCTCAGCTCCAAGTTCCCAATAATATTCATATCCTAATCTTAACCTCATATACACTGAATCTTTCCACCTACTCCTATCTTTCCCATATGTAAATTTTGTGTTCATGAGAACATGATGGTAATGTTTCATTGTTTCACTTTTCTCGTATATTTCATTCCTTTCGAAATTATCTTCTATTGATTGTATTTTCCGTAATTTGCTCCTTAATTGTTTCAAGGTTTTAGTACATATTATGTCGATCTCGGCCTTTTCCGTGGCTCTTTTTGCTATTATATATACTGCTTCATTAAGACCAATGCCTACATGTGAAGGGACCCATACAAATTGAACATTATGGCCATTTTTCCTTATTGTATTTACTAATTTTCTACATGAACCAATAATGTGTTCAAAGACTGGACTCCCACTGTTCAAAGAATCCAAAGCTGCCCTACCTCTTTACAACATTTTCCAATCCTACTAACATTGCATATAACTCAGCTTGTGTTGATGATATAAAACTGCTCAACCGAAGTCCAATTTTGATGTCATCATTTCCTTGTTCTGTGTACTGTCTTATAAGGATCCCACACCCTGCCCTGCCACTTGACATAACTGAACCGTCACAATATACATGCAATGTGTTTATTTTAGGCAAATTACTAATCTTATTCCCATATAAAGCCCTTAACTGTCCTGGTTCATGTAATGATTTCTTCATTGTGAGAGGCACTATGTCTAACTCTACTTCTCGTTCTTCCCAGGGTGGATTCTTACAACTCTTCTGAACAGCTGTACATCAGTCTGCCAGATTACATTTTTTAATAATATTTACTAATCCATTCATGTGTCCTCTCTTGCCTTGCCTGCAGAAGGTCCTTTTATCTTTTAAACCATCATTTATATCTTGTACAAATTTACCCCCACTGTTCCCTCTCATTAATCGAACTGCTGCAACTGTATTAATTTCATTGACCCTCTGTGAAATGCTCTGTCACCCTAGTTCCATTTTCATTATCTCAATCATTGCATTCTTTTGACATCCTGAAATTATTCTCATTGCTTCATTTTGCATGATCTCAAGCTTCCGTAGCCTTCCTTCACCAGTACAAGAGAGGACAGGTGCTGCATAGTCTACTGTATAAGTGATCTGATGGTAGAAATATACATCATTCTCAGTATGGGTACCCCAGCACCTTTACCACAACATGCTAGAGCCTTCAAGGGCTGTAATCTTGCTTACATTGAGTGAAGTCATGATATATTTCTGCCTCTTTACTTTCACAAGTAAAGTCAATATACATTCCTAAATAATTATACTTTGACACTTTCTCCAAAAATTTTCCATTTAGAAAAACGGATTCAGTTCCTCTTCCTTTACATTCAAACTTGTTTTTTTATTAATTGATAACTAAGCCCATCTTTTGAGAAAGAACACTAAAATTATTTAATGCAATCTGCAAATTTTTTACAGAGTTTCCTTGAAATAAGATGTCATCTGCATAAATGATGGTTACAACTCCTTTAGGATATCTGTGTGAGGCTATCTTGTTCATTAACACATTAAATAACATTGGACTCAATACTCCCCCTTGGGGAGTGCCTATTTCAAGTGCTCTTTCCTAAGACAAACATCCCTGATACCATACATAGATTCTCCTTCCATGCAAGTAGTCAGCTATCCAGTGTAACAACTTTCCTGATACCCTTAGAGCAGCCAGTTCATTCATAACTACTTCACTGTGAGCTTTATCAAATGCTCCTTGTAAATCCACAAAAACTCTACATCTGTCTGCATCATTTGATAAACTTTTTATAACACAGTCTGAAGTACATTTCCCTTCCAAAAAAACCAATAAATTACAAGATAGATTTTCCCCCACAATATATACGAGCCTATTTAATAATACTCTCTCCATCATCTTGGAAAAACAAGATGTTAAAGACACTGGCCTGTATCCACCAGTTGCCTTAGGGACAGGAATAACTATCGCTTTCTTCCATTCTGTTGGTAATCTACCCTCTGTTGAATAAATCTAATAATGGACTATTTTCCATACCAACTAAGCAGTTCAAAATTTCATAAGTCACACCATCTTCGCCTGGTGCTGTAGATTTTCCTTTTTCAACAGTATTTAATAACTCATCTTGAGTAATATCTACACATGTTACATCAGTGCGGACCTGTGTTCCTGTCAGTGTTAGTGAGTGATATAGTGACATGGCAGCTGCTGACGAGTACTCGACCACCTCTCACGTTCTCCAGCTTTGTCTTGCCTTGCAAGACCGACTGGAGAAGGTTGAGAAGGAGGTCCAGAGTCTCAAGGGCGAAAACTTAGCCTTGAAGCTAGTTTTAGAGGAGAAGAAAACCTTTGCCAGTGTCGTGAAAGACGGTGAAGTTGAAGTGGATTCATGGAAGGTAGTTGCTGCTAGTGCTACAAAATGCACTCTAAAAAGGCACTCAGCTGTAGACCTAAACAACAGGTTCAGCACCTTAAGTGACGAGTGTGAGGAAGGTACTAGTAACACCACGAGTGCTACTCCCTCTGTTAGTGTGGAGAGAGGGAGTAGCGCAGGTAAGAAATCACCACACTCAGGTAAGGTCAAATGTGTTTCTGTCATGGGAGACTCGATGGTGAAGTGTTTAGGTAACAATCTCTGCACTAAAGTTAGGAAGCTCGAGTGTCTCCCCGGGGCAGGGATAGGTAGAGTACTGGAGAGAGTGGTGAACGTCATTGATGATTGTGGAGACAACCCCATAGTCTTACTCAGTGCAGGAGGCAATGACGTAGGTAAGCTTACCAGTGTCGAACTGCGTAAGCTGTATAGGGAAGCTCTAGATAAGATTAGGGTGAAGGGTGGAACTCCTATTGCTTGCTCTATCCTACCTAGACGTGGTGCCAGTCGTGAATGGATGTCCCGTGCAATCGGTTTCAATTGCTGGTTGGAAGAGCAGTGTAAAGAGCTGTCAACGCCATTCATTGATAATTGGAGCCTGTACTATGGTAATGATAGTATGTATGCAAGGGATGGGGTGCATTTAAGTAGGAAGGGGGTGGCCGTGCTAGCGAATATAGTTGACAGGGTAGTAAAGGTGGGGTTTTAATATGTCCAAATCCCATCAATGGTAAAGAGAGGAAAATACCATGTGAAAATAACAGCAGTGAAACAGACGTAGATAATGCTGAAAATATAGTTAGTCATAATAACAAACATCAAAGTAATAAATGTAAAACAGATAGAAACGGAAGAAATATATTGAGTGTTTATTATACTAATAGTAGAAGCTTGTGTAACAAAATGGACCAGCTCAGAGCCATTGTTAGTAAAGAGAACATAGATATAATTGCAATAACGGAAACATGGATAAATTCAAACAGCAAACATTTTTTAGCAGAATTTCATATTCCAGGATATAACCTATTTAAATTTGACAGAGTAGGAAGGAGAGGGGGCGGTGTAGCAGTGTATATCAGGGTGTCATTAAAAAGCTGCAATAAATCAAACATTAAAACAAATAGCGACAATGAAAGTATTTGGGTAGAGATTGGTGAGGGCAATGAGTCCGTAGTCATTGGTGTTATATATAGACCACCTAATTTGAGTAGGAACGATGGTAAATTGCTATGGGAGGAAATAAAGAAGGCATCTGATAGAAACAATGTATGTATTCTAGGCGATTTCAACTTTTCAGGCTTAGATTGGAAAAATCAACTTAGCGATAATGAATCTGAAGATTTTCTAGAAGTAGTACAAGATAGTTTTTTATATCAATTCATAAACTCGCCCACTAGAGGAAATAATATCCTCGATTTAGTTCTCAGTAATAATGAAAATCTAATAAAAGATGTTGAGATTGGAGACGAACTAGGAAACAGTGATCATAAAGCCATATATTTTAACATAATATGGAATGGCAGGAAGAAGGAAAATTCGGCCTTGATCCCGGATTTTAGGAAGGCTAATTACGGTAGCTTAAGGAGAGACCTAAGGGATGACCCTATGGTCAAAAGATTAATCCCCCCCACACCTCCGGAAACTGTCAACTTAGGACGGGAGAACCCCGAATTTAATTTAGCAGCTACTTATGAACAATTTATTGCGACAATCCATAATGCTCAAAATAAACACATCCCTAAAAGAAAATTCAGATCGATACGGAACCAACCAAAATGGATGAATAATAGACTCTTAGATCTTCTAGGGAAAAAGAAAGGAGTATATAGAAAAGTTAAGAAAGGCGAAAATCACTTACTTGGTTACTATCAGAACCTAACAAGACAGGTAAAACAGAAATTAGGAAAGCAAAGAGAAATTATGAAATCAAGGTAGCAAACGAATCGAAAATAACCCCAAAGCTTTTTTATCAACTGTATAAATCAAAGGTTAGAGATACAATAGGTCCCCTTAAAACTACGACAGGAGAAATGACTGATGATGAGTTAGAAATGTAGTACGTTAAATAGTCATTTTCGCCCCAGATTCACAAATGAAAACCTAGCACAGTTTCAGTTCATAAGGTATATAACGACAGTATAGAAAATATGTTGATGAATATCAATATTACTAGTAACGATGTGCTTAAAGTAATTAACAAACTGAAGCCTCATAAATCGCCTGGTCCAGACGAGGTATATGCTAGAATATTAAAAGAATGTAGAGATGAGTTGAGTAATCCATTAGCAGTTTTATTTAATAAGTCATTAGAATCGGGCCTAGTGCCAGAAGCTTGGAAACTTGCAAATGTAGTTCCGATTTTCAAAAAAGGTGATAAATCAATTGCATCAAATTACCGTCCCATTAGTCTCACGTCAATCATAGGCAAGTTGCTTGAGTCAATTATTGCTACGAAAATCAGAAGCCACCTTGAAACATTCAACTTAATTCATTCTTCTCAGCACGGGTTCACCCAGGGACGTTCTTGTCTCACGAATTTGCTTAGCTTTTTCTCAGAAGTATATGAAGCGGTAGATAATGATAAGTCATATGATATTATTTATTTAGATTTCAGTAAAGCATTCGATAGAGTCCCTCATGAGAGATTGATAAGGAAGGTAGAAGCACATGGAATAGGTGGATCATTATTAAAATGGATTAGGTCATGGTTAACTGGTAGGAAACAAAGAGCCAGCATAAATGGATTTAAGTCAGACTGGGGTGCGGTCAAAAGTGGAGTTCCCCAAGGATCTGTATTAGGCCCTCTGCTGTTTGTTATATTCATTAATGATCTTGATTTAGGTATAAATAGCAGGATTAGTAAATTTGCAGATGATACCAAAATGGGGAGAGTGATAATTACAGACAGTGACTTTGAACACCTTCAAAGAGATCTAGATATCTTACATGAGTGGTCAGTAGACTGGCAAATGAATTTTAATACTGATAAATGCAAGGTACTACAGATAGGGAAGACGAATACAAACGTTAAGTATAAACTAGGTAACACGGAAATAGAAAACTCAGATTGTGAAAAAGATCTAGGTGTATTTGTTAGCAACGACTTGAAACCTAGAAAACAATGTATTAGCGTTCGCAACAAGGCAAACAGGATTCTTGGGTTCATATCTAGGAGTGTGAGTAACAGAACTGCTGACGTTATCTTGAAACTTTACCTAGCATTAGTGAGGCCACACATGGATTATGCCGTTCAATTCTGGTGTCCTTATTATAGAATGGACATAGATTCTTTGGAGAGAGTACAAAGAAGAATGACAAAAATGATCCATAATATTAGAAACCTTCCATATGAAGAAAGACTGAAAAGCTTAGGCTTGCATTCATTAGAGAGGCGTAGAGTTAGGGGAGATATGATAGAGGTGTAGTACCAGAATCCTTGAGGATAGCGAATGTAATACCGATTTTCAAGAAGGGGGATAGATCACTATCCTCTAACTACCGCCCAATCAGTCTAACATCAATAGTAGGCAAATTACTGGAAGCAATCATTTCAAACTCTATTCGAAATCACCTGGAGAAGCACAGATTGATCAATGATTCCCAGCATGGCTTCACAAGCGGACGTTCTTGCCTAACTAATCTATTAACATTCTTGTCATCAGTTTCGAATCGGTGAACGAGGGGCACAATTATGATGTGGTATATCTCGACTTTAGCAAAGCCTTCGACAGAGTCCCCCACGAAAGACTAATTAGAAAGGTAGAAGCTCATGGCATCAAAGGTAACATCCTTAAATGGATTAGGGCGTGGTTACAGGACAGGAAACAGCGAGTGAGCATTAACGGCACCAGTTCCAGCTGAGCAACGTCACAAGTGGAGTTCCCCAAGGTCTAGTATTTGACCATTATTGTTTATTATATACATAAACGACATAGATATCGGCATTGACAGCAACATAAGTAAATTTGCTGATGACACTAAAATAGGACGTGTTATCAAATCTGACGAGGACTCGACAAAACTACAGGAAGATCGAAACAAATTTTTCGAATGGTCTGAAAATGGCAGATGAAATTCAACATGGACAAATGTAAAGTACTCAGTATAAGAGATGTAAACAGGGAAACCAGATACCAGATGAACAACGATGCCACAGAGAAATCCGACTGCGAGAGAGATTTAGGAGTAATGATAAGTAGGAACCTTAAGCCAAGTAAACAATGTGTTTTTGCTCGTAACAAGGCTAATAGCACTTTGGGGTTCATACAAAGGAGTGTTAGTTACAAGACTAGCGAGGTCATCCTAAAACTGTATCTTGCTCTTGTGAGACCACACCTGGATTACGCAGTTCAGTTCTGGTCACCGTATTACAGAATGGATATTGAATCCTTGGAAAGAATTCAGAGGAGAATGACAAGACTAATCCTGGGCATTAGGAACCTTGAGTATAGAGACAGGTTAAAGCATCTTAATTTGCACTCCCTTGAGAGACGTAGAGCGAGGGGCGACCTGATAGAGGTGTATAAGTGGAAGGCAGGGCTAAACAAAGGGGACATTACAAAGGTACTCAAGTTATCCAACCAGGAGCGAACTCGTAACAATGGTTTTAAATTAGACAAATTTAGATTTAGGCGTGAAATAGGTAAACACTGGTTTGGAAACAGAGTAGTGGATGAATGGAACAAGTTACCAAATATCATCATTAACTCGAATATGCTGAATTGCTTCAAACATAGGTTGGATGCTCATATGAGCAATAAGGGTTGGGTGTAAACGGGACTGCCCAGTATAGGCCAATAGGCCCGCTGCAGTTTCCTCCATTCTTATGTTCTTA
>NW_024716703.1:8904609-8993348 GCF_018991925.1 Homarus americanus
GTCGTGGTCGTGATACTTACAGTATCAAATATACTATAAGAACGAATAGAATAAAGGTTAGAATAATTAATTAAAGAAATATTCGCCATAAGAAGAGGTTAAAATCATAAAAAAAAATTATTATGAATCACCGATGATCATCTCGAGATAAATTATATGAAGAGAAGTGACCTTGATTCTGGTTAGATTAATCACCATCTGCTTAAGTCATCACCTGTGTTGTCATAGTCATCATCTACGTTAGTCAGTCTTAGGCCCATCTCACACTGACCGACCATCGATGTTCTTTCCGCAAAAGGGTGTTAGTTTTCAATGCGCCTTATTATTTACGCTGGTGGATGTAAGACCTCCTACCCTCACTGACGCAGCTATGGTCAATTTGGTGTTATTCTTGTTTATAAATGCCTTCGTATCTGTCTAAAGTCTATCCGTCCTGTCTATTGCCATAGCAACTGTCTGTTCGTCTGCGTGGTGTTTGAATGTAAGCCGGTCTGTACTCTTGTGTCGTCAATTTGTCGTCTTATCCGTTGTTGGCGTGTGTCTGCCTGTTTGTCTAATGTGAACCAGTCAGTCAGCTGTCTGTTTGTCATGTTAGTTGCCATATTATCTATTTGTGCATGTATGAATCTGTCTATTTTTGTCAACCTCCTGTCTGTTTCACTGTCTATATTCACCCAGTGTCTATTGTAGTCATCTTCTCCATGCATTCTTGTTATTATCTTTTTACTTCTTTCCATGAGCCACGGGAATAAGTATACACTGTAGCTGTAAGGTCGTCTGGTAACGTTGAAACTGCACATCCAGACGCATATGAAACTCAGCTTCCCCAAATGTTATCTCTAACTATTTTCTGTTTCCTTCTTGATTCTTCTATTTACTCATCTTCCTTCCTTTACTAATCCAAACAACATTAAAAAAGTAGGCAAAGAAAAAAGGAGGGAGGAGGAGGGCTGAGATAACTGCAATCGTGGGCTGACAGCGTACAGCGAATGAAAGTGTGCCAAGTCCGTAGACTTGCATCGTTTTCAGCGTAAATAAAATGGTTATGTAATGGTTTCCTAAAGAAACCATCGATATGGGACCAGGTTTGTTCCACTCTACGATTTTTTGGGGGATTTTTCCACCAAGTTTGATGAAAAACGATTGTGCCGCTTTCGCTGCCCAGAACACACATACAAATTACGCGCTGCTGTATATTATATATATATATATATATATATATATATATATATATATATATATATATATATATATATAAGAGAGAGAGAGAGAGAGAGAGAGAGAGAGAGAGAGAGAGAGAGAGAGAGAGAGAGAGAAGAGAGATAAAAAAAAAAAAAAAGAGAGAGAGAGAGAGAGAGAGAGAGAGAGAGAGAGAGAGAGAGAGAGAGAGAGGTCTGTCTGTCATGTTAGTTGCCATATTGTGTATTTGTGCATATATGAATCTGTCTATTTTTGTCAACCTCCTGTCTGTTTCACTGTCTATATTCACCCTGTGTTTATTATTGTCATTTTCTCCATGTATTCCTGTTATTTTCTCTTTTCCACGTACAGTCAGCCACTGAAATAAGTATACACTGTAGCTGTAAAGTCGTGTGGTAACGTTGAAACTGCGAATCCAGACGCATGATGAAACTCAGCTCCCCCCACCTGTTATCTCTAACTATTTTCTGTTTTCCCTTCTTTATTCTTCTATTTACTCATCTTCCGTCATTTACTAATCCAAACAACATTAAAAAAAAGTAGGTTAAGAAAAAAGTGGGGAAGGAGGAGGGAGCCGTACGATAACTGCAATCGTGGGCTGACAGCATACAGTGAATGAGGGTGCGCCAAGTCCGAAGACTTGCATCGTTTTCCATCGTAAATATACAGTAATTATTAACTAAAGCCTTCCTAAAGAAACCATCGACATGGGACCAGGTTTGTTCCACTCTACGAATTTTTTTGCGATTTTTCCACCTAGTTTGATGAAAAACGATTTTGCCGTTTCGGCTGCACAGACGGAAAGCGCTATAGTATATTAGACAAGTGATCGTGGGCCCTTCGTGCCCAGTTCGCTATATAATTCGACAAAACAGTAATGGAGGGAATGTTTGGAGAAGTGCGCTCGCGCCTGTATTTAACGTCGGTGCATTGCAATGAACACTTGTTAATAAATCGGTTTCCTGCGAACAGCGGTCAAACAGTAATAAGAATACACAACATGTAAATATTTTATTTTTTCTGTATCGGTCTTATATAAATAATTTCCTATAGTATATTAGAGATTAGATAATCATGGTCGTGGTTGTTATAATCATAGTCGTGGTTGTTATAATCATTGTCGTGGTTGTTATAATCATGGTCGTGGTTGTTATAAACATGGTCGTGGTTGTTATAATCATGGTCGTGGTTGTTATTATCATGGTCGTGGTTATGATCATAGTCGTAGGTGTTATATTCATAGTTATGGGTGTTATAATCATGGTCGTGGTTGTTATAATCATGGTAGTAGTTGTTATAATCATGGTCGTAGTTGTTATAATATTGGTCGTGGTTGTTATAATCATGGTCGTGGTTGTTATGATCATAGTCGTGGTTGTCATAATCATAGTCGTGGTTGTTATAATCATGTCGTGTTTGTTATAATCATAGTCGTGGACGCTATAATCATTGTCGTGTTTGTTATAATCATAGTCGTGGTTGTTATAATCATAGTTGCGGTTGTTATAATCATGGTCGTGTTTTATATAATCATAGTCGTGGTTGTTATAATCATGGTCGTGGTTATGATCATGGTCGTGGTTGTTATAATCATGGTCGTGGTCGTGATACTTACAGTATCCAATATACTATAGGAAGGAATAGAATAAAGGTTAGAATAATTAGTTGAAGAAATATTCACCATAAGGAGAGAAATAAGTACACATTGTAGCCTCATAAGATCGGAAAATGCTCTGGTAAAGTTGAAACTGCGCATCCAGACGCATGATGAAACTCAGCTACCCCCCACCTGTTTTCTCTAACTATTGTCTATTTCCCTTTCTTTCTTCTATTTACTCATCTTCCTTCCTTTACTAATCCAAACAACATTTAAAAAAAAGTAGGCTTAGAGAAAAAGTGGAGGGAGGAGGAGGGAGCGGTACGATAACTGCAATCGTCTGGCCGGCAGACAGCGTGCAGATACAGCTGTTGCCAGCGTAAATAGAATCGTTAATAAATGCGTTCCTAAAGAAACCATCGACATGGGACCAGGTTTTTTTCACTCTACGAATATTTTTAGATTTTTCCACGAAATTTGATGAAAAACGATTGTGCCTTTTCGCCAGCCCAGACCAGATACAGGCACTTCTAGCGTTGTAGTATATTAGACAAGTGATCGTGGGCCTTTCGTGCCCGGTGTCGAGTCCGGTAGTACAGTTTACCGAGGCGTGAAAGTTCGAACGCTCTGCTTGGCTAGTGTGCAACCGCCGTACTGCTGACAGTGTACAGCGACATCGTTTTCCAGCGTAAATAAAATGGTTAATTAATGCCTTCCTAAAGAACCATCGACATGGGACCAGGTTTGATCCACTCTACGAATTTTTTGCGATTTTTCCACCAAGTTTGATGAAAAACGATTGTGCCGTTTCGGCTGCCCAGAACAGACACACACACAGAAACAAGGCTATTCCTATAATATATTAGATTAATGGTTGTGGTTGTTATAATCATGTTCGTGGTTGTTATAATCATGGTCGTGGTTGTTATAATCATGGTCGTGGTTGTTATAATCATGGTTGTTATAATCATGGTCGTGGGTGTTATAATCATGGTCGTGGTTGTTATAATCATGGTCGTGGTTGTTATAATCATGGTGGTTGTTATATAGTTGTTCAATTCCTGTGGTTGTAATCATGGTAATTGTGGTGTGGTTGTTTTAATCATGGTTGTTATGTGTCGTGGTGTTATGGTCTGGTGTTATAATTATAGTTGTGGTTGTTATAATCATGGTCGTGGTTATGGTCATGGTTGTGGTTGTTATAATCTTGGTCGTGGTTGTTATAATCATGGTCCTGGTTATGATCATAGTCAAGGTTGTTATAATCATGGTCGTGGTTGTTGTAATCATGGTCCCGGTTGTTATAATCATAGTAGTGGTTGTTATAATCATGGTCGTGGTTGTTATAATCATGGTCGTGGTTGTTATAATCATGGTCCTGATTGTTATAATCATGGTCGTGGTTGTTATAATCATGGTCTTGGTTGTTATAATCATGATCGTGGTTGTTATATTCATTGTCGTGGTTGTTATAATCATGATCCTGGTTGTTATATTCATGGTCGTGGTTGTTATAATCATGGTAGTGGTTGTTATATTCATGGTCCTGGTTGTTATAATCTTGGTCCTGGTTGTTATGATCATGATCGTGGTTGTTATAATCATGGTCCTGGTTGTTATAATCATGGTCCTGGTTGTTATAATCATGGTCGTGATTGTTACAATAAGGGTCGTACCTGAGACTAACACAGGTAGAATAAACCGCGCACCTTATCTTTAATCTCAATAAACCCAGATTAACCCCACCTAATCAACAGGATTAGAGACTATTAGGATTGTACCACCAGTACCGATACATTTCACACTGGATTAATAACAAAACATTTAATCACATTTCCAATAGCTAATGTCTTAAGGATATGTTATCAAATTGTGAATCTTACATATCTACATAATTATGTTTTATTCTTACAAATATTTTATAGTTTGTTGTTTATTGTATTGTACGGTATGGTATTGTACTGTATTGTATCCGGCTGACAGAGTACAGCGAATAAGGGTGCGTCAAGTCCGTAGACTTACATGGTTAATTAGGGTGCATCGTTTTCTATCGTAAATAAAATGGTTAATTAATGGCTTCCTAAAGAAACCATCGACATTGGACCAGGTTTGTCCACTCTACGAATTTTTTGCGATTTTTCCACCAAGTTTGATGAAAAACGATTGTGCCGTTTCGGCTGCACAGACAGACAAACAGACAGACAGATAGCTCTATAGTATATTAGATTTCAGCCCCAGGGGATGAGTTGCCAAATAGGAATATATCTTACTATGTTTTCATGAACCGAAGTTACAATGGAATCGCTTCGAACGAAATATGAAACACTATGATCCGATATTACATTCATTTGCGAATATAGAAAATAGAGGTGTATTATGACGTCATATCCAATTACAATAACATTATGATTTACTGCATTTCGATATCATTTCTACCTCAATTGCTGAGGTAACAATTATGAATATAACGTATCATCTTATGATTCGTGCTGGCAACAGATTATTATCTGGAACACACTGCGAGATGATGTCGTCAAGACTTACCACCATAATGCAGGAATCACAATTAATTGATCGAAAATATTCGTCCATTGTGTCACATGTATCGATGAGAAAAGGTGCCGATACTTTTTTTAGGAGAGTGTACAGTCTTACCTAGGTCAGTGAAGTTCCATAATCATTAACTCGCCAGTAGGGAACATGAACGTCTTGTCAACAACACCGTTATCTAACTAAAATCCTCTTGACTTGTTAGCTACATTTGGTTGGTGTCGTAAGCAAGATAACTGTACTAGTTTCTCCTAAGAAGTGAAAGTAAAATTGTGATATTGTTCGAGTTTTGTTATTAGGTAGTATAATAGGTATACATAAGTCCGTAGACTGAAATAACTGGGAGTCTACCGAGCATTACAAAACGTTTATTATTAAAACTTTTCCTTATACGTTGATATGAAGTTCAATTTTATATGCTGGAAGCTATCCCTACTATCATTAAGGTTCACAGTCATACAACACGCCACAGTAATACCCTCTTGCCTTTGTCTAATGCTTTAATTGCTCCACCCACCCTGAGTCTTTGTGAGGACCCGGCTCATTCTTCCTGCCTGGTACTTGATCTTCTATAAATGAATAAAACAAGAGTGTGACATTTGGTACAGTTGGGTTTTCTTCATACATAATTTATAAATTCGTTATCATTCCGCACCGGACTTGCATGCTGTAACTTACAAAGCACTATAGATCCCGTCAGAAGATATTAATATATAAAGTGACAGAGTAATCCTTAACACTAACTCACATACATATATACAGTGTTCGTATGTCGAATATGTGACGCTCTGTAAGTCTAGTCATGTTTCACTATTCATTAAGTTCTATTATAATAGAACGTGTCCCCAACTGTACTACTCCACCCAGTCATGGAAACCAGACCTCCAGAAAGACATACATAACATCCCTAGAAAAGGTGCAACACTGAGCGATTATCGAAGGAGACATTTTCATGATGTCGCATATACCAACAACACGAGAGGACACAACTTGAAGCTTGCCAAGATGTGATGCACGACGCATATAAGGAACTACTTCTTCACATAGAGGGTAATAGACCAATAGAACAGTCTACCAGCTCAAGCTGTAGAAGCGATAACAGTACTGGGCTTCAAAATAGCTCTAGAAAAGATTATATATTAAAAAAAATGGATGGATCCTACATAAGCCACACTGCCTCCTTCCCTTGGCTTGTCAACCTCTAATTGGGGTGGCCATTAGGTAAATTATGCAAAAAAATACTAAAATAAATACACGTTCGATTTCCTGTGTAATGACCACCACAGTGACGGAAACCCAAAATTGCTCTCTGTACTGGATGGTGACGTTCTCTGTGGCGTCTCCCTCCACCAGCTCATGAAATGGTCCAGCAAGGTAAGATCATCAGCATAAGAGCGAATCTGGCAACAGCCTTCACTTTAATACTGTCACACAACCTGTATGTGTCCTAAAAATAACAACAAACTGTTCGTAAATTCTATGTGCCTTAACTAGAGTATTACACTGTCAGAACATGATCTGCATCTTCTTATCAATCCTTGTATAGTCACAACGTGACCCTCATGACTACAACAAGTTTATATTGTACTAATACGACTTAACCGTATAATTGGCCAAAAGAATGAAATACTGTAAAAACAATGCTACGAAACCACTTTAACCATGACTGACCAATAGAGGGAGATTGAGAATATAAACAACGTAAGACAGACAGGCAAACGGATACAACAGGAAGTCATTATCTCATTGTTTAAACCTTCAACAGTTCCACCGATACCCATCATACCTCCTCCTCCCACAAGTAACCTGGAGGTATGTGTTAGTGAGACACAGGTGCTGGCGGGCTACCTACTCCACGCTAATGGTCTACACTTGCCACTGGCTAATGACCCATATTTTATGGAGCTCACTAATGACGAAGGAAAATCTCTCTCTCTCTCTCTCTCTCTCTCTCTCTCTCTCTCTCTCTCTCTCTCTCTCTCTCTCTCTCTCTCTCTCTCTCTCTCTCTCATTCACATTTTTTCTCATGGCTCCCCCTCTCCTTTCTTTCTGTCATCCTTTCATTTACTCCTGACCCTCTCATTTTCTCCCGTTCCTATTTCTCTCTCGCTCCCCCTTCACCTTTGTCTCGTTTTCGACTTACTCATTTGAGTATCTCTCTCTCTCTCAAATCACACTTACTCTACCTTCCACAACCTCCACCTCACCCTTCACTTACTCCACCTCAGGCATCACTTACTCCACCTCACCCTTCAATTACTCCACCTCACCTTCCACTTACCCAACCTCACCCTTCACTTACTCCAACTCATCTTTTACCTATTCCACCTTACCCTTCACTTACCCAAATACCCAACCTCACCCTTCACTTACTCCAACTCACGCTTTACTTACACTACCTCACCCTTCAATTACTCCACCTCACCCTTCAATTACTCCACCTCAACCTTCACTTACACCACCTCACTCTTCACTTACTCCACCTCACCCTTCACTTGCTCCACCTCACTCTTCACTTACTCCACCCCACCCTTCATTAACGCCACCCCACCTATCACATACTCCACCTCACCTTCACGCCCGCCACCTCACCCTTCATCTCCACACTCACCCTTCACCCTCCACCTCCTCTTCCTTACTCCCTTTTCACCATTCCTTACTCTATTTCCTTCCTTACTCCTTCACCTTCTTACTCCACTACATTCACTTCCTTCCCTTCACTTCTCCAATATCCCCCCTTCCTTTCACCTCACCTTTCCTCACTCACCTTCCTCCTTTCCCTTCACCTCCCATTTCTCATCCTTACTCCCATTTCACCTTCACTTGCTCCCTTCCTTACTCACTTCACTCTTGACTCACATACCTTTCTACTTACTCCATACCCTTCCTTTGTTTACCTTCCTTGCTCAGCCTCCTTCTTTTACTTCTCTATTTCCTTTATTTTCAAATCTCTCTTCACCTCCTACCTTCCTCCACACTTCACCCTTCACCTCCACATCACCCTTCACCTCACCTCACCCTTCACACTCACTTCCCCCCTTACTCCCATTTCACCTTGCCTCCCATTTCACTTCCTCCCATTTCCCCTTCACTTACTCCTCACCCCTTCACTTCTCCCACCTCACCCTTTACTCGCCACCTTACCTTCTTACTCCCTCCTCTTTACTCATTCAGCTTCTCCCACCATACTTCATATTCCACCTCACCCCTTCACCTCACCTCACCTTCCTTATTCCATCTCACCTTTTACTTACTCACCTCACCTTTATTTACTCCACTTACCCTTTACTTCACCTCACCCTTCTTACTCCCACCTTACATACCCATTCAATTACTCTCACCCTTCCTTACTTCCTTTATCTTCACTTATCACTCCTTTCCATTACTTATTCCATTCACTTATCCATTTCACCTTCAATTTATCCATTTTCTCTTCACTTCTCCTTCACCTTTCCTTACTCACTTCACCCTTCGCCTCCACTTCACCCTTGCAATTGCAGCTCACCCTTCACTTGCTTCATTTCACCTTCACTTACTCCACCGCACTCTTCTCTTACTCATTTCACCTTCACTATCCATTTCACCTTCCTCCATTTCATCCATCACCTCTCCATTTCACCTTCACCTCCATTTCTTCCTTACTCACTTCCACTCTTCCATTTCACCCCCTCACCCTGCACCTCCCTTCACCTTCACTTACTTCATTCACCCTTCACTTACTCCCTTGTACCCTTCACCTACCTCCATTTCATTTATCATATTCCATTTCACTTCTTCTCCACTTCTTCCTTCTCCCACTTCACTCTTCTGTCACCCTACATCTCAGCTCACCCTTCACATCTCCGTCCTCCACTTATCATTTCTTCACTTACTCCCATTTCACCTTCACTTACTCCATTTCACCCTTCCTTGCTCCACCTCCTTATTCACCTCCCACCTCACCCTTCAACTCACTTCACCTCCCATTTCACCTCATATCCACCTCACCTTCCTTCTCTCCCACCTCACCCTTCCTTACTCCACCTCACCCTTCACCCACCATTCACCCTTCCTTACTCCTCTTCACTTTTCACCTCTCTTCACCTTCATTTCACCTTCCTTACTCCTTCCTTACCTTCATTTCCCTACACTGCCTCACCCTTCACATACCCCATTTCACCTTCCTTCCTCCATACCTTCACTTACTTTACCTCACCATTCACTTACTCCACCTCACCTTCACACCTCCCACCTCATCCTTACTCCCATTTCACCTTTCACCTCCATTCTTCCATCCACATTCCATTCACCCTTCACCTCCTGACACCTTCACCTTCCTTCCTCCATTCACCCGTCCCATCCCATTTCACCCCTCACTTATCCTTCACCCTTCACTTACTCCATTTACCTTCCTTACTCCCTCACCCTTCCTTACTCATTTCACCCTTCACCTCCAGCTCACTCTTCACCTCCATTTCACCATTTCCTCTGTTTCACCTTCCTTACTCCTTCACCCTTCCGCCTCCACACTCTTGACTCACCACCTCACCTGCATTTACTCCCACTTCACCCTTCTCTTACTTCATTTCACCTTCACTTACTCCATTACACGCTTCTTACTCACATTTCACTTATCATAATTCATTTCACCTTCCTTACTCACTTCACCCTTCACTTATCACTTCATAATTCCTTCTCACTTATTCCTTACTCATTCCCTTCATATCACCTCACCCATTCATATCACCTCATGCTCCATTTCTTTCACTTATCACCTCCTCTTCCTTCTCCATTTCACCATTTCACTTACTCTCATTTCCTTCCTTACCCTTCACATCCTTCTCCATCATTCACCTCCCACTTCACCCTTCACTTCTCCATATCCCCCTTCACCTCCCACCTCACCCTTCCCTTACTCACCTCTCCTTCACTTCCTCCATTTCACCCTTCCTTACTCCATTTCATCCTTCACCTCATTTCACCCTTCACCTCCCATTTCACCTTCACCTCACTTCACCTCTTGACTCACCACCTCACCTGCACCTCCCTTCACCCTTCACTTACCCATTTCACCTTCACTTACTCCCATCACACTTCACCTTTGCCTCTATTTCATTCTCAGTATTCAATCACTCTTCGCCTCATACCCTTCACTTACTCCTTCACCTTCACTTACTCACATCACCCTTCACTTCTCCACTCACCCTTCATATTTCCTTCACTTACTCATTTCACCATTCACTTCTCCATTTCACTTATCCCATTTCACCCTTCCTCCTCACCCCTTCACATACTCCACCTCACCCTTTCTCCGCCACCTTACCCTTCACCTCCCCCTCATCTTACCTCCAGTTCAAACTTTACTCTACACTTCCTTATTACCTCACTTATTATTCTCCACCTCACCCTTCCTTATTTATACCTTTACTTCTCCTCACCTTTATTTACTCCTTCACCTTTAATTTCACACCTCACCCTTCATATACCTCACCTTGCCACCTCACATTCATTCTCCCCTCACCCTTCACTTACTTCACTTCTCTTCCTTCTCTCACCCCCACTTACTCCCACCATCCCTTCACCCATCTTATCACATTTCCTTCACTTCTCCCATTTCATCTTCACCTCCTTCACCTTTCATTATCATTACCCTTCATTCTTACCATTGCATTGCATTCCTTATTCACTTCATTTCACCCTTCACTTATTCCACACTCTTCTCTTACTCATTTCACCCTTCACCTCTCATTTCACCCTTCATTCCTCCATTTCATCATCCTTATCCATTTCCTTCCTTCTCCCATTTCACCTTCACCTCCACCCTCTTGACTCACGCCCCTCACCCTGCACCTCCCTTCACCCTTCACTTACTTCATTTCACCCTTCCACTTACTCCAGCACCCTTCACCCTTCTTCTCCATCTCATTTATCACTTATTCCATTTCACCTTCACCTCCCACTTCACCCTTCCTCACCACCTTCACTTACTTGCATCTTTCACTTCTCCAGCTCACCCTTCACATATCGTCTCTCACCTTACTCATTTCACCCTTCTCCATTTCTTCTCCATTTTCACCCTCCACTCACCTCATTTCATTTCCTTCATCTCTCCTTTAACTCCATTACCTTCACTTATCATTTCACCTTATCCACCTCCTTCATGTCCTCACCTTCACCTCACCTCCACCTTCACTTACTCAATTCACCTTCACTTACTCCTCTTCACTTTTCACCCTCTTACCCTTCCTTACTTCATTTCACCCTTCACCTCCCTTCACCTTCACTTACTTCATTTCACCCTACACCCCTGCTTCACCCTTCACATACCCATTTCACCTTCACTTCCTCCACCTTCTTCACTTACTCCATCACCATTCACTTACTCCACCCTCACCTTCACCCTCACCTCACCTTCCTTACTCATTTCACTTTCCTTCATGTTTCACCCCTTCACATATTCCACTTCTTCTGCTTGCTCCTTCATATCACTTTCATAGTCTCCTCCTCCATTTCACCTCTCACATCCACTTCCTTCCTTCCTCCATTTTACCCTTCACCTCCCACCTCACCTTCGCCTCCATTTCACCCTTCACTTCTCCATCCTCTACCACTCCATTTTACTTACTCTATTTCACCTTCCTTACTCACTTACCTTCACTTCTCCCTTCACTCTTCACTTCACCTCACCTGCATTTACTCCCTTCACCTTCTCTTACTTCATTTACCTTACTCCATTACACTTTGCCCTCCATTTCATATCACTATTCATTTCACACTTCCTTCCTTATCACTTCATAATTCACTTACTCCCTTCCTTCACTTACTCAATATCACATCACTTCTCCCCTCACCCTTCACATACTCCCTCACCCTTCCTTTCATTTCACCCTTCACCTCCACCTCCTCTTCACTTACTCCATTTCACCATTCACTTACTCTATTTCACCCTTCCTTACTCCACTTCACCTTCACCTCCCATTCACATTCCTTCTCCTTCACCTTCACTTACTCATGTCCCCTTCCTTACTCCCACCTCACCCTTCTCTCACCTCACCTTCCTTCCTCCATTTCACCTTCACCTCCCATTTCATCCTTCACCTCCCATTTCACCCTTCTTGCTCCATTTCACCTTCCTTTACTCCCTTCACTCATACCTCACCCTGCCTTCTCCCTTCTTTCCTGCCTTCATTTCACATCACTTCCTCACCTTCTTCCCCTGCTTGCTCTATTCCTTTTCAATTATTACAATCACTCTTCACCTCCACTTCACCTTCTCCACTTCACCCCTTCACTTACTATACATCACCTACCTCCAGCTCCCCTTCACATACTCCTCACCCTCCCTTACTCCATTCACCATTCACCCTCCCTTCCCTTCACTTTCTCACTTCACCCCTGTGTTACTTCACCCTTCACCTCCATTTACCCTTATTACTCCACTGTACTCTTCTCTTACTCATTTCATCCATCACTCATTTCACCCTTCACTTACTCATTTCATCCTCCTTACTCACCTCACCTTCCTCCCTTCACCTTCACTTACTCCCTTCACCCCTCACCTCCCCCTCACCCTTCATGCTCACCTCACCCCTTCATATCCCCACCCATCATCTCCTTTTGCCCTTCCTCCATCACCACTCTTACATATTCTATTTCTGATCGCCTCATTTCACCCTACACTTCTCCATTTCACCCTTCACTTACTCCATACCTCACCTCCCACCTCACCTTCCTTCTCCACCCTCACCTTCACCTCCCACCTCACCCCTTCACTTACCCATCTCACACCACCTCACCCTTCACATATTCTATTTCACAGTCACCTCCATTTCACCCTACCTCTCCCATTTCACCTTCACCTCCACCTTGCCCTTCACCTCCCACTACACCTTTCCTTACCCCCTCACCCTTCACTTTAATACCCAAACTCACCTTCCTCCCCACCTCTCACCATTCATTTACTCCTCATCCTTCACCTCTTCGTCACCATTCCTTCCATACCCTTCACTTACTCCTTAACCCTTCATTTTACTCCTCTTCACTTTATCACCTCACCTCCACTTCACCTTCCTTGTTTTCCTTTCACCTCACCCCATTATCCTTTCACCCTTCACCTCCAGCTCACCCACTCCCATTTCACCATTTTACTTACTCCTATTTCACCTTCATACTCCTTCACCCTTCACTTACTCCACTCTTGACTCACCACCTCACCCTGTTTCTCACATCCTTGTCTTCTTCATTTCATCCATTCATTCATTTGCTTCCATTTCATATCACTAATTCATATCACACTTCTTATCCCTTCACCTTCACTTCTCCACTTCATTCACCTCCCTTCACCTTCACCTCAGCCTCCCCTTCACCTCCCACCTCACCTTCACATCTCCCCTCACCTTCACTTACATTCACCTTCCTTACTCCCCTCACTCCTTCACTCCATTTCACCATTCACCTCTATTTCACCCTTCCTTCTCCCACTTCCTTCACCTCCTTCTGTTTCACCTCCTTCCTTCACCTCATATCCCCTTACTCCCCTCACCCTTCTCCCACCTCACCTTCACTTCCTCCATTTCACCCTTCACCTCCAATTCATCCTTCACTTACTCCCATTTCACCTTCATTTCATTTCACCCTTCTTATCACTTCTCTTCGTCTCACATACCTCTTATACTTCACCCTTCTTCATTTCTTATTCATATCACCTTGCATCATTTTACTTACTCTCTTCTCCTTTCAGTTTCAATCCTCTTCACTTATCCTTCCTTCACCCTCCCTTCACCTTCACCTCCCACATCACCTTCACCTCCCTCACCCTTCACTCCACTTCACCCTTCACCTCATTTCACCCTTCACTTACTCCCATTTCACCCTTCACCTCATTTCACCCCTTCACCTCCCACCTCCCTCTCTCCCCTCACCTTCTCACACTCCACCTTACACTTACTCACCTCAATCTTCCTTACTCCCATTTCACCTTCACTTACTCCATTTCACCTCCGCCTCCATTTCACCCTTCACTTACTCCCACATTTCACCCTTCACTTACTCATTTCACCCTTCACCCTCCTTTATTCACTTACTCCCCCACCTTCAACTCACTTCACCCTTCACTTACCCATTTCACCCCTCTCTTATCACCTCTTATTCCCCATTCCTCACCCATTGCCTCCACCTCCTTCACTTCCTGCATTCTTATTCACCTCCTCTTCATTTTCACTTCTCCTCTTCCTTCACTTACTTCATTTCACCTTCACCTCCCTTCACCCCTTCACTTACTTCATTTCACCTACCTGCCTCACCCTTCACATACCCATTTCACCCTTCACTTTACACTCACCCTTCACTTGCTACATCACCATTCCTTATCCACCTCACCTTCACCTCCACCTCACCCTTCACCCTCCATTTCACCTTTCACTTACTCATTTCACCCTTCACATTCACTTCTTCCCTTACTCCACAACACACCCTTCACCCTTCTTACTCATTTCACCGTCACATACTCATTTCACCCCTCCTTATCCTTCACCCACTTCTCTATTTTACCCTTCACTTACTCCTCACCCTTCACTTACTCCATTTTCACCCTTCACTTACTCCATCACTCTTCACCCTCATTTCACCATTTACTACCATTTCACCCTTCCCTTACTCTTCACCTTCTTACTCCACTTCTCTTCACTCACCCACCTCACCCTGCATTTACTCCACTTCACCTTCTCTTACTTCATTCACCCCTTCACTTACTCCATTACACTTCCTCCATTTCACTTATACTAATTCCATTTCACACTTCACTTACTCACTTCACCCCTTGCTCCACTTCTTTCACCTCCCTTCCACCCTTCACTTACTCAATATCCCCCTTCACCTCCCACCTCACCCTTCACATACTCCACCTCACCCTTCACTTACTCACATTTCACCCTTCTTTACTCACCTCCTCTTCTTACTCATTTTCACCATTCACTTCTCTATTTCACCCTTCCCTTATCCCTTCACCTTCACCCTCCAATTCACATTCATACTCACTTCACCCTTCACTTATCAATATCCCCTTACTCACCTCACCTTCACATACTCCTCCTTATCCATTTCACCCCTTCACCTCATTTCATCCTTCTCCATTTCACCTTCACTTACTCCCATTTCACCTTCATATCCCTTCCTCTTGACTCCCGCCACCTCCCTGCCTCCTTCACCTTCCTTCATTTCACATGCCCTCCTTTTACTTTCTTACTCTATTTCACTTTTCAGTTCCATCCTCCCCTCACTTCTTCACCTCCATCACCCTTCCTTACTCCACATCACCCTTCACCCTCACCTCACCCCTCACCTCCACTTCACCCTTCACCTCATTTTCACCTTCGCCTCATTCACCCTTCACTTACTCCATTTCACCTTCTTATCCCTCACCCTTCACATCTCCACCTCACCTTTACTCATGCCTTCCCATCCTTCTCCTCACTCTTCCACTTCTCCAGTTCAACTTTACTCACCCTTCACTTCACTTATTCACCTCACCCTTCACTTACTCCACCTCACCCTTCACTTATTCCATCTCACCTTTGCCTCCACTACCCTTATTTACTCCACTTCCTTTAGTTCACCTCACCCTTCCTTACTCCTCCTCACCTTCTTACCTCCATTCAATTCTCCCACCTCACCTTCACCTTCACTTTACTCTTCACTTACTCCCTCACCCTTCACTTACTCCATCCCTTCACCCCTTCACCCTACATTTCACCTTTCATTCTCCATTTCACTCTTCACTTACTCCCTTCACCTTTCACCTCCCTTCACCTTCACTTACTCCTTCTCCCTTATTCTAGCTCACCCATTACCTCACCTCACCCTCCCCACATCTTTCATTTATCACCTCTTATTTTTCACCCCTTCTTTCACTTCCTTCTCCATCTTGCTCATTACCTCTTCACTCCACTTCACCCTTCACTTACTTCATTTCACCCTTCTCCCTCCCACCATTTCACCTTCACATTTCACCCTTCACTTACTCCATTTCATTCATCACTTACTCATTTCACTTCCTTACTCCATTTCCACCCTTCACTTACTCCTTCCTCTCACCCTCACTTACTCCACTTCACCCTTCACTTACATTTCACCTTCACCTCCAACACCTTCACCTTTGCCTCCTTCCTTTATCATATTCATTTCACACTTCACTTACTCCCTTCACCCTTACTTACTCTACTTCACCCTTCACTTACTCTATCACCTACACCTCAGCTCACCCCTACCCTCCCCACCTCACCCTCCACTTACTCCCTTCACCCTTCACTTACTCCATTTCTTATCCTCCATTTCACCCTTCACTTACTCCCATCACCCTTACACTTATCATCACCCTTCACTTACTCCACTTCACCACTTCACCTCCCACTTCACATATCCACCACCCTTCACTTACTTCATTCACCCTTCACTTACTCCACCACACTCTTCTCACTCCATTTCACCTTCACTTACTCACTTCACCTTCTCTTTCATTTCATCCATCCACCTCCATTTCACCCTTCACTTACTCCATTTCACCCTTCACTTACTCCCTTCACTCTTGACTCACCACCTCACCCCTGCACCTCCACTTCCATTCTTACTTCATTTCACCTTCACTTACTCACACTTTCTTACCTTCTTACTCCATTTCATTTATCACTTATTCATTTCACACTTCACTCTCCACTTCACCCTTCACCTCTACTTCACCTTCACTTATACATCACCCTTCCTCCAGCTCACCCTTCACATACCCTCACCCTCCATATCATTTTCACCATTCACTTACTCCATTTTCACTCTTCACTTACTCCACTTCACCCTTCACTTACTCCACTTCACCCTTCACTTACTATACATCACCCTACACTTACTCCAGCTCACCCTTCACATACTCCACCTCACCCTCCACTTACTCCATTTCACCATTCACTTACTCCACTTCACCCTTCACTTACTCCACTTCACCCACACATAGTCCACTTCACCCTTCACTTACTTAATTTCACCCTTCAATTACTCCACTGTACTCTTCTCTTACTCCATTTCATCCATCACTAACTCCATTTCACCCTTCACTTACTCCATTTCATCCATCACTTACTCCACCTCACCCTTCACACTCCACTTCACCCTTCACTTACTCCACTTCACCCCTCACTTACTCCACCTCACCCTTCACATGCTCCACCTCACCCTTCACTTACTCCACCTCACCCTTCACTTACTCCATTTTACCCTTTCCTCACACCACCTCACCCTTCACATATTCTATTTCACAGGTCACTTACTCCATTTCACCCTACACTTACTCCATTTCACCCTTCACTTACTCCACTTCACCCCTCACTTACTCCACCTCACCCTTCACATGCTCCACCTCACCCTTCCTTACTCCACCTCACCCTTCACTTACTACACTTCACCCTATCCTCCCCACCTCACCCATATTCTATTCTGGGTTTATTTCACCCCTACACCCTCCATTTACCCTTCACTTCCTCACCTTGCCTTCCACTCCACACACCTTTCCTTACCCCACCTCACCCTTCACTTGCCCAAATACCCAAAACTCACCCTTCACTTACTCCCACCTCGCCATTCATTTACTCCTCATCCTTCCCACTTACTCACATTCCCCACTTACCCACTTCACCCTTCACTTACTCCTTAACCTTCATTTACTCCACCTCACCTTCACTTACTCCCACCTCACCTTCTCTTACTCCACCTCACCTCCTTACTGCACTTTACCTTTCACTCTCGCCATCTTCACAGCACTCCCTATGCATGATAGGTAAACATTTAGTGATGAACACTCCTCTAGCTTGATATTAGCTAAACGTGTCGTGTGATCTTGTAATGAGTCACCCTGGCTGTAAACTTCCCGTAATCCGTTCGCGAACGTGTCCCACGTGGTAGCATTCTTTATTGTCGGCTTAAATTCTAGCACGCCTTTCGCGTCACCGCCCAATCGCATACGTGCCGTCCTAAGGCGGCATTCCTCGTATTCCTGAAGGGTATCCGGGAACGCACTTTCAATGTGCCCTAACCACTGTTCCAGCCTATCGGCTGATGTCGCCGGGTCACGGCCATCGCCCTCAAACATGGGTATCTGACTGATTACTTGTGCCGCACTACTCGCTGAGACAGACGTCAGGAAGGGGTCTGGCATGCTGTAGGAGTTGGGAGGTGCTAAGGTGTACGTGAGCGTGGGGGGGGGAGCGGCGAGAGAGGGTGCAGGGTGGTTAAGGGTTAGGGGGGGAGAGTAGGTACTAGTGGATTGTTCAGGGAATGGGAATAAAACGGAAGTCGTCGGTGTAATGTTAACAGAAGTCATATTAGCTTGCGAGGAGGGCTGGGAAGTACTGATCGTGGAAGTCGAAATTGTCAATGTTGACGATGACGTCTGTGGGTGGGACGAGGAGGGGGTTTTACTGACACTTGCCCTGGTTGAGTTCTCGACCATTGTTCCCCGTTACCCAACAATATGTGAACTAGGGAGGGGGGAGTGGATACTGTCACCACTTGTACCACACTGAGGGACAGGAATTATATTACAAATGTTACCACCCTTGTACTGCCTGCTTCGTCAAGATAGTTACGAGTTTACTTTAAAAGGTTCTAACAATCACTGTACTGAACACTAAGGGGAATAGGCGTGAGTTCTTACGTTAAGTGCGCTGCCACCATTGTAATGAGACAAAATCTCACATGAAGAGGTAAGTTAGGAGTTTATAGTAGTAGAGTATTATAGCGAGAGGAAATGGTAGCGTGTCTCGAGGGTGTGATGTCAACACTGTATATTAACACAGGCACAGTACAAGTGTAGTATATAAAACACCAATGCGTGTTACAGCTTTATTTTACTAGTTCAATAGGGGGGATTAATAGGGGGGGTTCGTACACAATTTATGATAGACTATGGTATTCTCGTATAACCTAACCTCACAATTAGAATGGGCACTTCACTAAGTCGATCGTTGGGGAGGTTCGGGATCACTGCACTTCTACAGTCTACACAGCCAGCACTTACTGTTACACGTGGAGTTGACAGCACTTTGTCGATGGACCCAGCTGAGACTTCGTTACACTTAGTGGTGGGCTTCTCTCGAGCGGGACTGGGGACGTGGTAGCTGGCTCTCCTGGTTACAAGACAACTCCCTCTCTGCGAATCCTGAGAGGACTAGGACGTCCTATATATTAGTGCGAGCCGTCAGGTTCAGCTGGTCGGGGGGCAGAAAGGTCTCCGCCCACAATTGACCTGGCCAATGTGAGGGTCAGGTCTGGACTCCTTCCAGAAACCACAAGTCTCTTTCTTCTGGGAAAGGTCATCAGGTGGGGCCGTGTGTATATTGGGAGAGAAACTGGGCGGTGCCCCCCTTACATGTGTGACATGGGAGGGGGAGCCTAGCCGACCTACAATCCTCGGTCAACAACAGAGTCACCTATACTTTTTGACCTCCCTAATGTCGGGTCAGACTGGAGTTTCTGTAGAGATGTAAGTTGTACTTTCTGGAGAAGTCATCAGGTGAGCCGTGTGACATGAGAGCCCTGGTTGAGTTGTGGCCCCTTGAGTTGGGCTCAGGGTTACATTGACCTGGCTAATGTGAGGTCAGGTCTGGACTTTGTTGTTCAGGGATGGGTATTAGCTATATTGGAAGAGAGTCGGCTGGTACCTTCTTACATGTTTTGTTGGGGCCATGTCACATGGGAGGAGCTAGAGCTGATTACAATCATGGGTCAGCCACAGAGTTACCTATACTTTTGACCTGGCTAATGTCGAGGTCAAGTCTGGCTTTCCTACTTGATGTAGCTGTGGTCCTGACAACCCCTCACTGCAAAATCCCCAGGGCCTGATGAAATTTTCCCTCGAGTCTTGAAAGAGTGTAGGGAACAGATTAGCGGACCCCTCATAAACTTATTTACAAAATCATTAGACACTGGAGTTGTGCCAGACTTGTGAACACGCAAATGTAGTACCCATATTCATAAAGGGAGACAGAGCATCAGCGTCCAAATTACCGGCCGATCAGTTTGACGTCAGTAGTGGGAAATTTCTTGAATCAATTGCAGATAGCATCCGATCGCATCTAGAAAAGCAAATTAATCAACGACTCTCAACATGGGTTTACAAAGGGAAAATCTTGTCTAACAAATTTGCTAACGTTTTTTAGGAAAGTCTTCGAGGTAGTAGATAATGACGAAAATTACGATGTTATTTACTTAGACTTTAGCAAAGCATTTGACAGAGTACCAAATCAGAGGCTTCAGAAAATTAAGGCTCACGCGATATCGAGAAAGTTTTAAATTGGATAAAATCATGGCTCACAGATAAAACGCAGAGGGTCAGCGTAGATGGTGTTAAATCTGATGGGGCCGTAACCAGTGGGGTTCCCCAGGGGTCAGTACTAGGCCCACTCTCGTTCATAATCTACATAAACGATCTAGATACTGGGATCAGCAGTGACATAAGCAAGTTTGCGGATGACACCGAAATAGGGCGGCAGATTCGTTCAGGGCAGGATGCAAATGCACTACAGGAGGATTTAAATAAACTGCAGGGGTGGTCTGAGAAATGGCAAATGAAATTCAACACCAGCAAGTGCAGCGTACTTAATATTGGAAGAACAAATACTGTCAATGTATACAGCCTTAACAGCATCAACCTAGAGAAGTCGACATAACGAAAGGACCTGAGGGGTGCCTAAGCGGACTCGACCTGAAAACGTGTTAATGTTCGAAATAAGGCAAACAGAGTATTGGGTTTTATATCTAGAAGTGTAAGTAACAAGAGTGCAGAGGTCTTATTGCAACTATATCTTGCGCTAGTCAGGCCGCACCTCGATTATGCTGTTCAGTTCTGGTGCCCCTATTATAGAATGGATATCAATTCACTAGAGTCGGTGCAGCGAAGAATGACAAAAATGATTCCAGGACTTAGAAACCTTCCACATCAGGATAGGTTAAAGAAACTTAACTTGCATTCCCTAGAAAGACGAAGAGTGCGGGGAGATATGATAGAAGTGTTTAAGTGGGTGAGAGGAATCAATAAATGGGATATAGATAAAGTTCTTATAATATCCGAACAGGATAGGACTCGGAGCAACGGATTCAAGTTGGACAAGTTTAGGTTTAGGAGGGAAATAGGAAGAAACTGGTTCACAAATAGGGTGGTGGACGAGTGGAACAAGCTTACCAACTTTGTAGTGAGTGCGGGAACTCTGGAAAGTTTCAAAAGGAGGCTAGATAGATTCATGGATGATAGAGAGTGGTAGTAACTCTCGACAGGAGCTGCCATGCACAGGCCAACCGGCCTATTGCAGACTCCTTATTTTCTTATGTTCTTATGTTCTTATGTTCTTATTTAAGCTACATTACATATTATACATTCACGTAATCTACACAATTTATAGATTTCATATCATTCATGAACTATATTTAATTCATAAAATTTGCACGATATATTATTACCTATGTTCAATACAATAATAACAATAATACCTGTAGTTATCCTCTGGGTATCATCCATTCTAACTGGGAACACAGCTCACATGCATCTAACTCGCTCAGCTCACACACAGCTCACACACAGCTCTGTCACAAACATCCTACTCACACAGCTCACACAAACATTAAAAAAAATTTATAACAAAAACCACGTATTATGGTGTATGTAGTTGTTGCGTCCTGTAAATCGGAGAGAGCAATTGTGCTTCACTTTGCCGTAATGCAGCTATTATGATGTTGTTAAGAGGTCTACATCCTGCACATAAAAGTCACTTTAGAATATAAAGTAGTGGTGATGATTTACAGAAAAAGAGTATACAACTGTTGGGTCATCCTTAATACTTGCTGAAAACTCCTTAATACTCTTGATAACCAAGGAACTTTGGGCTAAAACTCATTTTTTTTAAGCTAAGTAGCTCTAAAGTAATAGATTTATTGAAAAATAACATTCAATAAATGTTCTTCTAAATCACATAAACAGTAGTTCCCTATTTGTTATGTTATTTAATTCTGACTAACGCCAGGATTTTTTCAGCAAAGAGAAACCTCAGTCCCTCAAAGGGTTAAAGCTTTCTCACTTCATCTTTTAAAGAACAGTTTCGCTTTTGGATATTTTATTAAGACTAACGCTAGGCGATTTTATTCGGATTAGAGAAATATCAGTCCTTCGTTTTGATTTGTATAAGTAATCCATCGCAGAGCGCGATCCCTGTGCTGGCGCCTCCGCCTCCCACAACCCCGCTTCTCCTAGCCTTTGAAAATGTGAATGTTATATATCTGGCCGAACATATATTTATCTACTCTTAACACCAGAAAAATTTTTACTTCATGTAATACTGAGTGACCTGACAGTGTTTGTCAAGGTGTGAAATACGACTCCTAATGTGAACGCATCTGCCAGGTGGTGTATTATTATTATTATTATTATTATTATTATTATTATTATTATTATTACTGATGTGGCGTCCTTCTTTTACACACACACAACCTTTATTTCATTCCCCCTTCCGATTCGGATGCTCCTTTATACATTTTTCATTGTTCACCTAAGTTTCTCATTTCTGTCTCTCTCCTGACACTCACAGTTCTGACTCTCAGCTATCCAGCTGTCCCTCACAATTTTCCCTCTCTCAGCTGTCCCTCACAGTTCTCCCTCTCCATCTGGCAGCTCAGCGTATCTCTCTCTCTGTAAGCAGTGTGAATTCCCAACATTTCCGGGCCATTGGTCGTCTTCCCCCACACTGCTACATCAAGCTCGTCCCGCTCTGGCGGGCTCTTGATGACACCGCCTCAGAGTACAGCGGCCTTGCCTCTGGGCCCTTTAGCTGGCCCCAGCGTGAACAGGAGTACTCAGTAGGTCCTCACTTCCAGATATACTCGTATCCCCTTCTTCTAATCATCATGTAGTGCATAAGAAAAAAATGTCTCATAAAACCAGTTTGGTGTTTGTAGTGACATACATCGTAAATTATGGAGAGAACATGGTCAACGGCAAGTGTTGCAGGTTTCTCCTGATAACATCCTCACTAGAAGAACATATCAATGGTGTTTATTGGTATCTTCGTTACTTTCAGTATATATTCTCACTGGTCTTAGTGGAAGCTCGTGTCTGGCAGTCGTAGTGCTACAAAAATTATACTGTCATCACTCATCACTCACTAGAAGTTAATATAATTATTCCACTTCTGAATGTGCTGACTCCATCTCAGTGTAGCTCGTGTCAGTTTCAGAGTCCCTACTCGGGTATGCAAAAATGTGTAAATTACTGATGGTCCTGGCACTCGCGCCCCTTCATGCATATTCACTTTACCAAGAAATGAACGATTCATAAATCGCTTAACTTTATATCTTCGATGGAATTATGTAGCTGCCTCCCTCTAGTTATTTTTTGTTCATCATAATGTAAAAGTACGAAATGTCAGGCCACCTCTGTAAGTTATTTATTCAAGTGTGTAGTAGCAATTTACCGAGAATCGCAGCTCTCTAAGTTAATTAACATTTCACAGGATATCAGTGTATGATAATTTCACATTTAGAATAATTAGAAGTCAACGAAAGTGCCTGAAAATACCCGGGAACTAGCTAATGTGTCAGATGGGTGACCGCACAACTCCTTTGGGATATGACAATATGTGGTTTTCCGCGTTGTGAACACTTCTAGAGAGACTGTATCGCCATCCTAATGTACTTAAGGATATTTATGGCTATGACTATTAGTATTCGTTACTATCCTACAAGAAAGACTCAAATGAAGCATGAAGTATCAAGGGTGAGTGGTGTAAATTACATCGTCAGTGGTAATGAAGTAAGCTGCATGCATGCTTCACCAAAAAATAAACAGATATTCAAAGAGACAGACAGATGGACAGTCGTACATTTGCCATACCATAATGAGCTCCACCCCGCGGGAGTATACAGGGGTGTAAATACATTAATGATAAGGAATTACCTTCATTATTGAAAATATAACTAGTAATTCCATCAATCCAATTAATGGTGTCGAGGCCATCACTCCCAGGTGCCAGTTAGTCCACATGACACAGCATATACACACATATTTGTTCCTGTTACATAGTTCGACAATAAATTTTTATGACCAGAATTCGTCACCAATTATATTTTTTCAGTCCCCCCTAAAAAGGAGATATTTCTACTATCCGTAACGGTTACACTCACATATTATGCATTTTGAATTTTAATAAATCTCGTCATCACGTTGATGTCACCCACATCTGAATGTGTTACAGCTGCATTGAAACGTAACATAAAACAGAAGTATATCAGTCATTACCATACTTTATGAATTAACAACACTCACCATAGCCTAGTCCCTTCTTACTACTGAATAAGGAAATGTTGCCAATCTTATCACGAAAAGCCCGTGTGACCCGATAGGGCTCACAAGCAACCGGGATCAATACTTGATTTCACCTGACTGGCTTCCCATTCACCTGATTACTTTCCCCGCCAGGTTGAAACCTTCTCTGTCAAGTGTATCCTAACGTGATTTCTTCCACTATTAGCTGATTGATCTTCTTCTTCTTAAGCCAATTAATCTGCTTTTAAGGTGATTAGTGTTCTAGATAGCTAATTACCTACTCTCTCACTTAATACCCTGGACTCCGCCGTGTGTCATCTTACTATATTTCGTCAGTTACTCACCACTTCTACTAGCCGACTGTTACTTCTGTTAACTGACTGTTACTTCTGCTTGCTGAATATAACTTCTGCTAGCTGACTATTACCTCTGCTAGCTTTCAACTGATCATCTCTTTGTTTTAATCAATTATTAGTCTCTCCTGTCAGCAGAACACTCTCGTCAGCAAAAAGTTTTCCCGCCAGCTGTGGAACGACTGATACAGTTGGCAATGTCAAAGAAATTATAAAAGTTTGTCACTACAGATATTAAAAAAGTCGGTGAATGTCTTAGTGACTCATGTCTCTGTGTAACAAAGGGACTTACAGTTAAACTTCCATTTAACGGATAACAATCTAATGGCTATAGTCTTTTATATAGAGGTTTCGTATCTAATGTACCTCGATATAATGGATCGTATTCTCCCCCACTACCATTCCTCACCCTCACTAACCATTCCTCACCCTCACTAACCATTCCTCACCCTCACTACCATTCCTCACTATTTCTCATTATATGCACCAATATTTACCACTATCGTCTGCCTTCATTATTATAAACACCAATATCGGTTCACTTCTCCCCAGATCACTGTTATTTTTGTTAGGTTGCGTTCGAGAGTCTAAGCTTAATTAATCTGGGAAGTATGAACAATAGCTATATATCAGTGCCAATAGTTAGTTAGTTTTAATTAGTTTAATATTTCAGTCAGTCAGTCAGTCAGTTAGTTAGTTAGTTAGTTAGTTAGTTAGTTAGCTATAGAATTATTCACGTAAACTATAATCCTTCCAGCTCCTACATCACTATTGAATTACTCTGGTCAGTTGTGTATATTCCCAACACAATTAACATGGGTCAATGCGGTAGTAAGTTATTTCAATTATATCATACGATAAATTTTTAAATAATATAACGGTGGCCAGTATACTTCTGCATGCTATTGTATTTTCTATACATTTAAATGGTAATACGGTATTTTACAGTGTGTGTGTATGTGTGTGTGTGTGTGTGTGCGTGGGTGTGCGGAGAGAAACACATTCATGAAGTTGGCTTTGCCATCCGCTAATGAATCTTACATAGGCTAACTGAAATGCCTGTTGGGATCAATGAGCGCACCATGACACTCCGAGTCCGTACTGATTCACTCACGGCATGCCTTCATCAGTGCTTACGCCCCAACAGCGGATGCAGAGGATGACATCAAGGAGGCCTTTAACGCCAACCTTCTCTATCTCTAGAGAAGATAAGGTTGTGCTCCTTGGTGACTTCAATTCCAGAGTTGGCAGAGATGCTGACATTTGACAGGGAATCATAGGGAGAAATGGACTAGGCAAGTGTAATCCCAACGGCCTACTCCTCCTCAGCAAGTGTGCTGCACACAACCTCACTATCACCAATACCTTGTTTAGGCAGGCCTACAAGTTCAAGGGTTCGTGGTAACACCACAAGATCTAAACATTAGCATCTCAATGACTACATCATTGTTAGAGAAAGAGATTGCCGAGATGTCATCATCCGAGCCATGCGTAGCTCAGACCAGTGCGACACTGATCATCAGCTCGTCAGAGCCAAGCTCTCACTTCACGTCACCCCAAAATGGCGGAGGCAACAAGCCTCAAGAAGAGGTTTTAACACTAAGTGTCTGGAGGATCCAGCGGTAGAATATGCTTTCAGAGAGCAGCTCGAACATGGGCAACACCCAACCCAAATACCAATACCGAATGGATATTCTCGATACTGTCACGACAAAACCTGCAGAAAGACTCAGCCAGATCGAAAGAATACACCAGGACTGGTTTGATGAAAATGACCCGGAAATCAATGTACTTTAACTGACTGGCAGAACAACAACCCTCAGTCTCGGAGGAAGGCTGATACCTTCCGCAAGAAGAAAGCGGTGGCCCACTGTGAACTTCGCAATCTAAAGTACGACTGGTTTACAAATAAAGCATGTTAAACGTAAAAATTTGATCATCAACCCAAGATGCACGATTTATTTATTTTTTTCAATTCCACTAAAAAAAATTGTAGGCCAGTCACTTATGGCGCAGCCCCCCCCTCTGTTCATCCGAAGGTAACTCCGTAATTAAAGACGTAGAAGGCATCCTTCATCGTTGGAAAGAGCACTACCATTCGCTGCTCAACCGAAACACCGATGTGGATGTCCTGACTATCCAGCAGGTCCCTCAGCATCCAGAGCTGACTCATCTCGCCTGTCCTCCATCCATGGATGAGGTAGCTATTGTCATCAGACAGATGACAAATGACAAAGCCTCAGGGCCTGAAGGAATCCCAGCCGAGGTGTATAAAGCAGGAGGACCTCTGCTATCAGTTGTCTCCACTCTCTCCTGGAGAATATATGGGAAAAGGAAGAAATCCCCAAGCTCTTAAAGACACCTCCATCGTCAATATTAATAAAACAAAGGAGTCCGGTCAGACTTTGGCAACTACTGCGGGATCTCGCTGCTGTATGTAGCTGGGAAGATTATCGCCCGAGTCCTCCTAAACTGACTTCTTCCTGAGGCGGAAAAATTCCTTGCAGAATCCCAATGCGGCTTTAGACCATCACGTGGCACCACTGACATGATCTTTGCTGCCGGTCAGATACAGGAAAAGTGCAGAGAACAGCGTCGTGATCTGTACATGGCCTTCATCCACCTAACGAAGGCCTTCGACTCGGTCAACAAGGAAGCACTCTGATGGATTTTCAGCCGTTTTGGCTGCCCACCAAAATTCATCGCCATTGTGAGGCAATTCCACGTTGACATGAGCGCCAGTGTCCTGCACAATAGGACCCAGTCAAAGTTCTTCCCCATCCAAACGGGGGTAAAACAAGGATGTATACTGGCACCAACTCTCTTTTCCATTTTCTTGGCTGCCCTCCTTACTCGTGCCAGTGCCAATTTAGCTGGTGGGGTGGACATCGAGGACCAGATGAAGGGTCTTTTCAACATAAGACGACTCCAGGAAGGAACAAAGGTGTCGGCAGCTTCCATTGCTGAACTTCAGTATGCAGACTACCTCACCCTTTTCGCTCACACTGAACGCGACCTACAGGAGACCCTGAACACCTACACAGATGAGTATGCACACTTCAGCCTTGAGGTGAATGTACGTAAGATTCGGATTCTCTTTCAGCCTGCCCAGGGTTCAGGCACACCTCCACCATCCGTCCAGCTTAACGGTACTAACCTCTCTAATGTTACCCACTTTCGGTATCTCGGTTCCCACCTGTCCACCACCGCGGACATCGATGAAGAGATTCAGGATCGGATCAGATGTGCATCTCAAGCCTTTGGCAGACTCCAAAACCGTGTCCTCAGCTGTAGGGAGCTGAAATTATCTACAAAGTTACACGTTTATCAAGCAGTAGTCCTCCCCACCCTGCTATATGGCAGCCAGACATGGGTCACATACAGGAGGCACCTCAAGGCACTTGAAAACTTTCACCAACGTAGTCTACGTTCCATCCTCCGAGTTCGCTGGGAAGACAAGAGAACAAATGCCAGTAGTCTTGCTGACACCAACTGTAGAAGCATCGAGGCTACCATTATCCATGAACAGCTACGCTGGACTGGCCATGTTACCCGCATTGAAGACAGTAGACTGCCAAAGCAGCTACTTTACAGTCACCTAACGAATAGTAAACATAACGCCGGCGGGCAACTGAAAAGGTATAAGGTTAGTCTTAAGACAAACCTCAAAAAAGTGCCAAATCGACCCCCTCACCTGGGAGACGATTACTCCACACCGTAACGTTTGGAGGAGCACTACACAATAAGGTGTCAGTACTTTCGAGTTAGCCCGACTGCATAACGAGGCAGACAAGCGCCACCGCCGGAAAGACGCTGCCGCCGCCCCTCCCTCACAAGATGTAGCCCTCCACATGTGCAACATCTGTGATCAATCCTGCCGGTCCCGTATCGGCCTTTTAAGTCACCTCAGAACTCACCAACCGAGGTCACATACTTAATAACTCATATCATTGTTTCATAGCTGGATGATCGTCATACTCGATAGTAGTAATAATAATAATAATAATAATAATAATAATAATAATAATAATAATAATAATAATAATAATAATAATAATAATAATAATAATAATAATAATAATAATAATAATAATAATAATAATAATAATAATAATAATAATAATAATAATAATAATAATCGGTTTATTGAAAGAGCATAGCAGCCAGAAGGCTGAAAATATACAGTTATATAATTGGGGAATGGGTTTCGATTTACAAATATTATACAAGTAACATAAGTGATACAAATAAGATATATAATAACTAGATGGGGAAAAGCTCAAACTACAGGGCATTTCAACATAGTGACAGTGCATGAAGTAGGATTTACTGGGAATGAATACACTGGTTTATTACAAGTTATTGATAATTTTTACAATGGTTGGGACTGGGCTGTTCTTATAGCGATCAGTTCGTGCACGTATGGACTGGATGCGGTTGTGGTGTCGAACAGCAATTCTCGGGCTAGGGATCTCAGGTGGTAGAAAGAGCCGGTGTCGAGGATGGTGCAGAAGCTTCTTACCAAATTTGCAGATGAGGTCGTGGTGATGGTCAGTGAGAGTCGAAAGGGTCAGTGTGTTGAGCGCTTCTTGATATGTGGAGTAGGAAGGGGAGAGAATAATCTTGCATGCCCTCTTTTGCACTTTTTCTAGGTGTTTACGTTGTGTGGCATTTAAGGAGGAAGACCAGGTAGGGGAGGCATAGGTGAGCTTAGGAAGTATGAATGTTGAGTAAACACCGAGGAGCTCGTGTACAGGAACTCCGAGGGACTTGAGTCGGCGGAGGAGGTGGAGGCGGAAACTGGAGGATTTGACAACTTCACTGACGTGTGGTTTCCAATTTAGTTTTTTGTCTATGGTGACGCCGAGGAGCTTAGTGGAATCTACAACCTGGAGTGTGTTGGGACCTAAAGTAATGGAATGGGTGGGACAATGTCGGAAGAGAGGTTGATGTGCATAACCATGGTCTTGGTATGATTGATGGTGACGTGGTTGTTGGTGGCCCAGTTTTGGAGACTGTTCAATAAATCCTGAAGGGCGGTATAGTCGGGAGCAGAATTGTTGACGCTGATCCCAATGGTGGAGTCGTCGACATATTTCAAGCGAGTAGGGGTTTCTCTTAGGGCATCATTGATAAACATAAGGAAGCAGAGTGGTCCCATCTTGGTGCCTTGGGGGACGCCACAACTGAGTGACTGAAAGGTGGAGACAGCCCCTCAGAAGCGTACAGCTTGGCGTCGGTCACTGAGGAAGTCTGTAAGCCATGGTATAAGACTTCTCCGAAGCCCGAGGTCAATAGCTTTGTTGATGATTAAATTGTGGTCGACTAGGTCGAATGCTTTAGTGAAATTAATGAAGGCGACAGCTACAGACGTTTTTCGTTTCTCGAGATGGCGGTATATGTAATCGAGAAAGCTGACAAGACAGTGAGTGGTGGAGGAAGCTTTCATATTGCCAAATTGCTGAGGGTCTACGACTCCTGCAATATCAGCATAAGCCCAGTCGAACACAAAACTTTCACAGATTAGGCTGGGTATTGGGGTAATTGCAATAGGTCGTAGCTGATTTAAGGATTGTGGGTTGGTTGACTTGGGCACTGGTGATACATAAGAGGTCTTCCAGTCAGCTGGGCATCTGGTAGTGTGAATATATGTGTGTGTGTGTGTGTGTGTGCGAGATAAGTAAATTATAACAGTATGTGTGTGAACAGTTGTACTATCCAATATTACCATTATGACTGAGCACACCGGCATGCAGTGCTATCAGTTCGGCGGTGCATCAAAACACAGAATCATTCATAACAAGATATTAATTCGCAACACTAATTGTAAAGGCCTGGCCTTTGGGATATTGTGAGAGGTTGGAGTCATAGACCACGTTCTTTATAGACTTTATTCTAACAGCGTCAGCTGGAGACTGGCAACAGGGCGCTGCCAAAGACAAGCCCCCATCTCAACATGGGAAAACATATCGTACGATGGTACAATCTTACATCTCCCCCCCAAGTTAAAAGGAAATGACAATGCACATTTGAACTAACAAAAGGAAAACAATGCATTCATAGAAACAACAATAATGCAGGAAAAACGAGTCAAACAAAGGAAAAAAACAAAAACAAAACAAAAACAAAAAAAACCTCTAAACTGATTTTACATCACATACACTACACCACGTAGTCCGTCAACCAGCCCGGAGGCCTACGGCCTCTCCTGGGCCTGGCCGCGCTCGACTGGGGAGGGGCCGTGGGTGCGGAGGAGGGCGCGGGTATGGAGGGCACAGCAGAAGGGGGCCCAGGAGGCACAGCTTGGTGCACCACCGGAGTAGTAGGCACAGGTGTGGAGCCGTTTCGCAGGTGGCGTCTGTTGCGGATGGACACCCTGCCACTGCCACTCAACCTGACGGCATACTGCCTGTGAGGGCGGGCTTCCACCACTATGCCTGTCCTGTCCCAGAGCTTGGTAGCTGCGTCCTGCACACGCACCTGCGTGCCCACGACTAGGGGAGCCAGCTGGCGGGATACCTCCCTCCGCGACAGGACCCCATCCTGTGTTTCGGCCAAGCGCACCTCCCTCATACGAAGTGCCCACCGCCAGTGCTGGTCCACCTTATAGTGCTGTCTGGCCACGGGAACGCCGTCACGGAGCTGGCGGCCGGTGGCAAGTTGGGCGGGCGACTTGTTCACCCCCCGCAGAGGCGTGTTCAGGTACTGGAGGAGGGCCTGGGATGTCCTATCGCAGTCCAGGCTACCCCCGGGCCCAGTGTTATCCCTGAGGAGCCTCTTGGCAGCCTTGACCCCAGCCTCTGCCCTGCCATTGGACTGGGGGAAGTGGGCCGACGAGAGGCGCACCTCGACCCCCCATGACTTGAGGAAATCTGTCATCTCAAGGCTGGCAAGGTTGGTACCTCCATCTGTGGAGATCTGCTCAGGTACCCCCCACCTCGTGAAGTAGGCCCGCAGACTGGCGATGATTTTTCCAGAGGTGGCCTCGTTGGGGAAGTGGGCGATCTCCAGCCAACCTGTCAGTCGGTCAGCATATGCTAGGTACGTGCGGCCCTGCAGGTGGAACAAATCGGCCACCACTTGTTGAAAGGGATAGTCTGGCGCTGGGGTCAGAACCAACGACTCCGGAGGCTGGGAAGGGGCGTGGGTCTCGCAAGCAGCACACCGGGACCGATGATACTGCAGGTCACCCTCCATGCCAGGCCAATAGACAGACTGCCGGGCCCGCCTGAGCATTGAGTCGAGGCCCTGGTGCCCCACATGCAGGTTAACGGCGACCCGGTGGCGGAGGGAGTCGGGGATGACAAGGCGCACGCAGCCCTGGTCAAAGGTGTAGGTGACCAAACCCCTGACCACAGCCAACCTGTCCCTCACCGAGAAGTACGGGCGCAGACAGGCCACCTCCTGTGACTTGTGGGGGTGCCAGTCGCCCGCCAGCACCCTCGACACCAGAATCTGGTACACTGGGTCGTCAACCGCCGCTTTGCATACTGTGTCTTCGTCCATAGTGATGCACCCATCCTGATCCAGTGCTGCGATTGTGACTGCACACACTGCAGCGCACAGGTCCTCCTCTTGGTCCATGTCCTCCGCATCAGGTGCCGCCCTGAGGGAGGGGAAGCGGGATAGGGCGTCAGCTGCACAGTTCCGCTTCCCTGGCAAGTATTTGACCGTGAATCGGTACTGCAGGGTCTTCTCCTTGAACCTGAACAGGCGCGGATTCGCCACATCCGTGAAGGCTCTGTCCCCTAGCAAGCCAACTAAGGGGCGGTGGTCCGTCACCAGAATGAGGTTCGGGCAGCCAAGGAGGAACAGCCTGGCCTTGCGCAGGCACCACACCACAGCCAGGGCCTCCCCTTCTACTGCAGCATAACCGGCCTCGGCCGTGCTCAGATGTCGGCTACCACACAGAGCCAACCGCCACCCTCCTCTGCAGCAGAAGGGCGTCTCTGGAGAGGCACAGGCACAGTATTGTTGCAGGACGACGAAGCCGATGCCCTCCCTGCTCCAATCAGTGACAGCTGCCGTAGGCCTGGATTTGTCGTAGTACACCAAGCCGTCTCTGGCCAACTGACAGATGGTGTCCTGGGCCTGGCGAAACTTGAGCCGCAGCTGGTCGTCCCAATACACCTGCTTGCCCACTGGCTTCTTGAGGAGCTCACGGAAGGGCTCCATCACAGGTGCAGTGGCAAGGAAGGGAGCCAACTGATTAACCAGGCCATGCCAGGACCTGATGTCAGTGATTGATGGCTGATCCGGCATGGGGAAGTCCTTGATGGCTGACAGACGTTGGGCAGTGGGCTGGTACAGGTCCCACCCCAGGAGGAAACCCACAAACTCAGCTTCTCTCCTGCAGAACAAGAACTTTTCTGGTTTCAGCGTGATACCTGTGCGAGCGCAGGTCTCCAGAAAATCGTAAGTGTGCCAGAACGCCCCCTTCACACTGGAGTCATAGAGGAGAGTGTCATCCACGCACTTGTACTTGCGGGGCACATCCTGAATAGCGTCGTCAAACCTCTTGGTGTAAGCATCTGACGCTGAGCAATGTCCCATGGGCGTCCTGCAGTATCGAAAACGTCCCCACGGCGTGATGAATGTGGTCAGGCGTCTACTCTCCTCCTCCAACTCCACTTGATGAAATCCCCAAAAGGCGTCGGCGACGGTTTTGAACGAGTGCACTGGCACCCCAGACACCATGTCGAATGGTGCAGGTGTGTGGTGCGTCTCCCTCAGACAGCTTGCATTGAGGCGTTGGAAGTCCACAGTGCGCCTGGGCTGACCGTTTTTCTTGGCCACCACGACCATCCTGGCGCACCACTCCGTAGCCTCACCAGCAGGCACTGGCTGGATGACGCCTCTCCTGACGTCCTCCTCCAACTGGGCCTTCACCTCCGCTTCCCAGTGTTTCGGAACGGGAGCGGGTGTGTGACAGGCATAGGGGGTCGTGCCGGGCGTCAGGTGGATACGGTGAGGGGGACCAGTCATGACTGGCAGTGGGGACCTGCTGGTGTTGAATGCGGTAGACGAAAAGTGCGTGAGTAGCCATGCCTCCAGCCTGGCCACATTCTCCTCCAAAGGAGGCAAGGGTATCTCAACTGGCCTCGGCGGGAAACGGCTGCTCTCAGGTAAACGGTTCGGAGGTGGATCGTCGGCAGTGTGCCGCTCCCCTCCATCGCCCACGGCAGCCACAGCACGTCTATGGAGCGGGAAGTCGACAGGCACCAAGTTGAGGCACTTGCAGGCCTCCAATGACAGATAGAGGGCCTTGGCTGTCTGCACGAAGTAGACCTCCTGGACGGTGGACCCCTCGTCCACACCGAGGCGGCAGGGGGCGGACCCCAGACACTTGAGCTGTTTGTTCGCCACGTCCCTTAAGCCATTACGGGCCCGAAGTTGCCCCGGACACAAACCGATGTCCCGGAGCAGGGATGCGCCTGCCACACACACCATAGCACCCGTGTCGGCTACAGCCAGCACAGGGGTGGCGGGGGAATTGCCCCCGGCCTGGGACATGAACACTTGTAACCTGGGGTGGCGGGATAGCTGGGCTGTTGCCACTGTAACAGCGCCTGACACATCCACAGGAGCACTTAGGGCTGACTTACTCCTACAACACCTTTTGAAGTGACCAACCTTACAGCAATTGCGACATGTAGCCCCACTTGCAGGGCAGTTACTTTTACCAGAGGCATGTGACACGCCGCAGTTACCACAGTGCACGCGACTGGGGTGTCGAGGTCGGGCGGCAGCTACCTCAGACTCACCGGTGACGTCATCACCAACCGCCACTGCCTCCGCGGCTGTTCCCACCACTGCCTGGCCAGACATACGACACAATACACCAGCATCTCTCACTGCTGCCTCAAATAACATGCATTTGTTTCTAAGCACTTCAACACTATTATAACTAGAGTACCCCTGGAAAATTTCCCTTTTCAACACTGGGTTACTCAGGCCCACCATAACTTTACGTAATAGCATGTACTCAGAGAGGTCGTTATCACAGGTGGGACATTTAAATTCACACTCCACTGCCTCTGAGAAGCATCGTTGAAAATACCTTTTCATGGGCTCCTCTTCACCTTGTTTGCTGTTGAAAAACTCGTTCCATTTCACAGCTTGGTTTGAAGATTGAAGAACCATTCCACTGATGGCGTCCAGGGCTTCTTTGGGAGAGAGCTGCTCCCACTGACCGCTGGGGTATCTCGAGTCAATCACCCTTTGGAGTGCGGGGACGCAGTTCAGGCGAATGTGGAGTGTGGCCACCAGTTGTGGCTACCCGTTCAACAGCACCCATGACTCCATGGACCGCCTCCATGTCCTAAACGCAGCTGCTGGCATTTCTGCCTCACACTTCTCTGGAGCGACAGCTGCTGAGGGCTTCATGACCGGCATAGAAGCATGACCACCGCTAGCACCTAGAGACGCCATCTGAGCCATCAATGCACTCATGGCCTGCTGCTGGGCGCGCGTGGTGTTCCCGGCCGGTGTAGAGAAGCCCTGGCGTCCCCTTGAGGGCGTCGAGAATCGTGGACGTGTAGGGGCCATGTCAGCGTTCTTGTCAGGGCTGTAATGGCGTGTCGGGCCCCGACATATCCTACTCACTGCGCCATGTGAGAGGTTGGAGTCATAGACCACGTTCTTTATAGACTTTATTCTAACAGCGTCAGCTGGAGACTGGCAACAGGGCTCTGCCAAAGACAAGCCCCCATCTCAACATGGGAAAACATATCGTACGATGGTACAATCTTACAGATATAAATCTCTTGCCAGCCTAATCAGGATCTTATAAAAAGGAAAGTCAAGAACCATGGGTTTCCAAGGAGTAACAAACAGCTGTTAGAGATTGACATCTCTTTACTACGAAAATAATCACAATAATTTACTCTGACACCACTCACACAAATGTTAAATAAACAGCACTGAAGTCAAACAATTACTTAAAACAAAACAATCAATACAACAAAGTACAGGTATTTCCTACGGCTGCAGATGAATCTTCCTCCTAACCAGCACGGTGGAATGTTCTGGTAAAGCGGTGAATCGCTCTCAGGGGGAAGGTCCAGGGCAGCTTCCTCACTTGGTGCAGGCGTTGGTGGGCGATGTCTTGCCACACAGGAGAGACGCCAGGGCACGGACGGTGAATAGGGCGTGGAGGAAATGGCGATCACTTGGCAGCCGCGGCAGTAGCTGGAGTAGGTGACCCGAGTTGACAGCCGAATAGTGAAGGACTGGGGAATCAGCCCACGAGCCCCAGGAACCTCAGATGAGTACACAACCAGAGTTGGAATCGAACAGCGGGGTGAAGTAACAGCTGTGGTGACGGAGGGATTGTGTCTGCCGTGCGGTGAGGCAGCAGCTACTTTCTCACCTCTGTTTCCCCTCGTAGTGGGGCAGCGGACAAGCAAACGAGCGGCGGATAACCTACCCGCTCGTTGCAGCCCTTACACTAATGAATCATCAAACAAGATAAAATATAGAAGTAAGACAACGTAATTACAATACAGCCTCGGTATGATGTTAACATCCTTCTGGCCGCCATCTTCGTGTAGTTTCATAAATGTGTGATACTTTGTAACTTTTCTAGTCAGGAGGAGAATTTTAGGTAACCGGGAAGAAAGTTTTAAAATCCGGACCCGCGGAAGGTGCGATGAGATAGACTGAGAGGTGAGGAGGGAAAATTGAACCAGAGGAATGGGGTAAAACTCTGGATGAAGAAAAGTGGGAGGAGGATGTAAGAGAGAGAAGAAGACCATAATATGAAGTTAAAACAGAGGAAATGATGATGAAAGAAAAGAAATTGAAGGATGGAACACAGAGAGGCGGGGGAGGGAGGGATAGAGGAAGGTGAGGAGGATTGTGCATGAAGGGTGATAATGTAGGTTACTAGGTGTCACTTCCTCAAAGTGGAGGAATGAATACCCTTGTGTGAAATTCTGAAGACAACGAGCATGGATAATGTAGCTTTAGATCACACCTTGGATGATTCTAGGAAGAAATGAACATAGAGAGAGAGAGAGAGAGAGAGAGAGAGAGAGAGAGAGAGAGAGAGAGACAGACAGAGAGGGAAGAATCCGATAATTATGCTTTAAATAAATTGTTGTATATATTTTGCCTTCCTAACAATCCACCTACACATCGCATTATGAAATGGATAATATAAAATTGCTTGATATACCTATTCTCTAATATTTCTTATTTCAGCTCTCGAATCAACGAAAAGATTTGACACAAAAAATGAAAGTCCCAGTTCTTTCTAAGGCAGAGGAAACACTTTCATTTTTACAGATACATGAAAAAGAGAGAATTTCCCAGAGGACTGTTCCCGCGTGATGTGTCGCCTCAGAAGCGCCTCTGTAACTTTCGAGGACGCGAACGACAAGAGTCAAGCCAACGACCACGTGTTTGTGCGGCAGCTGATGTTGAGTCATCACACCACGATCAATACCAAGGCTGGTGACCCTCGAGTCGTGATGTTGAGGTATATGTGGTGGTGTTGTGGTATGTGTGGTGGTGTTGTGGTATATGTGGTGGTGTTGTGGTATGCGTGGTGGTGTTGCGGTATGTGTAGTGATGTTGTGGTATGTGTGGTGGTGTTGTGGTATGTGTAGTGATGTTGAGGTATATGTGGCGGTGTTGTGGTATGTGTGGTGGTGTTGTGGTATGCCTGGTGGTGTTGCGGTATGTGTAGTGATGTTGTGGTATGTGTGGTGGTGTTGCGGTATGTGTAGTGATGTTGTGGTATGCGTGGTGATGTTGTGGTATGCGTGGTGATGTTGTGGTATGTGTGGTAGTGGTGGTATTGTGGTATGTGTGGTAGTGGTGGTGGTGTGCTATGTGTGGTATTGGTGATGTTGTGGTATGTGTGGTAGTGGTGGTGTTGTGTTATGTGTAGTGGTGGTGTTTTGCTATGTGTGGTAGTGGTGGTGTTGTGCTATGTGTGTGTGGTGATGTTGTGGTATGTGTGGTGGTGTGTTGTGGTATGTGTGGTAGTGGTGGCGTTGTGGTATGTGTGGTAGTGGCGGTGTTATGCTATGTGTGGTATTGGTGATGTTGTGGTATGTGTGGTAGTGGTAGTGTTGTGCTATGTGTGGTAGTGGTGATGTTGTGGTATGTGTGTTGGTGTTGTGATTGAAAGAGTAGTGTGATTAAACTGTATAATACAGTGTTTAGAGAGTGATTATCCGGTTATGTCTAGTACTCCTGTGGAGGTTTCTGTATGTCTAGCAATTTTTTTTTTTTTTACGGGAATTAGCCCACCCGGGCACAGGTCAAACGACCCACAACGGGGCCTGGAGGGGCGAAAAAATAAGAACAGAAAGAAATTGAAAATAGAGAAGAACAAGGTTATACTGTGTTAATCTACACCATGAAGATGCCGGAAAACCAGCTTTTTGAAGTGAGACAGATTGTATAAGTATGGAAACACAGAAGAAGGCAGAGCATTCCACAGTTTGGCTGTGTGAGGAAAGAAGGAGGCACTATAACCGGTTATTCTCGTGTGACCGACATCCACAGAGAAACGGTGGCACTGTGGGCAAGACGTGTGTTACGAACCCACGGCCTTGCTGGCGGTTTACAGGATGCCAAATCCACCGAACATTGCCCGTTAAAGTACTAGTAAAAGAGAGAGAGTGAAGCAACATTGCTGCGAAGCGAAAGGGAAGAGAGATTGTGATGTGTGATTTCCTGGCCATATTGGAGGAAATGGTGAGGTCTAGCATTTTATTTCAGAATTTTGCAGAATGATAGCGTCCTGAAATGTAATTGGTGGGAGATCATCTAATTTAGAAAATGTAATTGGTTAATACTGAGTTTTATTACTATTGAATTTAACCAAGTTTGCATCTCCCCATTCAGAGATGTTGCACAGATCCGCATTGATAGAAGTAATGATATCAGTTCTAGAAACAGATCTAGTTTGAGATTTAGGAGGAAGGGTAAAATGTGAAGAGTAGAATCATTAGCTTAAGAATGGATAGAATTAGTTGTGGTATGAAGTAAATTATTGATAAAAAGAAGGAAGAGAGTAGGTGAAAGAACAGAACCCTGTGGACACCACTATTGGAAGAGAAAGAGCGAGAGATCGATCACTCGTCAACAACTGCCATGGATCGGTTCTCAAGGAAGCTAGAGATGAGAAAACAAAGTTGGGGGAGAAACCAAAAGAGGGAAGTTTAGAAAGCAAAGACTTGTGCCATGCCCTGTCAAATGCTTTGGAGATGTCGAGGGCCACGACGAAAGTTTCCCCATAATCTCTAAGAGAGGATGACCAAAGATGGGTGCATTAGGAGAGCAGATCACCAGTAGATCTCGCCTGGCGAAAGCCATACTGGTGATCCGACAAAAGAGAATGGCGTTTAAGGTGACGGAGAAAATGGGAGTTCAAGACAGTTTCGAAATCTTAGAGGGGGATGAAGTTAGGGCAATGGGGCGATAGTTAGAGGGATTAGAATGGTCACCCTTCTTAGGGATGAGCTGAACCAAGGCATGCTTCCAAGAAGAAGGAAAAGTTTGGGTATTGAGGCAAAGGCGAAAGGGGCGAGCAAGCACAGGGGCCAGAGCTTTAGCACACTCCCTCAGAACACGAGGGGGTAATCCGTCTGGTCCATGCGCCTAACTCACATCCAACCTGGATAACACACAGGCAACCCTGCGAGTGGAGATTATAGGAAAGTGCATAGTGTCACGTGCCTGTAACTCTTAGGAACACTTATGTCGTGTGGTATCTGTTTACGCCTCCACTCCACACAAACTATTAACAACTTGTTATTTTTACTATTATCTTATTGTTGTTCTTAGTTACTTAGGTTAATTGTATATCTATATATGTCATTAACATGCATCATTTGAGTTACTCTGTTAAGTCAAACCAAGAGTAGTATTAATTAGTTAAAGACTATTTGGCAACTGTCCTGGGTCACGTGAGCTAAGACGCTTCTCATATTCTGTGTGGCCAGAGACTCTCTCTCTCTAGTAAACCGTGGTATAGGCAGGACGTGTCCACACCAACTCTAGCCTCGTCACTTGCCCAGTACAGACGTGCCTTGTTCAGTCATCTACAATACCCTAGTGGTATAATTTCTCATGGGTCGAGCTTTGAGTTATCCCTTGTAGTCGTATATGGATATGGATTCATACACGATACGTATCTTGACTGTACCGCAAATTCACCTTAATAAAATAGAATATTAAAATATGAGTGTTTTCTGAGTGTATCAATCACAGCTACTTTTAGGTGTGGAAATATTCGTTAGATTATAATACGAAGTCGTCAACTGGTCTTTCGATGGTTTCCATTTGCGATCTTTCATTGAACTCTCTCCCCTTTTCATGACCTCAGTGATGGAGGTGTGGTGTGGTGTTGTGTTGTGTTGTGTTGTGCGTTAGCTGTCTCATGGGGATTTGTGAAAATGCATCATGTACGAATTTTTGCCATGGCTCATGGATGACATATTGTACTGATTATCAAGGGAGGCACTTGACCTTTGAACATGGGTCGTCCAATAATGCTTGCTTTTGTCAATAAGATCAAAATATGGAATCTAGAAAGAAGAAATTAATGTTTTAAGGGTATGATGTTATGCAGTCTTGGTTTCTGCTGAAATATTGTGTTTGTGACCTCATTTTCAATCTCCATCAGCGTAGACACGAGTGATATTGGTTATTCTTTGACAAGACTCAGACGCATGTTAAAGGTAAGTTAATCGATGAGCTCGACCTCATTCTTGTGATATGCAGGGCTCATGAAACTACTGAGGAATCATTAAAAATGGGAAAAAAACGACCAAGTGAATCGTAATGTATTTAACTATTTGATATTTGGTGTGTCAGAACCAACACTGTGGCTGCATAAAAGCTATGAGATATTGATTCATCTGTCAAAATGAAGGTTGTCGGGTACTTGGCCAGATTTGGGTACTGTACATATATCAGATGCTGTACTTCCTTCCTAACTGACAGAGGCACATAAAACTGCAATAAACTTGTACCTAAACCTGTACTGATACCTTAGCCACTACTTGTTATCTGTAGTAATCTTTCTCTGATGTTGTAGCAAATTGATGTGTATAATATTTTCGCTTTACTACAGAAGGGGAGACTATAGAAAAACTATATTGTTGTGTATTACTTGTCTGTGTATACTGACTAGCTATGTGATCGAATGTTTAAAGTGTAAAATACATTAATAATAAGCACATCGGTTGAATATACAACTGGACGGTTCTTGACTCTTGCACTACTAAAAATGTCGGAATTGTATACGCGTCGAAGTTCCAGTCGTATGATATAACAAATGTGCTCAAAGAAAAAATAAAAGCCCAGTTCTGCAGTATTTTCCCAAGTTGTTAAGTTCAAGTTTAAACGCCTATTCACGAAACTTACCCACAATTAGTAGGAGAAAGCTTATATTTAGATACAAGGTACAGGTAGAGCCGTCTCGATGGTGGGGGGGGGGTCGCCCGGGCCTCGTACTTCCAGAGGTTTCTCACTTCCAGGGGCCTCGCGCTTCCAGGGGCCTCGCACTTTCTTGGTTAATAATTGTACAGTTCAAATGCAACCCACGAACTAGTAAAACAATGCTGTGCTAATTGGAAAGACGAAAATATCATGAGTCATCAAATGAACACTTGTTAAACTTAACCTAATGGGTGGAAGTGAAAAGAAGGTTGTGTTCAATGAATATCATAGATTCACTGAATACCATAGATACATGTTACAAAACTTTAATAATGAAAAGCAACAGTGGTGATCGATTCTAGCACATATTATAGCAGCTGTGCAGTAACTAGCTGAGCACAAGTCATTGAGTGTTGAAAATTTTCACGAAATTGACGAAGCCGAGTTGTTTTCAGACCTTCGAGTACCCCAAGAACTCATTTCCAAAGAAACAAAAGTGTACTTCAAGTCCTTCAGTTTATAAAATCTCTCAATGGCTCCTTCCCTAATGCAGAAACAGTGTATGGAATTTTGTTGACAATCACAATCACAGTGGCATCAGGGGAGTGAAGTTTTCTTAATATAAATTGATATAAAACTACTGTATCTAAGGACAACTACGTCTCATGGAACTGGCAGCAAGTTTGTGCTATAATGAACTGATACAAGAGTTTGCTAGAAAGAAAGCAAGAAAGTTTAATTTTGAAAGTAGGCTGTTTCTGCTACTTCGCAAATGCCTTATGAGGAATTATAGCAGATTAAATTAGTTATTTAGTTATTGGTCTTTATGAAAAGGGATCGCTACCACCGCGCCACAAGGACAGCAAAAGCAATTATTGGCGTTGTTTTATTCCACACAAAGCCTGTTCAACGTGCTTGTTAAGCGCCGTGAACCTCTATTGGGGATTGTGGCGCGGTGGTAGCGATCCCTGTCAACACGCAGGGGTCCACGTTTCGATTTCCGACTAGTAAGGTATATGGAAGTCCGCGTGCTTTATGGAAAAAAAGAAAAATAAATAAATATATAAATAAAAAAAAAAAAAAAAAAATTTATATATATATATATATATATATATATATATATATATATATATATATATATATATATATATATATATATATATATATATATATATATATATATATAATATATATATATATATGCCGTCTTAATTTACTTAAATATCCAGGTTCTAGTCGTAACCAAACAAAAAAGTGAAGTAATAAATTAAAGGAGAATAAAATTAATAAAATAAACCTTTAAGAATTTATAATTAATTAAATATTAACACAATAAAGAGCCTCGTAGGCTGTCACAACAAATTGATTCACCATCGAAACTTTTAAGACAAATGATACTAAACATCGAAACATCTAAAGACTAAAAATAAAGCATTGCATTACGTTAACACTGCATAAACATAAAAATTAACACACGAAATCAACTAACGTGAAGCAACACCGAATTACTTAAATGCAACTAAGCAAATACTGATGGACATAAATAGAGACAAATAGGTACTCACATAGATATACCACATTGATGGCGACAGGAACAACACAAATAAATTAAGTTTAAGTAACAGGTGACGAGTGTCACTCAAAGGATGTGGACTGTATGACAAGAGGACTGAACTAACTCAGTCAGTTGGTGGGTCCTATATGTAAGGTCGGTTCCCGCCACACGACCCGCCGGTGGGTTGTAGGAATTCGTGGTATAATGTTGTCTAGCACTCAGGATGGATGGAAACTCTAATTGGTTTCTTGTATAATATAAGTTATATGATAGACAGTCTGGTACTGGAGGTGCCAAATGTGGTGAGGAGCTGCTCAGTAGAGACGTTTGGCGAGTAAGCGTGTTGAAGAGTGGAAGTGCAGGAGCTTCGTTTAGAGGAAGATGTTGCCTGTTTGCGGCCTCCTGGTTGGATGAATGCTGACAGCTGATGGAGCTGCTGGAGGAGGAGTGTTACTTGTTCAAGAAGAGATCAGAATGAGAGGCTGGTTGGTGAGGACGCTCAGAGAAGGACGGCTGGTGAGTCGCCATGCTACCGCTGGCGGGAAGCGAGACCGCCAGGCCGGCGAGGCGAGGCCGCCAGGCAGCGGCATGGAGGAAGGTGTTGCGTGTTGTAAAGAGGCTAGAAATGAGATCTCAATGGAGAACTGAAGCTTATATACCCAGCAGCCGTGAGTCCTCTGCCAGGTCATGTTTAGAGAAAAACCGAGAAAGTCGCCGGTCTCTAGTTCCGTTGCTGGAGTTCACGGTGACGCACGCTCGTTTAGTTTGCTAAGGAAGGCGTCGCGGGTGGGATGCAGCTCTCGCGGTTAAATGAGAGACGATCACCAATACTCCCCTTCCCTCCAAAACGATTATGAGAACTTGTTGTCTGTAGAGTTGCTTAGCACATGTGAACTGAACCGGGCGGTGCATGTGCCTCATGTGAGACAACGGCGATGGGGTGAATAAGGCGATGGCTGAAATACAACTGTCTAGATACACACACTATCTGTGGGAGAAGGGAGAAAATGGAGTGTGTGGAGGCGATGAATGTTGTGTGCTTCCTCCGACAGGCACAGGGTCGTCAGATGCGCCTGCTGAAAGTGTGTGTGGGCTGGAGTCAGGGCAGGGGCTGCGTCAGCCTTGGCGGATTAGGGCTCGTGACAGCAGCTGGGTCCTGACAGCAGCAGGGTGCAGGACATTGGCAGGGAGTACCTGGGGAGAAAAGAAGGGGTGTGTGGAGCGATGAATGTTGTGCTTCCCTCACGGCAGGTACCCAGGGTCGTCAGATGCCTGCGCCTGCTGGGGTGTGTGGGCCTGGGTCAGGAGCAGGGGCTGCAGGCAGAAAGTGGATTAGGGGCGTGACAGCAAGCTGGGTCCACGACAGCAGCAAGTGCTGGGTTTGATAGCAGAGGAGTACCTGAGGGAAAAGAGGGGTGTGTGTGGGTCCACACTCAGGAACAGGAGGCCACGTCAGGGCGGCAGGGGGGGGGTTACTGCTGGGCGGGGTCGGCGTCTGAGGCAGGACGGGTGTGCTGGAGTCGTCAGGATGTGGTGCTTGGAGCTGGGGAAGAGGGCTGGTGTCTGCTTAGAGTAACAGAGCTGCTTCTGTGGATACGCCATTCTTCTATGCTGCTTGAAGACTGGGAGCGTGATCCAGTGTCTCCTCCATCTGTGTGATGCTAATCTCCAGGAGTCACCATTTGTAGGAATTCGTGAGTATAATGTTGTCTAGCACTCCCGATGGATCAAACTCTGGGTGGTTTTCTTGTATAATATAAGTTATATGATAAGACAGTCTGGTGCTGGAGGTGCCGTGTGGTGAGAGCTGCTCGAGTAGAGGCGTTCGGTGAGTAAGCGTGTTGAAGGAGGTAGATGTGCAGGAGCTTGGTTAGAAGATGTTGCCTGTTTGTTGTCTCCTGGTTGAATGAATGCTGACAGCGTGGGCTTGCTGGAGAGGTGTTGCTTGTTCAAGAAGAGACCAGAGATAGAGGCTGGTGAACTCAGAGAAAGGACAGCTGGTGGGTCGCCATGCTACGCTGGCAGGAGCGAGACCGCCAGGCAGGCGGAGGAGAGGCAGGCCGCCAGGCAGGGGCGGAGGAGGAAGGTGTTGCATGTTTGTGAAAGAGGCTAGAATGAATCTCAATGGAGAGACAGAGCTTATATACCCAGCAGCAGTGAGTCCTCTATGAGTCATGTTGGGAAAACCGAAAGTCACTTGTCTGGATTCCGTCAGCTAGGTTACCGTGACGCCGCTCGTTTGGTTGCTAAGGAAGACGTACAGGTGGGATGCAGCTACGCAGTTTGTAGGGGAGACGTCCATTACAGGGTCGTTTAACGATGCAGATGGTCGTTAGAGAACAAAGAATGCTGGTTACAATACAAAATGGGTTTGAACAAATAATAACAGTTAAAACCTTAACAGCACAGGGTTAAGGTGACTAGATTATATAATAGTAAATACTACACATCATTACAGGAATAATATGGAACATGGAAGCAGTTATATATAAAAATAGAAAACTACGACACGGTCGTAAATAAATATATATATATATATATATATATATATATATATATATATATATATATATATATATATATATATATATATATATATATATATGTGTGTGTGTGTGTGTGTGTGATGACTTCCCTCTGCATAGCAACCCCCTAGGGATGGCTCTTAGTTTACAGTAGACACAGTAATATCCATTCTGTGAAAATATCAGAGGTATTAACCAGTATTAATATTTAGTGAAGTACACTACGGTAAACCCTCCAGTTAGCGGATATCAATCTAACGGGTATATTCCGTTATATGGAGGGTTCACATCTAAAGATACTCTATATAATGAATGTACTCTCCTATATGGCCTATTACGTGGCGCTTTTCTCTCTGTGATCTGCCGGCCGCCACCCTCGCTGCCAGCCCAGTACGTAGTGACGCGTGGGTAGTTTTACTTATGCAAAATCGACCATATTGACACTTCTAGAGGTGTTTTCCATATCCTTTTGTGAATAAAACTCATTTGACCCAAGTGGCGCTCTGTCCACTTTGGTCGTAAGCACCTCATATATGGCAGCCCTTCACAGTTACAAATTAGATATATAATGAGTCTTCCTATAGCCTTTGTTGCTCCATTTTCTTCAATTAACCTACTGTAAGTATCGCTGTCGAAAATAACTTTACTTATTTATAGAATAACGTTTTGAATTTGTATGTGGAAAAATATTTATTCTGATGCTCTTCCCCCTGGTAAGGTGAGGTGGATATGTGTGGTGTTTACAGGCCTGTCGGATTACTACACGGTGGTGGGTCCTTCCCTGCTGACTGGAACACTTGATAAGTTTTGTCTTTCTCCTGCTGAAGTTTTAACGAAGGGGGATATCCGTTTCGTGCCTCTCTCTCTCCATATATATATATATATATATATATATATATATATATATATATATATATATATATATATATATATATATATATATATATATATATATTATATATATATATATATATTAATATATATATATATATATATATATATATATTAATATATATATATATATATATATATATAAATATATATATATATATATATATTATATATATATATCTTGATAAAATCACACGGGAAAATGGAAACAACGGGTACCTTAGCTTTCGTCTTTATTCAAGACATCTTCAGAGGCAACTAGATTACATGTGGACAGAGGCTTAAATATACAGGGTGACCTAAAAACATGAGGTCAGGTCATAATGATGACATCCACTAATCCCCACACCAACACAACCGTAGGAGCTTAAAGAGAAGGGTGGTGACGTGACTAGACAGGTCAGGTCAGAAAAAAGGACCCACAAAATAACTGTCATACATCAAGATCAAAGGTTTTCAAAGCAGTTTAACCTTGGGCCACTGACAAATAAATTTATGTAACATATTATCAGTTTTGAACTGACCATCACTAAGGTTTATTGATTTTAATTCTTAATCAAACTAGCTTCAACCAGAAGTCTTTCTGTGACACAAGATGATTTGAATACTTCTGTATATTTAAGCCTCTCTCTGTCCATGTAATCTAGTTGCCTCTGAAGATGTCTTGAATAAAGACGAAAGCTAAGGTACTCCGTTGTTTCCATTTTCCCGTGTGATTTTATCAAGATTTATCTTATCCACGTTTTCATTGTGGATTTACATGAAATATATATATATATATATATATATATATATATATATATATATATATATATATATATATATATATATATATATATATATATATATATATATATATATTATATATATATATATATATATATATATATATATATATATATATATATATATATATATATATATATATATATATATTATATATATATATATATATATATATATATATATATATATATATATTTATATATATATTGATAAAATCACACAGGAAAAGAAACAAAGCACCTTAGCTTTCGTCTTTATTCAAGATATCTTTAGAGGCCTCTGAAGATGTCTTGAATAAGACAACTAGGTCTCGTTTCTGTGATTTATCAAGACTATCTTATCCACGTTTTCATTGGATCTACATGAAATATATATATATATATATATATATATATATATATATATATATATATATATATATATATATATATATATATACAAGGAAAAGAAAATTCCCGCCTTTCGTGTAATTCACATCAGGGGTAGTACTGACTCACCCTGAAGATGTGTGCAACTTGCACCTACAGTGATTTACTTGCATATATATATATATATATATATATATATATATATATATATATATATATATATATATATATATATATATATATATATATATATATATATATATATTGGGGATTTTGAATATAGTTAAAAGTCTACCCAGATCCCAACAGGCAACAAAAAAAAACAAAGACAATCGGACTATAAAAGGGTAGACAAGGATGGGAGTTTTGTTGTGTATAATAAAGTACCATAAATTCCTTAACAAAATATTCAGCTTTCTATAATTTACCCTAACCATACTTAACCTAAACTGTAACAGTATATACATATTTATACAACATACAACAATTTGAAGCAAGTGGACGTGGGGCAATATAAGATTACAAATACTTAAGTGAGGAGCTGAGATGGCTGATGAGTAAGGCTGAGTATTGTTGAAGACGGTAGGTAGTCACTGTGCCGTAGGTTTCAGGATAGGTGATCCTGTGGTCACTTCCCAGAGTGAACTGCCTCATCGAACTGGAGCTGATGAAGAAGACTTGTAGGAGGTGACGCAACAACCAGGATATGGAGAAGGAAACCCCGGAGTGGTAACTAAGACTAGTCATACTGTCCCTAGATGGCGTGCTCGTCGGTGCTGGGTAGGTAGATCAGACAATAGATGGCGTGGTTCGTAACAATATATATATATATATATATATATATATATATATATATATATATATATATATATATATATATATATATATAATTTTTTTTTTCTATTTAATATAGCAGGCTTCGTGTTTGATAAACATATCGTAAAACCTGCTCAAAATGTTTCTCTCTGGCTACCTTTGTGTCTTAACGAGGGCGCCCTGACGATCCCTCCCTGACGAGGCTAATTCAGATCCCGCCTCAATAAAATAATGATTGGTGAACATGAGAGACACTTGTTTGTGACGATGGTGAAGGTGTGACGCTGTGACAGTGGCGAGGGCGTGATGGTGAAGGTGTGACGATGTGACAGTGGCGAGGGCGTGATGGTAAAGGTGTGACGATGTGACAGTACAGGGCGTGATGGTGAAGACGATGTGACAGTGGCGAGGACGTGATGGTGAAGGTGTGACGATATGGCAGTGGCGAGGGCGTGATGGTGAAGGTGTGACGGTGTGACAGTGGCGAGGGCGTGATGGTGAAGGTGTGACGGTGACAGTGGCGAGGGCGTGATGGTGAAGGTGTGACGGTGTGGCAGTGGCGAGGGCGTGATGGTGAAGGTGTGACGGTGTGACAGTGGCGAGGGCGTGATGGTGAAGGTATGACGATGTGACAGTGGCGAGGGCGTGATGGTGAAAGGGATGATGTGACAGTGGCGAGGGCGTGATGGTGAAGGTGTGACGGTGTGACAGTGGCGAGGGCGTGATGGTGAAGGTGTGACGATGTGACAGTGGCGAGGGCGTGATGGTGAAGGTGTGACGATGTGACAGTGCGAGGGCGTGATGGTGAAGGATGATGTGACAGTGGCGAGGGCGTGATGGTGAAGGTGTGGCGGTATAACAGTGGCGAGGGCGTGATGGTGAAGGAGTGACGGTATGACAGTGGCGAGGGCGTGATGGTGAAGGTGTGACGGTGTGTCAGTGGCGAGGGCGTGATGGTGAAGGTGTGACGATGTGACAGTGGCGAGGGCGTGATGGTGAAGGTGTGACGGTATGACAGTGGCGAGAGCGTGATGGTGAAGTTGTGAATATGTGACGATGGTGAGAGTGTATTGGTGTGACGGTTTTGTGATGGTATGATGGTGTGACGATGTGACATTGTGATGGTAGTGGGATTTGTAACAGTGGTAAAGTTGTGATGATTTGAGGATGAAATGGTGTGACGGTGATCAGTGTAACGGTACTAAGGTTGTGATGGTGTGGGTGTATAACAAACTGTAGCACCACGTATAATAAACCTCTAATATGATGACCATAGTTCTCTTTCACGGACAGTAATCTCAGCGAGTGACTCTCCCTCTGACAGTTAGCTGTGTTGCCTTCAGAAATAAAACGGGTCAGGGGAAAGCCATAGTTTTTTTTTGTGATTGTAAATAAAAACTTTTTCCAATACCCTTGAACAGAACGAGTCGGATTTTTTCATTTGAAATCGTACTTGAATTCAACTTTATCTAAATCTCGTTGTGTTGATCGTGACTGATCTGCTTACAATAATATTATAGTTAAAGGAACTTATTTTTGTAGGTATGAACTCAAATGTTTTGTTGATGAAACACTAAAATACATAAATACGAAATACATAATTCATAAATACATACTGTAGATACATAAATACATTAATACGGAAACCTGAATTTAAAACTCCGCCAAGACACAAATACACACATACACAAATATTAGAAACAAAGGAAAAGAACAAGTGGATTACACCGAGGCTATCCAGGGTATGGTTGGAGGACAGTGTAGTGCAGGAATACTGTTGGGTATTTGATATGTCTCATTAGAATTACTTTCTATAATTTGTCTTACTTTTAACACCTGAAGTCTTTCTGGTAATATCAAATTGCTAATTTTGAGTGACATCTGTAACATTTTAAACGTTATTTTTATTTCGATTTTATAATGTAATAATTGCAGTTAGGAACAGCTTGTTCATTCGTTTACCACATACAAACATACTCATAATTATTCGAATGCGACACCCGTCAAGTACACGACATTGTTCACAAATCATGAACATGAAACATTCTTGAGCAATCAGAGTCCCAAACGAACTTAGTAATTTGATTCAAACATACTTTACATCCTAGATCGTTAATGCCATTCCCGTGCTGGATGTAAGTTAACCGATACCTTTAGTAAATGACTGGGCTAAGGCGAAGAGATGTTACAAGTAATTCTAAGACTAAAATACGTTAAGGTCAATAATTCAACTTATTTAGACGATGTGAACGTGATGTATCCATTCCTGCAGAGATAAATCTAATTTTACAGTAATTTACAACACTACAAGCAATATTCTTCTCCCAGTTATTGAAGATAAAACCCTAAATCATGATAGTGCTAGAACAAGACAGTAAAGCACTAGGGACTGTTTACAAGATAACTTGAAAGTGGAATGTGTTGAAACTTTCGAATACTTGGAATCCTCGTAAGCGGTCAGATGTATTCGACCGAGAAATATTAGCAAAAATTACGGGAGGCAGTAAGTGCTCGCTCCTCCATTACTTTACCACAAATGGGGCGACAAGTAACGAGAGCAGTAATTAAAATAATTGTACAGAATAGTGAATAATAATTTTTAACCATGAGACTGGAACGAAGGCTGCTAAAGTTTTATCATAACACTTTAAAACGAATTGCTGTCACTATTGTGGAGGAGACATAACTACAAATTACCGAAGTAACAAACCGGCCACTCATATCGGAAGTCAGAATATCACACAGACTACGATGGATCGGTCATGTAGCATGACTGGAAGAGAAGAGAATCCCGAGGAAAATTCTCAGTGAAGAAGTTGAAGAATCACCGGGTATAGTCCAGGAGTAAGACCCACAAAAGGGCCTTAGTTTTCGTGTAGGTCGGGTGAACAGGGTAATATTTGTCTGCATAGCTAAAACTAAGCTTTTGGGTGTGGAAATCGTAAAACCATGTGATGCCATTGTCAAAAATGCGTGCGAGCTGCACACGCGCCATTTTCCAAAATGGCCGACATTTCATTGTAAGTTAGCATCTCTGGAACTATGCGACTTAAGATGATGATTATGGTGTCAAACTATATGTTTTTCGGATCAAGGAATCTGATAAATATAAATTCCAGTCAATTAGACAAATACTAACACAGTTTTCATGTAATGCTGAAAAAATCACTAAGGTGCATGGGATATGTATAAATCAGCTGCAGCCCACCTCTTGCCACTTTTGTTCATCACTATTCGTTCCAACTATACCAAATACATGTCAGTACTTCTCTTACAGCTTCAACGAATACCACCTGAAATTCTTGAGGCCTTTAGAAGGGGACATTTTGTAAGCAAGTTTTCACGGTGGAAGTTTAATTCTGTTTGGATGGATTACACGATTGAGGCCACACAGAACAAAGCCCTTAAAGGAGCAGGTGGAATAATTGGTTCGTAAGTAGACCAATAACAGCACAGTACTCAGAACAAACCCGTAAGAATGTAGCTGGATGTACAGAGAAAGATGGGTTCTACCACACCACCTTGACGCCCAGGCAGCGAAACGTTGGGATGAAGATGTCAACAAGATGAGTGAGATGCTTAATGGGTCGTACAGTGACCCCTTAGATATATCAGATCCGCCTACTCAGCTCGTGAACATTGCTGATGGTGCTGCTGCACCTTATGATATTAAAAATTCCATGCTGACTGCTATGCCAACGGGTACCATTCTTGATGAAAAGTTCATAGATGAATGAATTGTATCTAAATAAGGTAGAAAGAAGAGGTTTATGATACTTTACCTCGTTCAGGGTTGAAAACAATGACTGATGTGAAGAAAACTGTAAAATTAAATAGTAAAAATTTATTAATTAATGCTGAAATAATGTACCTGAGACTGCTAGCAGTGAAGAGTAATAACCACGTTCCTCTTCAACGTGTCCTTTCATATGAAAATTCACCAGTGCCCGTAAATCTCTTTACGGAAGATGGGTACTTGATCTCTGGTAAAAAAATCTAACTTTATGCACAAGCTTGAGGAACTGGTTCCAGGTGAGAAGGTGTAGCCATATAAATATATGTGTTGCAGCTATATTTGATGGGCATGCAGTGAATCAGATGCCAACACCTTCCGCATCAAATAATAACATCACATTTCGAGAAATTGCCAAACGTTTCCTGAAGTATATCTTGCAGACGCTTGGAAACATGTGACCCCCTGAAGAAACTGAGATTCATGTCATAATTACTTTACAAGTATTTGGAATTTACTGTAAAAAATTATACCAGGAGGAAACGTGGTGATGTGCAAGGTGGAATAGTGGACCACATCCAACCAGATGTTGCTATCCATCCTAACTGTAAAAAGTTTCTAGCGACAGGTAAAAACAAGGCAAATTTAGCAAAATACTACACAAAGTATATGATGGAAAATAAAAGTTACATGTTGGCTGAAAATCAGGCTCTGTATGTCAGCAAAGCAATTGAAGCTTTAAAGTCAAATCACGAAGGGGCAGACACTAGAATATGTGTACATGTGAGATATGCTGCTGAGAATGGCGCCAACAATATTGTTGTAAGTAGCCCAGACACCGATGTTCTTGTGTTGCCTGTACATCGCCGGTCTACCATCAGTGCCAGTGAAATATTTCTTCTTACTGGAAGAGAAGGAAAGCATGCCAGTCTTACTCGATATATAGCCATCCATCTAATGCATGACAAGCTATCAAATACACACACAAAAACACTTTGCTGTCAGTCTATTGTTTGGCTGGTTGTGATACTGTCAGCTCTTTATTGGAACACTGATGGAAAAGAACAACAATTTCCAGGATTTATCCAACTTAGGGAAAAGCATGCCACTACAAAAATATGAAAAACTGGCTGCAACTACATTCATTGGAAGTCATTATGGTATATCAAACTACAAGTCTTTGAATGCGCTAAGATGTGAAATGGTACACCGAAAAAATATACCTGCTAAGAAACCACCAACCTACATCTCCTGCGGTGTATCTATCAACTCAGAATATGGCGAGAAGCTGTCATACCAATACACGAGACGACATTAGACGGAAAATCTGAGGTATCTAAGCTGATGAGCCAGCCTCCAGCTGCACTAGAATTGTTGAATAACCTTGTATGTAACTGCTCTCCTAAATCTTGTACTCTGCATTGCACAACCATGCACAACAGCATGTAATTTTGAGACATTATGTGTTAGTGATCAAGAGGATATTTTTGTGTATGGAAATCCTCTAACAAATGCTGCGTTCTGTGATAGCGACTCAGGCAGTTAATCAGAGGATTTATAAAGTAATGCTTATTTATATGTATGTCTTAAATATAGGAAGGCATACGTTTTGTCATGTACTAGTCATTTCAATATCTTGTTCCATATGCATAAACATGGGCTCAGAATAGCTTTATCAGATTCCTTGACCCCCAAAACATATAGTTTCTTAAATGCTGACTTACGATGGAACGTCGGCCATTTTGGAAAATAGCGCCGCATGCAACACGCACACATTTTTGACAATAGCATCACATGGTTTCATGATCTCCACACCCTGTTGACCAGGGTACTCCTCTCTTTTTTTACCTCTGCTACTGGACTATAGGTCAAGAGGCAGTGTGACTATCGGAGTAGCGACGAATAGATTCATAATATTATCAAACCTTATTTAACCTAATCTAACTTATCCTAACCTAACCTTACTTAACCTACAGTACATTAGGAATAATTTGGTTACTTCATGATGGCGAGCGATGTCTTACATGAAGCAGATAAAAACAAATTCATATATAAATTAATTTCCATTATGTTATAACAATAAAAACAAAACAAAATTCCTATCTGACAAAAATTTCATTTGCTTTTTTAAAGCTTTAACGGCGATTATCCTTATAAGGGTAACTTTTTCTTATTTTGTGTAAGGTAATAACTGTTCTGCATCTTTTATTAAGACGTTTAACTTCATAAAAGAACCAATTTATACCTAAATTAGGTTAGCTTAGGTTAGGTTAGGTTCGTGAAATGAATGATTATGCAATTTTACTGTAGCATTGTATATATATTTAATTCAAATTTTCGAGGCTTCCCATAAAAGCAGTCACTTCAAAGTTCGTAAAACACTTTACGTGTGGACACAGTCTCCATGCAGCATAGTGTTGCTTGCTTCAAGGATGCTCCATGAATTTCCGCCTGCCTCATGAGACGTCGTCGTGTAGCTCCTCGAGCCCCTCGTCCACATAATACCTCACCTCACCCTGGCTGGAATATTGCCTCTCCCACACGTGTTCCTTCAACTCAAGGAAAAAAAAAATCTCCTTTTACAAGCTCTGGTGACTACTGGTGACGTTCTGGGAATCTGAATCTGGTGACTGAAAGATATTGACGGTATACTGCCAGTCTTGCCGAAGATTATATATATATATATATATATATATATATATATATATATATATATATATATATATATATATATATATATATATATATATATATATATAAACCTCTTGGCCACAATTGTGTTCAAATTTCACCTTTTTATTTCAAACAGTGCCTGAGACATCGCCCGGACAAGAAAAAAACAAACACTGAGTAACCACAGCTAGTTGAGGGGGTGGTTGGTGTTTAACATTGGATGGCCAAGTCTGCAAATATAAAATTGTAGGATCCATAATGTTTTAACAGTCACATACAAACAACAGAATTATAATAACTTTTTCAGATTTGTAGCTGCCGTAAAAATTTTGCTCAAAAGTTAATAAAAGAATTATAAATATCAAGTTATCATTGTGAAAAAACTATTATGGAGTAGTTAAGTGAATAGCGCTTTGGGATCTACCACAAAAACTGAAAATAGATCCCATACAATTGAGGATTGAACATAACAACTCTGGGATTCTAGTTTCAAGTTTATTGCCTTTGAATTCTTGGTTCGAAAATATGCATTGGAGTTTCATTAAATCAACGTATAGTATTAAATAAAGCATGGCCAAAATGTTTTTATCAGTTCGTTAAGCCTGTAGGGGTATCGAGATATTAATGTTGTCTAGCACTCAGGATGGAAGGAAACTCTAATGTGGTTTTCTTGTATAATATATAAGTTATATGATAGACAGTCTGGTGCTGGAGGTGCTGTGTGGTGAGGGGCTGCTTGGTAGAGACGTGCGGTGAGTACCTTGTTGAAGGAGGTAGATGTGCAGGAGCTTCGTTAGAGGAGGTGTTGCCTGTTGCTGGCCTCCTGGTTGAATGAAATGTTAACAGCGTGGAGCTTGCTGGAGGAGATGTTGCTTGTTCAGGAAAATGGGCAGAATGAATCTCAATGGAGAGACAGAGCTTATATACACCCGGCAGCAGCAGCCAGTCCTCTATGAGTCATGTTGGGAAAACCCGAGAAGTAGCCGGTGACTAGTTTCGTTGCTAAGATACGGTAACATCTGGGGACAGCTCTCGCCTGGTTGCTAGGGGAGGCGGCACATTGGAATGCGGATACGCTTGGTGGTGGGCTGCTACGCAGCTACGCAGTTGTCCGGGTTGTGTCCCACACATAACACATACCGGGCAGGTGTATGTACGACTCGACCGCTACGTGTAACAACTCCGTCTAGTGACACAAAACCTGTGGGAGAATTAGGAGGAGAAAGAGGGTTTGGGATTAGAGGAGGTTGTACAAGCAATGGTTGTTGTGCTCCTGCTGCTGCAGGGGCTGCGTCAGGAGGAGGGTCCATGGCAGGAGCAGGTTCAGGTTCTATGACAGGAGGAGGGTCTATGACAGGAGCAGGTTCTATGATAGGAGGGAGGTTTATTACAGGTTCAGGTTCTATGACAGGAGCAGGTTGTACATGAGGGTGAAAAGAGGGTGCCCAGAAATGTCGTGGGTGTGGTGTTGCTGCCGGTGGTAACTGCGGGTGGACTGGTGCAGGCGTAGTTTGTTGATGGTGCTGCTGGGCTGGGGGCCCGACGGGTAAGGTGGCCGGTTTGACTCTGTCTATGCTGACGGTGTCATGTCTGCCATTCCGGATAATTGTCAGGAACTTTGCAGAACGGGTAACCACCTGGAAGGGTCCATCGTAGGGGCGTTGTAATGGGTTGCGGTGAGCATCATGCCTGACGAAAACATACAAACCTGTGAGTAGTGCAGGAGGGATGTGTTCAGGGCGCCGAGTAGGCTGGCGTGGAGCAGTAGCTCTGAATGCAGAAACTGCTTGTCGTAGCTTTTGGAGTAAGTCGTGACGAACGGCTGGAGTGGTTTGGTTGGAATCAGGAGGGAGTGAGAAATCCCCGGGTAGCCGAAGGGGCTCGCCTAGTGTCAGATCTGCTGGGCTACAATCCATATCCTCCTTGTGTGACGCACGGATGCCGAGGAGCACTAAGGGAAGCGCATCAGTCCAGCTGTAAGGGTCGTGCTGTGCCTTGAGTGCGTCCTTCAGCTGCCGGTGAAAACGTTCTACCATGCCGTTGGCTTGAGGGTGGTATGCTGTAGTGCGTTGTCTAGACGTGCCGAGGAACTGTAGGAGGTGCTGCCAGAGTTGTGACTCAAACTGTACTCCTCGGTCAGTGATTACGGTTGCTGGGGGGCCAAAACGGGAAACCCAACCGGACATGAAGGCGCGGACAGTAGTCTCTGCTGTAGCGTTGGGCATGGGAATTGCTTCTGTCCACCTGGTGAAACGGTCGATGCAGGTGAAGATGTAGGTGCTACCGTAGGATGATGGTAGAGGTCCCACGATGTCGAGGTGTACTACTTGAAAACGGCCTTTGGGAATAGGAAAAGCTTGTAAGGGGGCCCGTATGTGACGATGTATTTTGGAGGACTGGCAGGCCAGGCACTGGGCAGCCCATTTCTTAGTATCAGACTTGATGCCGGGCCAGACGACACGTTGCGTGAGGAGGCGCTGGGAGGCCCGCACACCCGGGTGGCTGAGACCATGGATGCGGTCGAAAACAGCGCGGCGGTGGACGTGAGGCACGAACGGTCTAGGCTGTCCACAGGATACGTCGCACCACAATTTTATCTTTGTGCCAGGAACAGGGAGTTCTTGGAGTATGAGGCCTGAGGGGGATGTCTTGTATGCTGCCAGGTCTTCGTCTTTCTCTTGAGCCGCGGCTAGCTGCCCATAATCAATGGGTGGAGATGAGGGAAGAATGGTGGATATACAACGAGAGAGGGCGTCGGCGATCTCGTTGTGGCTGCCTTTAATGTGTTGGACGTCGCTGGAGAACTCCGAGATGTAAGCCAAGTGGCGCAGGACACGAGGTGTATGTGACTGGGAAGCTGAAGCGAAGGCGTGGACGAGGGGCTTGTGATCAGTGAAGATGGTGAACTGACGGGCCTCGAGGAAGTGTTGGAAATGTCTGACAGCCAAGTATATGGCCAGGAGTTCTCGATGAAAAGCGCTGTACTTGAGGTGTGGTGGTTGAAGCCGTTGTGAGAAGAAAGCAACGGGCATGAAAGTTCCGTTGATCTCCTGCTGTAAGACGGCGCCCACTGCAGTAGAAGAAGCGTCTGTTGTGAGAGTGGTCCGGGCGTTAGGTGCGGGGTGGGCCAGGAGGGTGAGGCGTGTGATGTGCTGTTTGATAGTGGTGAATGCTGTAGTAGCCTCTTGAGTCCACATGAGAGACTTGTGAGACTTCTTTGGGCGTCCCTTGAGAAGGTCGTGCAGGGGGGCTAGGACGGTGGCAGCTTTGTCAATGAAGCGGTGGTAGTAGTTGACTAAACCCAGGAACTCCCGGAGTTTCTTCGCCGTTTCAGGTTTGGGGAACTCCCTAATCGCGGTTATTTTCTGTGGTAGGGGTTGTATGCCACTGGGCGAGACTCTGTGACCGAGGAAATCGATGGCCGAGGTTCCAAAGACGCACTTAGCAGGATGAACTTTCATGTCTATGCTGACGGTGTCGATGAGGAACGTCTTGCCGGAGGTGCGGTCGGTGACGCGCAGTAATGAGACGCCTGGAGGGACGGAGGCCGAGGCGTCTACCAGCCTCCGGTGTTGCCGTTTCCCGAATAGGTGCAATAGGGCTCACAGTTTCGAGCATAACGGCCGAAAGTCTGGTGATACCAGCAGAGGGTAAATTTGTTGTGCTGGGGGTTGGCTGCTGTGTGTCGGAACTTGTAGGGCGTAGTGTGTGAGTCAGGAACCGGCGCAGCAGCGGGTATGGAGGAGCAGAACTGCTCAATGGTGTCCATCCTGCGGTTCAAAATTTGCAACAGATCCTTGATGTCTTGTGAGGTATTGCTCGGCTGAGGGGTGTTGACCCGGCTTACAAGTTCGATGGTAGGTACTGGTGTGACCGTGGCGGCAAGGGGTGCAGCAGCGCATTCGTTAAAAATTCTATCTGCCGCGGTTGCATATAGTTCCGGTGTCGTAGAGTAATCTACTGCGGACAGGATGTTGCGTACTTCTGTGGGTAGCTTTTGTGCGTGAAGCTGGCGCAGGATAGAGTCGGGGAGTCTGTCTGTGTGACGGGAGTTCAGCCGACACATCTCCCATAGACGTCCCGGGGTTGCGTTCCCGAGGGAGGTAGAGGATAGATCTTGCAGGAGATTGGGGCTGGTCTGTTGATAACACGTCTTCAAGGCAGCCCGCAGGGTAGCGAATTTGTTGTGATCTGGAGGGTTGGAAATGGTTTGTGAGACCCGCGTGGCCACTTCCGTGGGTAAGGCACAAAGCAGGGCGCAATACTTTTGTCCGTCGGTAGCTCGTGAACCGGCGAGGGCTACTTCCACATGGTCGAGCCAGTCCTCGACGTTGTGGTTGAAAATCGGCAGAGAGATCCGTTCGTCCTCCATCCTGTGTGAGTGCTTATCTCCGGGAGTCACCATTGTAGGGGTATCGAGATATTAATGTTGTCTAGCACTCAGGATGGAAGGAAACTCTAATGTGGTTTTCTTGTATAATATATAAGTTATATGATAGACAGTCTGGTGCTGGAGGTGCTGTGTGGTGAGGGGCTGCTTGGTAGAGACGTGCGGTGAGTACCTTGTTGAAGGAGGTAGATGTGCAGGAGCTTCGTTAGAGGAGGTGTTGCCTGTTGCTGGCCTCCTGGTTGAATGAAATGTTAACAGCGTGGAGCTTGCTGGAGGAGATGTCGCTTGTTCAGGAAAATGGGCAGAATGAATCTTGTTACGAACCCCTCCACCCAGCACTACGAAGCACGCCATCTATTGTCCTGATCTACCTACCCAGCACCACGAGCAACGCCATCTAGGGACGAGACACGAGTATGACTCGTCTTAGTTACCACTCCGAGGTTTCCCTTCTCCATTTCCTGGGTTGCGTCACCTCCTCAAAGTCTTCTTTGTCAGCTCCAATTCGAGGAGAGGGACTTGGCTCTGGGAAGTGACCACAGGATCATCTATCCTCTAAACCTACGTGCAGTGACTACCTACCGTCTTCTACAATACTCAGCCTTACTCGTCAGCCATCTCAGCTCCTCACTTAAGTACTATTATCTTGTATTAATTTCCCCACGTCCACTTGCTTCGAGATTGTTTTATGTTTATTAATATGTATATACTGTTAATGTTTAGGTTAAGTTTGGTTAAGGGTAATTTATAAGCTGAATATTTTGTTAAGGGATTTATGGTACTCTATTATATACAACGAAAACTCGCATCCTTTGTCTACCCTTTTATAGTCCGATTGTCTTTGTTTTTTTTTATTGTTGTTACCTGTTGGGATCTGGGTAGACGTATAACTATATTCTAAATCCCCAACTCGTAACAAATGGCGACCGTGACAGGACTCGACCTTAAGTACCATATTCCTTCCTCCCTTGTTACTCAGTGTTAATTATTCCTCCCAGTCACTTCTGTTCACAATTGCTTTACGGTAGTTTAAAGTTTCCTTCATATGTGTGTGCATATATTGGTATTATCGTATAGTAAGAGTGACAGACGTAGGATATTAGGTTCCAAGTGTCATAAGGCTTACCTGTTATTACACGTGGCAGTTGTGTAGTAAGTCTTATCGAGTGTTGGGAAGAATCCGGATCTGTTTAATGCCGTACCCTCACTCCAGAGTAGGTTGTTCCATAGTCACTAGTTTACGGTGAAGTGATATCTTGGGACGCCACGCTCTACCAGGACCCCATAATTATAAAGCCTCAATTATTGTTCTTCTCATTATCTCATTCAGGGTCAATCATACCATTTATCAGGGTTGTTAATCCGGATCTTTATATTAATGCCGTAATACGCCCTACCTCTTTCAAGTATATCAGGGTTGTTAATCCGGATCTTTATATTAATGCCGTAATACGCCCTTCCTCTTTCAAGTCTCTTATCCTTATCTAAGGATCTTCTCAGAAGAACAATAATCATAAGTGTAATTTCCCTAGGTATAACTTGGTTAGTTTTCGGGACTTTCTGGTTATCCAATGCCGTGATATTTTCTAGGGTTATCCACTTATCTTATCTTTGGACCATTAGTTAATTTATCCTATTTTTCTTAACAATGGCCACCTCAGGTTTTGATCTCCAGGATTTTATTGAAAATCCTTCCGTAGCTAAATTACGTGTTAATATCCTGAAGAAAGAATGGAAAGAAATAGCCAACTATTATAATATCCCATTTTCACAGCAACTGACTAAGGAAATGTTAAAAAATCATGTGATTGAAGTGCTGGTTCAACATGAAGTTTTAAAAGAATCCGCTGTTGACAGATTAACGCCCATGTCCAAGAAACTTCAACCACTATCCACCACCCCTCCTCACTCAGAAGTTGCTTCAGGTCTGGCTAGCCCTCAAGAAAAAACACAACGAATAGACGCCTTAGAACTAGAACGAGCAAGGTTCGAGTTCCAAATCAAAATGAAAGAACTAGAGTTGGAACAGGCCAAGTTGGAGAAGGAGGCCAAGTTGGAGCAGGCCAAGTTGGAGCAGCAGGCCAAGTTGGAGCCTGAAGAAAGGTCGGAACAGGCCAAGTTGCAGCATGAAGAAAAGTTGGAACAGGCCAGGTCGGAACAGGCCAAGTTGGAGCAGGAGGTTAGACTGAAAGAACTACAGGTAAGAGAGATAGAAGTCACCTTAACATCGGAGTTTAGATCAAAAGAAGTGGCATTAAGAGAGAAACTAGCTGCTTTTAACCCTGCTACTGCTTCTTCCCTTGTTCCCGGGTTTGATGAATCCGATATGGACGGGTCATTTAGGACTTTTGAGAAAATAGCCGGGAAGAATGAGTGGCCAAAGGACCAGTGGGTGTCAGTGTTAGTTCCTAAATTATATGGTAAGGCTCGTAGAGTTTATAACTGTTTAGACCAGACTGATGACTATGATAACGTAAAAAGAATATCCTCACCTCTTATGCTATCACGCCAGATGGATACCGGCAGAAGTTTCGTAAACTAACCAAACCATTTTCCCACACCTTTGTTGAGTTTGCTCAAGAAAAGCTTAGGTTTTTAAGAAGTGGTTAGAGGTTACAGAGACCTCCACATTTCAGGATTTGTTAAATTTGGTAGTCCTGGAGGAGTGGAAGAGCAAGATACCATTTCACATCTTGAAGCATGTGGAGGAGCGTGGAGAAGTTAATTTAGGGCGTGCTGCTGAGCTGGCTGATGCGTACGCTTTGTTGGTGGAGTCACTGGGCAGTAGAGAACGTGGTACTTCCCGACATGTTAGGTCCTCCTCTGATGATAACCTTGGGAACGTGAGTGGTGGGTCGAAAGGTCCCACACCTACTCCCCCCGATGCAACCAAGCTTACTTGTTCTTACTGTAAAAACCCAGGCCATACGATCCAGAATTGTAAACACCCAAAGTGTCGAATTGCTAAAAGTAGTTCCCTGGATCCCAAATCCAAACCAATAGCAAACACCAATGTGGAAAGGCCCCATCAGGATCTCTTTTCTTCATTCACCTATGAGGGAAAAATTTCAATCATGGAGGGGTCTCGTTCTTTCCCTATTCGTATACTACGTGATACGGGCGCAGCACAATCTATCCTCCTGTTTAACGTCATTCCTGATATATCTACCGCATTTACTAATGAGTGTTCTAATTTCGGATCTCTCATCCCATTCTTCCTATCCTTTAGCTAAAGTGCACCTCCAATGTCCCTTGATTACTGGGGAAGTGCAAATAGCCATAAGGAAAGACCCAATGCCTGTGTGCGGCATTCATTTATTATTGGGTAACGACTTGGTAGGAGATCTAGTGGTTCCTAACATAAAGACAGTCGACTCTCCCTTACCTGTCAACTCCACCACTGACCTTAAAGAAACTATTCCTCATCTTTTCCCATCTTGTGCTGTCACCCGGTCACAGAGTGTGCGAAATGGGCCCTCTTCATCTAAAACCACCTCTAATATCTTACTACCCACAGAAGATCTGTACAATAAGACTATTAGTAAGGATGAGCTCGTTAAAGCCCAACAATCTGATCCATCTTTGACTAAACTTCATCATGCAGCAGTTGAGGGTAAAGATTTTAACACCCTTCCGTGTTTTTATTATCATGAAGGGGTTTTGATGAGGGCTTATAGGCCCCCTGAGCTTGCCCATCTACAGTAGATCGTGTATCTGAAATACATCAAGTGGTAATTCCCACCTCAGTCAGACCAGCATTAATTGCCCTTGCCCATGATGGTATTTCTAGACATTTGGGGAACTTGAAACATATAAAAAGCTTCCTCCACCTTTATTATTAGCCCGGACTTAGGAAGGATGTGTCAAAATACCTAAAATCTTGTCATATTTGGTTTTCACAAATGGTGAAACCAAATGAAAGTATACCAGCAGCTCCCATTAAGCCCATCCTGGTATTTTCTTACAATTCATTTGAAAAGATTGTTGTGGATTGTGTGGGCCCATTTACCAAAGACTAAGAAGGAAAATCAATTCCTGCTCACAGTTATGGATATTATCCTGAGGCTTTTTCCTTGTTAATCACTTCAAAAAACGTAATCAAACATCTTTTGCACCTTTTCACTTCAGTGGGCATTCCTAAGAGATCCAATCCGATCAGGGCACCAATCTGATCCATCTTTTTTCAAACAGGTGATGAAAGACCTCAGTGTGGACCATTGTACATCTTCGGCTTACCACCCACAATCCCAAGGTTGCTTGGAACGGTTCCATCAAACTTTCAAATCAATGCTCAAAAAATACTGTAAAGAACACCAAAATGAATGGGATGAAAGCATAGACTTGTTACTCTTTGCCATCAGGGAATGTCCCCAGGAGTCATTGGGTTTCTCCCCGTTCGAGTTACTATATGGGAGACAAATTAGGGGACCCCTTAAAATAGTAAAGGAGCAGTGGTTTGACACTCCATCTATTAAGCCCGCAACAGTTTCCCAATACATTGACACTTTACGGGACAAATTAACTGAAGTCCGAACCATTGCTCAGTCAAACTTAAAAAAAGTCCAAGAAAAAATGGTGAAGTCCCAACCTAAATTAGTTAAAAAGATCATTTTCTCCAGGTGACAAGGTGTTACTCTTTCTACCCATTCCAGGCTCTCCCCTTAAAAGCAAGTTTACTGGTCCCTATATAGTTGCTAATAAACTATCTCCTCTCAACTATATAGTCCATACTCCTGATCGCAGAAAAGATTCACAACTTGTTCACATTAATCTCATGAAACTTTACCATTCCAGGCAGTCAGAGGAAGACATCCCAGAGGCTATGAGCCTACCTGTATTACATACGGTTTTGTCAGGGCCGGAGCTGGAGACAGATGACATGGACCTATTGGAGAATTTAGACTTCCCTCTACCTAAAGAGAACCATGCTAACAGTCACATACTCAACAACTTGGATGAGTATTTTCTGTTCTGAATCCATCTCTGCCAAAAAGATCCTCACTAAGTTAGATATCAACATTTCCTAAAAGTCACACTGACTCTAGGTTTTGTAACATACTAAACATATATATTAAGCTAATCTCGGAGATGTACAACCCGACAGGGCAACGCCTATCGACTAAATCCACAAAAAAAGAGATTATGAAAAAGGAGGTAGATTTTTTGTTAAAACATAACTTAGCTGAGCCTAGTACCTCCCCATACCACTCTGCCTTCTCATTCCAAACCCGATGGCATCTTTTTTTCGTTTCTGTACCGATTAATGCAAAGTGAACCAGGTCACTGTCTCAGACCCTACCCTTTACCTTGATTGAAGATATAATAGACAGCATAGGCTGTGCCAAATTTATCAGTACGGTGGACTTATTGAAAGGATACATCAAGTGGGACTCTCTTACGGATAGGCCAAAAATAATCTCGGCATTTATAACTCCATTTGGTCTTTTTCAATATTTGGTTATGGCGTTTGGCTTTTCTAATGCTCCGGCCACATTCCAGAGGGCCATCAACTTCCTAATTCAGGACCTAGGTGGGACGTTCGCCTACCTGGATGACCTGGTGGTGGTGTCGGACAGCTGGGACGAACATCTGGTGCGTTTGGAGATACTGTTTGCACGACTGCAAGAGACTGGATTCACCATAAACCTGGCTAAATCTGCTTTTGGCCGGGCCTCAGTGACTTACCTGGGACACATCGTTGGGCATGGTATGGTGAGACCCAAGGACGCAAACGTTAGAGCCATCTTGTCCTTTCCCACTCCAAGGACGAGGAAGGAACTCATGCGCTTCCTGGGGATGTGCGGCTACTACCGTCGGTTCTGCAGTAACTTCTCCAGCGTGGCCGGACCCCTCACAGACCTTACCAGTTCTGCGGTCCCTTACATCTGGAACCAGAGGTGCGACCAGTCTTTCCACCGCCTCAAAGCCTTCCTTGCCTCCAAGCCTGTAGTCCACCCCCCTGACTACACCTCGCCCTTCCATCTGCAAATCGACGCCAGTGGTGTCGGAGTGGGGGCTGTGCTCCTACAACCCGACCCAACCACTGATGTTCTTCACCCTGTGGCATATTACTCCGCCAAGTTGAAAAAACATCAGACCAACTACTCGACCATAGAGAAGGAGGCCTTGGCTCTGGTGTTGGCAATAAAGAAGTTTGAATGTTACCTCCAGTCTTGCCCACAAACAACCCTAGTCTTCACCGACCATAACCCACTGACGTTCATCCAAACCAACAAGACCTCCAACCAGCGAATCCTCCGCTGGGCTCTCCTCACCCAGCCCTATAATCTACAAGTCCGGCACATAAAGGGGGTCGATAACCTGATTGCAGACTCCTTATCCCGAGCTCCAGTGGAAATGCAGCAGCTACTCTCCAGACGCACCAGTTGATCACCTCCTTCGCGCCAGCGCTACGGAGGTCTTTGGAGGGGGGGTGTTACGAACCCCTCCACCCAGCACTACGAAGCACGCCATCTATTGTCCTGATCTACCTACCCAGCACCACGAGCAACGCCATCTAGGGACGAGACACGAGTATGACTCGTCTTAGTTACCACTCCGAGGTTTCCCTTCTCCATATCCTGGGTTGCGTCACCTCCTCAAAGTCTTCTTTGTCAGCTCCAATTCGAGGAGAGGGACTTGGCTCTGGGAAGTGACCACAGGATCATCTATCCTCTAAACCTACGTGCAGTGACTACCTACCGTCTTCTACAATACTCAGCCTTACTCGTCAGCCATCTCAGCTCCTCACTTAAGTACTATTATCTTGTATTAATTTCCCCACGTCCACTTGCTTCGAGATTGTTTTATGTTTATTAATATGTATATACTGTTAATGTTTAGGTTAAGTTTGGTTAAGGGTAATTTATAAGCTGAATATTTTGTTAAGGGATTTATGGTACTCTATTATATACAACGAAAACTCGCATCCTTTGTCTACCCTTTTATAGTCCGATTGTCTTTGTTTTTTTTTATTGTTGTTACCTGTTGGGATCTGGGTAGACGTATAACTATATTCTAAATCCCCAACTCGTAACAATCTCAATGGAGAGACAGAGCTTATATACACCCGGCAGCAGCCGCCAGTCCTCTATGAGTCATGTTGGGAAAACCCGAGAAGTAGCCGGTGACTAGTTTCGTTGCTAAGATACGGTAACATCTGGGGACAGCTCTCGCCTGGTTGCTAGGGGAGGCGGCACATTGGAATGCGGATACGCTTGGTGGTGGGCTGCTACGCAGTTGTAGGGGAGAATTCCACTACAAGCCGTTCTGAGGCATCATTTCTAATAACGGCAGCACGTTGTCGTTTTTTTCCCGGTAACAAAGCTGAACTAAAGTGAGTGGTGAACTAGAGGGTAAAGAAAGGTGTAACGTGTGAACCAGTACGTTGCTGAGCTGATGAAAGATTGTGGGTGCCGTTAATAAAGCCGCCAGGAGAGCCACATAAAAGGCAAAATTCACCTCGGTGTGTGTACCCAAGATGAACAAAAGCCAGCAGACAGGAAAGACATCCACTTTACCTTGATGAAGCTGGTTGTATGTCAGTTAAGGCTCTACTAACTACAAATGTACAGTGCGTGAGACAGGGTAAGTACATGTGGCATAATAAAAACAAGATTCTTTACTCAGCACCCGAGGCTACCCTCCACACTAACTAAATAAACAACTCATAAGATTCATCCGAAGAAGACAGTGAAAGTAAGACGTTAGGACTATAATACGGAGCTAACAAAAAAGTTGCCCTCGCATCAAATCGGCATTAAAGGGACAGATTTTAGCAGATTTAGTTAAGTGACTAACTAACTGAATGACTTGTTGATTTTCATTTTTTTCCCCGCTGGTAATATTTGTAACAGGTGCAGTGGCTGAGTTGCTGTCAGTGATATTTCCAATTTTGGTAAAAAATTTCAACTACAAATAAGATATGTTGATTATTTGTTATCATTGTAAGGCGAGGTCATGTGCCGGGAAGGACATAAACAAGAAGCTATTGTTGATGACTAGTGTATTAACCTAACCTAACCTAACCTAAACTATTGAATTAACCTAACCTAACCTAACTTAACCTAAACTATTGAATTAGCCTAACCTAACCTTACCTAAACTAGTGAATTAGCCTAACCTAGCCTAAACTAGTGTATTAACCCACTAGTAAACTAACCTAAGTAAACTACACAACTAATGTGCTCCAAGATTTTAGTTGACAGAGTGAAGTTTCAGTGGGCTGGTTTAGTAAATCCCTCACCCGGGCCGCTGAACAAAAACATTTTATTTATACTTGATCATCTCAGTTGTGTGTAAATAAATAAAAAAATCCCACAATACTTGGACGATGAAAAATAGAAGACTGGAACTTCATCACCATTAAGAAATCTCCTAAAATTACCTCAGGTACATGTACAGTAGCTAAAAAAAGTATCTGACAGTGTTGGTCCGGTGACTTCTGAAATTATACGTACACTCGTGTTGTCTCGGCAGGGATGGTATGCATGTCTTTACCCACCGCCATTCAGCATTCAACACGGGTGAGTTGGCATATAGGAATAAAACAAACGGTTAAGTGATTACTATCACATAGTATAAGGCGACATCATGCATATCCCAATACCTATCGTCCGTGTCTCACTGTTTCACACAGAGTATGCACAAACATTTTTTTACCATTGTACATAGTCAGGTATTATAACACAGACAGTATGTTAGTTAAAAGCAAAAAAGCTGAAATTGTACTCTGTTTAATTTTTCTTGTTGAGTTAATATTAATGTAACCACTCATTCATCACGTTAAAATGCTTGCGAAAAAAATGCGTGGAATCAAACTAGCATAGTTGATGTCATTTCCGTTGCCTTTGTTTTCCTAGATTTAGCAATTAGTCGATGAACTGCTGCAATTATCTTACCTTACAAAAATCGAATATTGATCTTCGTTGACATAACGAGAAATGATAATTATTGTACTACATTCTGACAACGATCACAAGACTGGTGGAATCAATCTAATGCAAGTATTGTCTATGTCATAATAAAGTTGATGATTTATTCCACTATGAATGTTTAACTTTGACGTGTCTGGTAATATCAGAATTACACTTCAATGTCAAATGTATGGTTCTTTTTTTTTTACGGGGATTAGGCCACCCGGACACAGATCACTGACCCACATCGGGGCCTGGGGGGCGAAAATGAAATAATAATAATAATAATAATAATAATAATAATAATAATAATAATAATAATTCATAGTAAATAAATTTTATAATAAAATTAAAATAATAAAATAATGATGATAATAATAATAATAAAATGCAAAAATAATAATATTAAAGAACTATAAAGAAAAAATCAATAGTGAGAAACGATATATGTGTGTTGTGATGTCAAAGTAAGAGGAACAACCGAGACACTGCAATTGCGTGTAAATAAGGCAGAAAGCCATATAAGCAACTTGGGACTTGGTCACAGTTTTCGTGATGCCATATGATGTTCTATTACGTTTAAATGAAAGAGATTTTACTTTATTATCAATCTAGAGTTCTGTGATCAGTGTAGGTGTTATAACGAATGTAGTGTACAGGATACTCTTGCCTTACCACACTTGAAAGTCTTACAACCTCTCTCAGTTAAGACAGTATTGATGAGCTTACTTAAAACCTCAATAACAGTCATTCACATGGACTGTTGATAATTGCTATCATTGTCCTCCACACCCATCCTCCTGATGAGAGAAATTTTCCTCTGGCCTCCTGGCTGATGCTCAAAATGTCTCCCTCGACATGTAACAGAAGCACCAATAATAACAGGGAACTTTGATCAGAAGGTGATTTCCCCTCTTGTAACATAACCACTATGAGTCGGTCTAAAAGTTCGAAACATTGGGGTCGGTGTCGTCGGGTAAAAATGGGTTTGATAGTATAAAGACTCACCACTTACTGGATATTGAATTATAGGTTTTCTCACGAGTACTTCTTGTTAATTGTTATTACAATAAATAATTACATAAAAAAACAGAAGCAACTTTATAATTTTCACAATGATACACACATATAACACCTCACAACCGTTCACCTTTAGTGTAAGATAAGACCGTTCAAACTGAAGCTCAGCTCCAAAGCTGCCTTTGTTATTACTCCAAACGGAGGATCTGTGACCACCAAGGACGGTGACCACCCAACAATATCACGCCATGTTTACCCTTGGCCTGGATCACTGTGTCGGCCAGCAGTGACATTATTACCTTGGTGCTGACCCACATGACTCCTACGTAGCATTTCTTCAGCCCGAGGTGAAAAAGTCACCCCACTTTTTAATTTAAGATATGTACAGTATGTTAAGTAGGGTATTAAGGGTAAACTCGACTGTGATAATATGGTGTAAAATAAATTTCTTTCGTGAGAACGTCAAGTGATGGATCTGTACCCTCGATTATGTTTACACACACAGACACACACAGACACACACACACACACACACACACACACACACACACACCGATAGATAAAAGAATAGCACCATCCCATCTATTGTTAAAATAATAAACAACTCCTGATTTATGTACTGTACAGCCCTGTAAATGTATTCAACGTATATTATATCATTATGTCTAAATCAAATGTAAGTCTGTATATTTTCAGCCACCGGCTGCAACTCTATTAATAAACCGTTTTTATTATTATTATTATTATTATTATTATTATTATTAATATTATTATTATTATTATCATTATTATTATTATTATTACACACACACACTTAGTGACGCTCTACAATTCGAGTCTCATATAAACTTTCATACACACATACACAGATGTCAGTGCAACGAGACGGGTAGGGAAAGAGGCGAGAGGTAAAAAGGTGAGAGGGAGGTGAGGCCTTAGTGCCGGAAGATGGATAGGGAGAGAAGTGAGGTAAAGAGATGTGTGAAGGAGGTGAGGTGTAGTGTGGTGAGACGAGTGGGGAGAGAAGTGAGGTGAAGAGGTGTGTGAAGGTGAGGTGTAGTGTGGTGAGACGGGTGGGGAGAGAAGTGAGGTGAAGAGATGTGTGAAGGAGGTGAGGTGTAGTGTGGTGAGAAGAGTGGGGAGAGAAGTGAGGTGAAGAGGTGTGTGAAGGAGGTGAGGTGTGTGTGATACTCAGGTGGTCCTTACACTCAGGGGTAAAGGAAACACACTGATGTCAAGTCCGTAAGTTCTATTCCTGGTACAAACACAAAAAGGAGTTAAGACAGGGGTAAACAGGGTCCTGTCTTGGAATCTCTCTGGGTATCTCTCTCTGCGCATGCGCGTACAGCGCGCATGTGCCCAAAGCATGAACTAACACTTGGTGACAAAAGGGAGTATGATTATAAAACATATAATACAGAGACCTGAATCAATAATGGTAAATAGTACAGAGTTACATATTACAGCCATATTCGTCTCATATATCTACACCTCCCTCCCCCCTCACGCTCGTAGTGCAATCTCGAGCCGACTCTTTTTCCAGGAGCCTTTGAGAGTGACGTGGGAAAACTGGGGGGTCACTGAATGAGGACTTACTTTTCTCGTCCAAGCAAGGGTTCACAGGGATGTGGGGGAGGGGTTCACCACTAGGGGACGGTACTGAACGAAGGAAGCGGCGATTCCGCCACCATACCCGACCACTAGGGAGACGAACCTCGTAATCCCTGGTCTTGCCGTAGCCCATGACAACCCCGACCTTGTCCCAGCGGTGAGACGTCGGGTCTTGAATCTGAACTGTTTGCCCGATACTCAACCTGGGAAGGGGTCGGGCGTGCTGATCGTACTGTGCCTTTACCTGGTCAGCATGGGCGGCTGCACGACGATCCCAGTCCTCGGTCTTGGCCTGCCACTCCCTCGAGAAGGACTAAAGATGGGCAGGGACACATGACCGTAGTGGGTGGCCATATAGCATCTGTGCTGGGGAGCGACCTGTGAAGTTGGGGGTATTCCGCAATTCCAATAAACCCCGGTCAAACTTCTCACAGTCAATGTTGCCTGAGGGTGCCGTCTTGAGGATGAGATGCTTGACGGACTTTACGGCAGCCTCGGCATGTCCATTGGACTGGGGATAATGTGGCGAGGACACCACATGATGAACTCCCCATCGCTCCATGCAGTCCCGGAAGTCGTTGCTGGTAAACTGGGGCCAGCCGTCAGTCCTCAGGCGGAGAGGGACACCAACTTCCCGGAAGTAGCGACAGAACATACATACTGTATGAGAGGCAGTAGTGTTGCCTCCGCAGGGAACGACAACAGGCCACCCTGAGAGCCGGTCGGCGATGACGAGAAAGGACTTTCCCGCCACAACGAAGAAATCCGCAGAGACGGACTCAAAGGGCCTCGTAGTGTTGTCGTTGTTCATGAGGGGTTCCTGCTGCTGACTAGGCTGCAGCACCTGGCATGGCTCGCAGACTTGAACGGAACTAGCGATGTCGGAGTCGATGCCTGGCCAAAAAACAGCTTGTCTCGCCCGGCGCTTCGTAGCTTCCACACCCCTGTGGCTGTCGTGCAGGTGGGCTAGGGTGTGGCGGCGGAGGGCGGCAGGAACCACAACTCTTGCTCCATACAAGACGAGGTCGCCATCAGCATAGAGGTCGCCCCGAATCTTCCAGTATGGGAGTAAAGAGCTGTGTAAGTCGTACCGGTTGGAGGGAAATCCCGAGGTCACGCAGTTCAGTAGGCGGATGTACGAAGGGTCCGCTCTTGCAGCGGCTCGGAGTTCCTGAAGAGTCCTGTCGGCGTCCTGTGGTGGAGACTCTTCTGAGATGACGGCGTTCACGGTCACTACAGTCCTGAGGTGTGCAGTAGCATCAGCACATGCGATCTCGTCCGCTGGTGTGGGGTGGCTGACTGGGGCTCGTGACAAAGCATCAGGGATGCAGAGCAGCTTGCCAGCACGCCACACAGCTGTGAAGAGGTAGGGCGAGATCTTCTCCTTTAGGCGTTGGAGGCGGGGATTCTCGACCGCATCCAAGGAGTAGTGGTTCAGGATCGGGATGAGTGGCCGATGATCCGTCATGAGGTTGAAGTGTTGTAGGCCGATCAGATACAACCTACATTTGGACATGGCCCAGACGGCGGCTAACAGCTCCAGTTCGATGGTGGCGTAGCGAGTCTCGGCGTCAGTGAGAAACCGAGAGCCACACTGAACCAGACGAAAGCGTCCATTGCCGTGGTCCTGTAGCAGAGCGTATCCAATCCCGTAGAGGCGAGAGGCATCAGTCTGGAGGACAACTGGCAGGGCCGGGTCGAAGGAAGCGAGAACAGGTGGGCTAAGGAGAGCTGTCTTGACGCGACGGAATGCCTCATCGTGGTCAGCTGTCCAGGTGAATGTTCTCTTGGGGCTCATGAGGGGGCGTAGAGGCTGTGCTGCAGCGGCGATGTCGGGGGTGAACTCAGCCAACTGGTTTACCAGGCCCATGAACGAGCGGAGGTCGGTCAGGTTGGCAGGAGTTGGGAAGTCCCGGATCGCGCTGACCTTTCCAGGATCAGCCGAAATGCCCTTGCCTGAGAGGGTGTACCCACAGAAGTTCACACTAGGTGCGGCGACCACAAACTTATCCTTGTTGAGGGTGATCAGGTACTTGCGGCACCTGGTGAGCATCTGGTGAATACGCTCAAGATGCGTGGAGTAATCCTCATCATATAGGAGCACGTCGTCGATGACCTTGACACAGTTCGCCACACCCTGAAGGGCCATGTCACCACGGAGGCAGAAGGCATCGCCAGTAGCCGCGAAACCCATAGGTCCTCTGCAGTGCTGAAATCGGCCGTACGGTGTGATGAACGTCGTGAGGTGCTGATCTTCTTCCGCAAGTTCCATCTGCCAGTACCCACATAAGGCATCTGCTGTAGTAAAGTACCTTGCCTTCGGGTCCACACTGCGTATAGCGGCGAAGGGTGTCGGTGAAGGGTGGGTCGGGCGGGAAACTTGGCTATTCAGCTTGGTGAGGTCGACGGTGATACGAACTCCAGTAATGTTCTTGGCGACTGTTACCATGGGGTGACACCAATCCGAGGGGTCGTCACCAGCAGGCTTAATGATCCCCTGGGCTACCATAGAGTCGAGTTCCTTCTTAACTTGGCTCTGAAAAGCGAAGGGTATCTGTCTCGGTGTGTGGATGGCGAAAGGTACTGCGTCATCCTTCAGGTGAATTCTCATGGGGGAGCCAGCCATTGGCTTGAGTGGAGCCGTCTTGAGGTCCTCCTTGGAAACCAGCACGTCCTTGAATTGCAGTAGGAAGAACTCCCTGGCTGCAGAAGGTGACGTATTGGGTGGGAGGGGCAGCTCCTTGCACCTGTTGACATGTTTTATTTCCAGAATTGGCTTAGGGAATTCTGAAGATATTATGGCCAACTCTTGACATTGGCCATAAGACAGTAGTGGCATCTGAACACCTTTGTGGACCTGAATCCTGGCAGAACATGACTGCTTACCTAGGGTGAGGGTAGCCTGAAATGTACCCAGAGCAGGTGCCATTGTATAACCGTCTGCGGTGAGCGTTGTAGAAGTTGACGGTGGTTGCAAGCTACTCCTAGGGATCCGCAGAATGTCGAGGTGTCTTGTGCCGATGACTGTGACGTCCGCACCTGTGTCAGGAAGCATCTGGATACGGGATGTAACGTCGCCGTATGAGAGGTGAACACAGATGGGTTGAGGTGTCTTGCTGACAGGGGAAGAAGAGGATCTCACGCGACGACAGCGCTTGTTCTTCGCCGCCTGAGACTTGCAAGTAGTATCATTCTTCTTCTTTGACTGACAGCATTTGTCATAGTGTCCAATGCGGCTACAGGAGCGGCACTGAGCGTTGTTGGCAGGGCACTTCAGTGTCCTAGCCCAATGACCACGACGGCCACAGTTATTGCAGGTGCTGTCAGCGGCAGGGCATTCAGAACCATGCCGACGAGCACAATACTGGCAGGAACGACCTGGCATCGAAGTCTGAAGTGATGCTGAAGATTGATGCGAAGCTGAAGTCGGATGTGAAGCTGAAGTCGGATGTGAAGCTGAAGTCGGATGTGAAGCTGAAGTCGGATGTGAAGCTGAAGTCGGATGTGAAGCTGAAGTCCGGTCACGTCCTTTGTTCTTCTTATATGCGGAGATGGCACACAGCTGGTTAGATGGAGCACGAATGGCAGAAGTCGCACTTCTGGTGGCTTCGTAAGAGCGGCAGGTGGTGACAACATCCTGTAGAGAAGAGGCAGTGTCGAGGGAGATAAGCATCTGAATTAGCTCTTCGTCCCGTACGCCCATGAGGATAATCATCTTCAGCTGTGTTTCCTCACAAGTCAACGAGTTCCCAGGACAAACGTCAACCTCCTCAGCGATGCGTCGGAGTCGTACGTAAAAATCGGCAAACGATTCACCCTCCAGCTGCTTACAACTGAGAAGTTCTCTTCTACGGAGAGCTTCGTTACGGAGGCCCTTGATATGCGTCTGTAAAGCATCCAAGACGTCCTTCACACTCTTGTCTGTGTCGTGGGGAATTTGCAGGGTGTGCTCCAGGATACGTTGCGTCTCTAGGGTGAGACACATCCTCATCTGGATCAGCTGTTTCTCCCTAGGCAACCTTGATAAATCGACCATCATCGAATAATCGTCCCACCTCCGACGCCATTCACGGAATACCTGGAACGAGGCATCAGCTTGGAGTGGCGGTGGACTCTGAGCGAGTGCTTTCTGTGGAGGGGCAAAGAAGTTGAAGAGGACCCTGCAGGCGCACCTGTGGACGAAGAGGCAGGTGTAGTAGCTGCTTGAAGGGTAACAGGTGCCAACAACTCGATAATGGCACTGAATCTGGCATTTTCTTGTTGACGTCTGTGATTCTCTTCACGCCTTCGTTCATCGTCTTCCTGTCGCCTCCTGATGTCGTCTTGTCGTCGGTTTTCTTCCAAAAACTGAATTAAATGAAGGAAGTCGACACCTGTGGCAGATTGCGGACGTGTGTAGTAGGGGCTAAGGGTGGGTGGGGGCCGCTTGATCCACTTTCCGATCCACTTGGAGTCCACTTACTGCACCTACATCCGTCTGAAGTTGGGCTTGTTGGGTATCTGAAGAAAACCCAATAAATTCCTGAACTTCCATATGGCCTGGTTTATTTCTCTCACAATTACTGTAATTAATAAGTGAGCAGAAGAGCAATCGTCTTTAAATGGAAGATATGTGCGAGCGTCTGTGTGTGTGTGTGTGTGTGTGTGTGTGTGTGTGTGTGTGTGTGTGTGTGTGTGTGTGTGTGCGTTCGTTCGTGCGTGTGTACTTTCGGGGCAGGCTGGCTGGCGCAGACACTCAGTGCCAGTCGAGACATGAACAGGGGTGGATGTCAAAACTTGAGCTCTCCCATAGGTCTTAAGGCTCCCCTCTTTTGCCAAAGTTAGGAACACGGGGAAACACTTTAAAAAGACACTAAAGGGCACACACTGCTTATGAAAAAAGCCTTCACAACACTGCACTGTAAATCCAGGAATATCGTGGTGTTGAGAATGCTTGCCAAGATCCACTCAGAAGTTGATGACAAGATGGCGGCGGCTCCGAGAGAGATTCTGTGTCCTCCAATTCTGAATAATGTGATGTCAGCTAAACACTGCGCCATGTGTGATACTCAGGTGAGTCCTTACACTCCAGGGTAAAACACACTGATGTCAAGTCCGTAAGTTCTATTCCTGGTACCATAAACACAAAAAGGAGTTAAGACAGGGTAAACAGCGTCCTGTCTTGGAATCTCTCTGGGTATCTCTCTGCGCAGCATGCGCGTACAGCGCGCATATTGCTAAAAGCATGAACTAACACTTGGTGACAAAAAGGGAGTATGATTATAAAACATATAATACAGAGACCTGAATCAACTAATGAGTAAATAATTACAGAGTTACATATTACAGTGAGACATGAGACGGGTGGGGAGAAAGAGAAGTGAGGTGAAGAAGGGTTGCAGAAGGAAGGGAATTTGGGGCAGACAGTGGAGAATAGAAGAAGAGGTTGTAAACAAAGAGGTATGTACAGCCGCACTTGAGGTCTTGTGTACATACCATAAGATTTGGGGGATTCAGGGGCGAAGGTGTGTTATAAATAGCAGTCTTAACTTACCAAGAACGAGTGATAAAATTACATATGATGCCACACCATCTGAATAAAACATCTACCCACAATTTTTACTTTCCAATTTAAGACTGATATTCACTCTGCTTGCGCTTCGTTATAGCTCAAGTTTCCATCCAGTCACAGAACTGTTATTTACACTTCACCTGCACATAACCTTCATGTGCTGGCTGAGTGACCCAAATGACCCTAGCAGGCACTTGACAAAGATAATTCCTTATGACATTACACCAATACAGCTTATCCAAACACAGGGAGGCGTGTGGGTGGCAAGTGGGTGGCAAGTGGGCGGCATGTGTGGCTGGCGATGCTGCATTATAAAGCCGTAGTTAGTGGTATCATGAAATAAACATATCACGCAACACATCACTATATCAACATACCACGCAACACATCACTGTATCAGCATTCTATGCGACACCCCGCCATATCAACATACCACGCAACACACCACCATATCAACATACCACGCAACACACCACCATATCAACATACCATGCAACTCACCGCCATATCAACACACCATGCAACATACCACCATATCAACTTACCATCCAACTCACCGCCACATCAACACACCACGCAACACACCACCGTATCACAGTAACGTTCATCTCAACATCAGAAGGACGAAGCGACTCAGGGACAAGAACGCAGTCGTTGCAGACTGGGTTGGTTTGGGGAACCCACCCAAGACCCTTCGAGTCCGTGGTGCCTATCGGACTCTGAAGGTAACTAACTCTCTATCAGCCTCCTATCCGGAGGTGTCAACACTGGGGCCATGTGGCCCGATTATGCCCCTCTACTAAGCCATGGTGTGGTCTCTGCTCACGACAACATGCAACACAGGTTTGCAGAGATATAGTTAGTCAAAAGAGCCCATTCAACAGAGTTCCTGTATGACACCCTGGCTGTCCTTGAGCTCCTACACCCCTTCAGCGCCCAGACCTGCCACCCAGGCAGATCTCAAGAAACACTACTGCTGCTAGGGTACTCCCTACGGCCAACCCCTGGCCCACCCTCCCCACCAAAGCTCCAGGATCATCACCAGCAGTCAACGAAAGATCAGCATTTAGCAACACAGTCGTACTGACACGACAGGTAGCTGTCAACACAGCCGTGAACACGCACAAAATGAAGAGATCAATGATTTGAAAAATTAAATTAAAGAACTCAAAGCTCAATTTGCAGCTCAAACTGATAGGTTAGAGCCTCTGCGACGTACTGCAGAAACAGCGCACCACCAACGCAGAGCAGCAGCAATGGAAAGATTACAATCAAATTGTAGACATTAAAATATCAGTGCCAGATGTATAAACTCAAGATCCACCGGGAACTCGTGTTCCACACAGACGAAAACAGTGATACTAGTTACAGTTTTTTCTGATGTCTCTGTGGACATGATCAGTAAGGATGAACAAACACAAACAGAAAATGGCGGTGATGTCGAGTGTACCAAAGTGTGTTGATGTCTGCCACTGAAATAGAACAATTAGTGAGCAGTACAGGCTCCAGAAATGTTTAAAAAAAAGTTAAATAGCATCCTGCCTGCAGAAGGTACAGGCAGCATGGAAAAATACAGTATCATACAGTGCCTACAGCTTCTTTCCAAATATATTACATAATGGTCAGTGTTAATACCAGAGAGATACAGGGAGGTGGAAGTGATAAGTTGGAACTTCTCCACCACAAAGTTGTGACTGAGGACATCGATATTGTATGTCTATTATGTGTATTATATGATCGTAGCTCTACTCACACATGTACCTCATGTACCAACTTTCAGTACCATGGGATCAATATCTACCTGGGTAACTCCACACTCAACGTGCTAAACGCCTATGCTCCCTCAGATCAGCTTCAATACACAGATTTCCCAGACTTTATACACAGTGAAACCACTGAATACTAGACACAAGAAATTAGGTGACCCCCATCACTAACACCAATGGTAGGAGACTTATCTCACTTTTCAGTGCATATGAAGATACTCAAATTATACAGTAGATAATAATGAACTTGCACACATCTATGGCGGGGCTCTAGACAAGTGTATTGGCTTTAATTTATCATACACAACGCATAGCTCTGATGTAATCACTGATCTTATGTCTGACCACAACCCAATCCAAGCTAGTATACATGTAGCCAATGCCACCCCTACTGGCGGTAAACTCAACAGACGTAGACTCAAAGTCAAGCATGAACATGAACGCCAGTTCATAGACTTCATCCATGACTGGTACAAGGATTACAAGCCTGACAACTACTAAAGTCTCCATGATGATCTGGTAGATAGGACTTATACATACTTCACCAACAATGCCTCCACCGAAAAACGGAGAAAATGTTGTCAGCATTATCGGAGCAGGCAACAGCAGTGCGATAATGACCCCAAATTGAAAAAAGGTCAGGACTAGATTCAGGAGGGTGGGTAAGGGTTACAAACAAATTAGAACACCTCAAATGCTAAAATTGTATCAAGCCTCCCTTGCTGCAGCCAGGGAACGTGTAAACGCACTCAGACAAAATGCATGGGAGACATGTCAACAGCCTGAACCAACACACTCCCCTCAGCAAAGCCTGGAGAGATATGAACACAATCAGAGGTAAAAACAGTAGACACGTCTCCCATCCAAACCCTCTGCAAAAATCGAATGAGCTAATAACAAAGTGGGCTCATGTCTCTAGCTATGACATGTTACCAACTAGGACTCAAGGACTCCTTGATGCGAAGTCTGTAGAGAGAAGTAATCTTATTAACTTTATGCTGGGCAAACAGCATGATGAGTGTGATGCTCCATACACTGAATGGGAGCTTGACGCCGCCCTCGCCAGGGATAGATCCACTGCCTCTGGTGAGGATGGAGTAACCTACATTCCTACAATATCGTTAGTCTACTAAGGCGTGTACCGGGCAATCCATTATTGGCATTGTACAACATGAGTCATGCCGAAGGCCAACTACCCACATCATGGACAACAGCATTGTTGTACCAATACCGAAACCAGGACAGCCTGATGCTTTTCGTCCCATATCACTAACCCAGCCGCCTCTGTAAAACCTTTGAGAGGATGATTCTTGGCAGATTCTTATATAGAATCAGAGAACGCGTGTCTCCAAACATAAATGGCTTCACCCATGGTAAAAGTGTACATAATTACATTACCACAGTCCTAACTGTGCATAGGAATGAAAGGCACATATACACCACATTTCTTGACCTAAAAGCTGCATTTGATATTGCCAATAGGCAACTTATATTGTAGGAACTAGCCAAAATGGATTTAGGAGGTCGGCTGTACAGGATAAGTAGTTACCTCACTAACAGAAGGGCTGCTGCACTGTTTCAAGGTTAAAAATGTGAAGTTAAAGATATGCAACATGGCACCCCCCCCCCCTCCCCCAAGGTGGAGTACTTTAGTCCCACTTTGTTCAATGTTCTTATGAATGCATTATTAAATTCAATACCAGACAACCCCATCAATATCACAAACAGCTATACTAATGATATTCTTGTACATACTAAAACTCATCGTGATATGCAAACCACTCTGAACCATGTGAGAACCTTGGTCTTATTATCTCCACTGAGAAAACTAAGGTGTTCAACAAACAAGCTGGTAACCGCTAACGCGGCCTTGCTAAGTCTAAGATAGGTAACAACACTTTTGACAATTGAATATAAAATGGCCTCCACCCTCCCCTAATAGCCATACCTTCTCCACCATTTTATTGCCTTAAAATTAAATATCCTAATACATAAGTAGCTATCCTAGCTGTGTTGAGTTAGTTGAGCCGCAGATCTATGCGGCATTCCGTGACTGTTGCCTCAGAGTCAATATGTGCAACAGTTGTCGGATTTGGGGCCGATGATCTCATTCCACTGAGGCAGAGCAAAGCCGACCTAAGGAGAGAAAAGGACAGTCGACATCTCATCCAGGCTGTAACATAACTTCTGGGTTGTTGCTTCTGTTCGGATACCACCTCCTCGAGTCTGGCGTAGAAACATCTTGCACTTGGTCCCATCCCACCAGAGGTTGTGAACACTAGAGGAATGAAGCTGCCTTGATCAACGTTCTGAATTCTCTCCCCATAAGCCCTTATCTTGTCGTTCTCGTTCCTCCTGTGTGCAGCATTGACAGCTAAGTTACGGTGACATGCGGACATGGGATAAAAAATCCTGATGTCGAAGAAAGCTTGCTGCCCCTGCGTCCAGAATCCTCGAGCACTGATGTCAACACGGGCTTCGTTGGATGTGTTTGAAGTCCTATGTTGGAAATTCTCACCATCCAATGGAAGGAGGGTCGGTTCTACCCTGACATCACGGCAGATTTCCTTCAAAATATTTGCTGTGAGATCCCTTACTTCGTCATGCCTAATGCATATGAAGCCCCCTTTCTTGCACACCATGGCGTGATCGACGTCATAGAAAGAGCCACACACGCATTTGGAGGGCAAACCTTCTTCTGGCCTACCGTACCTTAGAGCATTGGCATCTGTAAATTCTTGTTTATTGAGACTGAAACCATTTGCCCTTATCGGTAATGTAGTTAACCAGTTCGAGGCGCCCACCTCCTGCGCTATAGCTACTTGCAGCAACAGTTGCTGCAACTTATCACTTTGAGTGTGCTGTCGTTCTGTCGTAATGGACCTTCGAATCATGTTTATTTCACTGGTATCCACCTCCCCTATTGCGTTCTGAGCTATTATGTGGTCTGTGAAAGCTGCCGTAAGCTTAACTGAGTTTGATATTCGGTGGCAGCAATCTCCTCTGGATTGGTCAATCCCATTCCTCCCAGTCTCGGTGGTAGTGCAAGGAGTGATCTTTTTGCTAGGGTTAAGCGAGGGTGTTTCACTAATTTGGGAATGAAATTGACGAAGATAGCTTCTTCCAGAGGGTGAAGGAGGGGTCCTATATCAGGGATAGTGCGCATCAGGTAATTCCAGCCATGCTTGACTCCATGGGTGAATACCACAAAAGCCACATGTTCTCTGTGTTAGCAATCTGAAACAGAGCATGGATTTCCCTAACCCACTCATTCACCTTTCCCGTTTCGTACTCGGTCTTGAAGTCCGCCGAGCCGATTACTGCGCCTAGGTGTCTTTGGCCATCCTTTGTTATTTTGACCTCACTTCCACCGAACACCTCTATTGCCCGTTCATAATGTTCTGGCTTCACAATGAGGATGGACTTGCTGGCGTTTGGGTGGTACCCTATTTGTGGGCCTCGTGATGTTACCAGGTCCCATTACTTTTTGATGTCCTCCACTTTTTCTGTTCCTGTAAGGTCGTCAGTGTACGCCACTTGCTTGACCTCAGTTGTTTCAAATTTTATTGTGTGTTGGAGCACGGATAGGCCTATTGCGTACATTGTCATTGCAACAGGGTCCCCCTGCGTTGTTCCCTCCGTTGACTATATGATGGTATCACCTCTTAGAGCCTTGTTGTTTACTATATAGAGGTCTGATGGATTCCTATAGGAGTTTTCAACATACATTGCAAAGCTTGGACACTTAATCTTGATGTTGTGCAGTGCGGCCTTGCGGTTAAGTATGTTGAATACGTTTGAAGAGTCCACCAGGAGAACGGCCTCACAATCACGCTGCTCAAATATCGTTCTCATGGCGTGAATGGCAGCTTTCCCTCCAGCCTGGTGGCCAGCACAAACTTGCAGGTTCCCTGCTGCTGCCCTGACATCATCCTTTACCACCTCCATTATGCATTTTCCGATGATCCGCCTCAGCATTTCCCCCACCCCTGTAGGCCTACATCCTGGATTCTTATCCAGGGGAATGAGGCGGCAGGCCGTCAGAGCATGGAGGTGTTGGCAGCACGAGGATGCCAGCTTTCTTGCAAGGACGGCAATGGCCGTGCAGAGATCACTTGCTATGGGGCCAAACTTGTTAGTGCTGAGGATGACTCTCCAACCGTTTGCATCCAGACCTGAAGGGCCGGCAGCTCCCTGAGTCTTCAGTGCCTTTTTCCACACCATCCCTCCTGTTATTTTCTCGAACAGGACAGCATTTGGTGGGATATAGTCACCCTGGAACCTGATGCCTGCAGGGGGATGTTTTTCTCTCAGTTGTTTTAATGTCTCTCTGTTTATTGGCAGAACCTCACCGGAGGATTCCTCTGTGAGAGATCTTACCGCCAAAGACACTTTTCCCACAAGCATTTTGTTTCCAAACTTTCTTGCAACGTCATCGGTGTTTTGCTTTCCGTCTCCTATAAATTTTGTCTCTCCTGCAGTGTTCTTGCTTCAAATAGGAGATCATCAAGGGGCCCCATTCTGCCACATTGTCAATCTTCTCTTCATTGCTGCCTCATTTTTTTTTTTTGCTTAGTCTTTGTATGTGTCCTCTGACAGAATAGATGTGGTATTATTGCCAGTATTTGAAGAGCTAAAGGGGCAAGGAAGCAGTCCCAAGTGTACTCAGTTATAAGGCGAATCATCTCACGAATCATTTCTTTGGTGGCCGCACACTTGGGAGGTTCAAACAGGTTAGCTGGCGACCACCTGACAATTTCTGAGTAAGTTTCTTTAACCCATATGCCGCATTTTCCATCGACATGCCATTCCACTGTGGGGGCTGTCTCTCATTCACCTCTGCTACTATTGGAGCAGCATTTATTAGTACTGCACTACATATAGGATATTATTGGGCGGTTAGGTCCCGGCAATATCCACTGTGGCCTCCTGTGTCGGCTCCCTGCCATGTGGGTTCCGACAATTTTTTCCCTTTCTGCAAGCCACACATGGTCGGTTGTTTCTCGCACAATCACAGCTAGTGCAATTTTGGTTCTGGCTAGCACAAACGCAACAATGTCTGTTACCCGGCATAGTGTTCCGCACTTTGGGCGACAGTTACGTCCGCCTCCGACATCTGCTTTGGACCCATACATAAGAAGAAACTAGTTCTTATGAGTAAAGGGCGGGGAGGTGACAGGCTGGACTGCTGTGTCCGGGTAGTAGGGGCATACGTGCACTCGTGGGTGAGTAGGCCACCCCCCTGTGGGCGACAATCCACACATCAGAATGATACACTGGGAGCAAGAATTGTCACACTTAACACTTGTTTATATATCCTTGGCAGAAATTACCACTATTTCTATGGTCGCACTGATGTAATATTAGTTATATATACTCACTTGGTCGGTCGTCACTACATGAAGCGACCGTTACTTGGGGAGGAGACCGCAAGCGTAGAACACTTGACCCCATAGGGGCGAGAGTCTCGATGCCACCCCTGCCAAAGTAGGCCTATCGACACTGACATTGGCACCTGGCACCTGCTTTAGCCGTCCCACGAAATACTCACAGCTCGCTTGGTGATCGCCGGTGAACACACGGAATATTTGCGATTAATGCCGTAAGCGATGAGAACTACCTTTGGTGACAATGCTTAGGGTGATATCCGATATTCACCGACACACTGTGAAATTCCCGCTCCCACACGCTGAGTATGTCCTCACCAATAACACTTTAGATCAGGGAGGACACTCCACCACACCCACGCTGCGCTGGCCCTACTACTACTCACTATTGACTATGTCTCTTCTTTTAAATATCTTGGTGTCTCCGTCTCTTGTACATTACCTGCCATACAACAGCTAACCCTCAATTGTACTGACAGACTGAAACCTCTTAGAAGTGTGGCGGGGTACAGCCCACACTATGGTAGAATTGTTAAAACAATTTACCTTGGCTATACCTTGTATATGATCTCTGATAGATTACCACGCACCAGCCCTGGTCCTTCGTGATGGGAAAAGGCATTAACAAACTCGAAAAAAAATGCTAAATAAAGCCCCCCAAATTATCCTAGGATGTCCCATGAGCACTAAAGTACTTGACATGATGAAAGAGCTAGGTGTACCCAGTGTCAAAGATAGAACAATTGAAGTCAACCTCATGATAGGCCTGAGGCTTTTGAGTGGTGATCCTGATAACATTGTGCTCTTAAAATTGCTAGGATATATGAATCATGGGACTGGTGAATCTAAATGAATCCAAACTACAGCTACACATATGGAGATGTTTGGACTAGACCATCTGTACAAAGTTGAGACACAACAGCACTTCCTACCACCCTGTCGGGCAGTTCCCTTCAATATCACAATACCGACATATCCCCCTAAAAGGTTTATTATTCAAGTATATATCTACAACACACTGCCAAAGTGAGAGCTCTTGAACACATGCACATCTTACAGACTGATGATAACAACACACAAACCATCTACAGTGATGGATCTCTTAACACTGCCTGCGGGAGGGCTGGAAGTACTATCGTTGTGACTCAACCTAACGGTAATACAGTTGTAAAAAGAGTTAGAATTTACAACTGGACATCAACTCAACAAACTGAATTATTTGCCATACTCACAGCCAGTAAATTTATTGAAACCATTGTCACTGACAGTCTCATCATCACTGATTCTCTGTCCTCACTACTTGCCCTTGACACACTCAACTTTAGTTGTCACGCACTTGTCTCTAAATCCAGACACAAATATGCGTACCATGTTGACCGGGGTATCAAGATCAAACTGTTGCGGATCCCCTCTCACATAGGCCTCGAAGAACCTGACAGAGTTGATGCCCTCGCCAAACTCGCGTCTAACAAAGACACTGTTCAATAAAATCTGGGTCTGTCAAAAAGAACAATTAAAACTGTAATTTGGAAGGAACTTATTGATGAATTTGACGCAAGCAGACAAGTGCAAACAGGCACTAGTCAATCCATTGTTTACCATGATGAGATGTATCAAGTGAAACATGTACAGTATATGGAGCGAGTACACTAAAGTAACAAGATCACTAGATTACAAGGTGTTGTAACCGCTAGATTAAGGTCCATGAAGCAGATGTTAACACAACTAAATATAAAGTGTGTGGCCAGACATATGGCCACATATTTATCACTTAGTAGAACCAAACACACAATGTGCTTGAATACCTCTCACGCAAATGTGAATAACAAAGTGTGCGGCCAAACACATTGCCTCACACTTTTGTACTCACGCAGTTGCGAATAAGTTATCCTCTATGTACAGAACTAAACAAAGAATCTATTTGAAATACTCGGTAACTTTCAATACCATAATATCCTGACCAAGGGGCTAGTTATACAGACCTTTTGTGAACTCTTCTCTAATACTTTTGCGCAACTGTTCACAGGATGAGTATGGGGTGCACAATAAACTAGTCGCTGTGAGTGGCAAACTTAAAAGATAATTAACACTCCGTCATACCATTATACAATATACATTAATTAACATATTATATACTTTCATGTAATCATACTGTATGGTCTGGGACCCAGGGTATTTACCAGTCATCCTCTCAGGATCCTCCACTGTTGTGGAGGTGCATAGCTGCCCTTGTTGTGGCACCCTGATCCATACAAGGTTAGGTTAGGTTAGGTTAGGTTATAGGTAGCTGGGATTAATAGAATAGATGTGTGTGTGTGTGTGAGCCTGTTCAACCATAACAATTTCTGGTGTGCTGTACAGTGCCATAACCCTCAGCCAGTCAATTCCGTGAGAACAATTTAGCCTTATCGTAAAGGTCACAATAAAGGCTAAGTGTGTGTGTGTGTGTGCGCACGCACAGGAGAATCTCCAGAGGTGTGGCAGCTTTAATCAGGTGGTATTTGCAGGTTAAGTTTAATCTCCCATCCTCATGCTATTGTGAAGGTATGTTTACCAAATTAAGCTTGTATCACGACCAATAATGAGATCCACTTTAATTAATTAGGTTCAGGGTAAGATGGCTTTTCTAGCATCCTAACCACCGGGGTGTGTCAATATCAAATGGTGAAATCAATACAGTGTGTACTGATTTGTCTAAGTTCTAACAGCACAGGATGAAAGTTATGTCTTCCTTCTTTTCCCTGTATTATTATCATAACCGTGCGGTCACCCTTCTCCAGTCCGTTGCCAGTTACCCCTTACCAGTCAGTCTCCCTTTATAAATTAATCTCTCCTCACCAGGGAATCGCACTTCACCTCAATTACTACCCCTTAAACCAATATAATATTATTATGATAAAAAACTCTTATATATAACTCATATTGTTAGACCATCAAATCCTCATGTTAAGGTACCATCATATCATATTAACATACCATCATCTCAACACCAGCATATTGCGTCAACATTTCATAATGTCAACATTTCGTGTCATTGCAACATGCTATCATATCAAATCAACATGCGATGACATTAGCTTATCATATCAACGTTCTATCACGTCACTACAACATAACATCATATCTCATATTAACTCCATCAGCGTGGGCCTGTGAGACGTGAGGGTGAACTTGAGTGTGTTAGTTAAGTTTGGCTCCTCCACTCCCGTCATTGCCAGCCATTCAAGACCCCAGCGACCATTTGAGCTGACTACGGAAACTCTGAGACTCGAGGAAGTTGGTGCTGCCTTGTGTGGGCCAGGAGCTCTTCATATATGTCGCCTGTGGCTATATTGTCGTGTCTCAATACTGATGTAGGATTTCACTTCTGAAGACTGTTTCTGGCAATGCTACACACAATTGCTGTGTGCGTCAGTACCTTAAACATTCATTTAATTTCACTGGGATTTATCGTAAACTTTTTATATTTGAATTTGACAGTAGCGATTTTTTTCGGACCATGCTCTGTCTGCAGTGTAAGTTACGACAGCAGTTCCAGCTTACTAGTCACAAGCCTTCAACAGACAAGACAAGTTCGGAGTTCGTGTTGTATTAAGTGTCTGAGCCCACGAGTGTTGGCCCAGAGAGATATGTACAAGGACGAGGTGACAGTCGGACAGTGAAGTTATGACACCTGAAATATGTCTCATGATCACGTGTCTCAGTGTTTCACCAACTTTATCACTAACTGAATAGAGCCAAGTTAAATGTTTCTCAGAGAATCATAGGTATTCCAAAGCTTATGCAAGTCGACAAATTACAATGAGATGAGTTTATTTATATTACCTTTTCATGTATTGCAAGGTACTTTATTTACTTATTTTCCTCATTTAAAACTTAGTGGGATTCTTTTCTTAATTCCATCCTCTACAATTTTCTTTTGTTGTTATATGAAGCTCCACTATGATTACCTGTACCTGTGTGTGAATTCGAAAATAATACCAAGTTATCTGCTGAATGAGGAGCCAGTATATTGTTTACGTAGTCGTTAGTTGGCCTTCATTACCTCCCCCCCCCACCTCTACTCAACTTCAGCTTCTAATAAGGTCGTTTGAGGTTTACGAGAACCAATCAATAGTTTAACTTACAAATCACACGAGTAATCATTTAAGCATATTCCTAAACGAACCACAAAAGCTCAAATTATCTCCACATTGCAGTTGGTGTAATTCTCAACCATCACCGTCAATCACAAATATTCTCAGTCTCCCGATCTTCTCACACAATTAGTTTCTAAAGCACAAAGACAAAGCCGGGTCTTAACGCTTATTGCCCCTCCTTTAGCTACAACTGTAGTCACTTCTGTTAAAACAACTTTTGTTACTACTGTTAATGCACCTGCTATCACTCAATCATACTCTTGTTTTATTTGAGGTGTCTAAATAAACACGTAGCGGCTGAAGGCAAGTTTCACCCATCCAAGAGCCCCTCCTACATGGCTTCAAGTTTTCGTGTAGTACCAATCTCATATTTACGCAAAAAATCTGTGACATGGAGAAGGGCGTATCAAACGCGAGCGCGCGCGCGCGCTTGTGTGTGTGTGTGTGTGTGTGGCGGCAGCTGGAAGTGGTGGAGCAAACGTCAAGCTGGGTCACGTTGTTGTCGCCTGAGAGGGCATCAAAGTCTTCCTCGCTGTTTGATCTGAGTTGTACACAAGATGTTTTTCATGGACAGGAAGATAAAATACCTCCACTACAAAGACAGTTTCTCCTTTGGTATACAACACTATCTGGCGTTTGCAAAGATTTCAAGAAAAATAAGCAAAATTCGATACTTTAAGTTTTGTTGTGTGAATCTCTCGACATTCCCTGAAATATGATACAAAAGGTAACATGACAATTCCACGACATGTCAGGCAAGATTTGGATGAATGTTTCCTCATGGGGATCAAGGAAACTTTGTCCTCATGTTCAGGCTCTCCCACTTATACTAATGAGGGCAAATGATTGCGACGCTTCGCTTCTGATTCTTATGAATGGTTATTTCACAGTAATTTCTGTACATACTTACATACATACATACATACATACATACATACTTTTCAATAAACCGTTTATTATTATTACTATTATTATTATTATTATTATTATTACATACAAACATACATACATACATACATACATACATACATACATACATACATACGTATATACATACATACATACATACATACATACATACATACATACATAATTCATGTAGATCCACATTGGAAACGTGGAAAGGATAGATCTCGATAAAATCACACAGGAAAAGGGAAACAATGGTGCTCCATTGTATCC
>NW_024716703.1:8993446-9021967 GCF_018991925.1 Homarus americanus
TCGGTATGCTTCGTTCAGTTACGTATTGCTGTGAGCCAGGGGTGAAGGGTCAAAGTCACTCACTGAGATCGGAATCTTACTGAGACTGTTGGAATAATATATCTCCGGGCTTGTAATGCTAATTTAACCCGTTTTAAATTTCCATATTTCTCTCTGAAGGCAATTTAACTAATAAAGTGAACAGTATACAGTGGACAAGAAAGTTGAAAACGTTTTAGTCAGCTGTGGTAAAACCAAGTGTCTCTCCTACTGCATTATAAAGAGCTGTGACGTACAGGTGGAAGTATAAGCATATTATTGCTGGTAATAATTCCTGAAGCGAGAAATTAATGAATTGTAGTAAAGACATATTGCAGAAGCTGATGTGCCGATACCCAAGAGTGAACACAGAGTTGACGTGTCTGGTGTGTGTCGAGAAGTTAGGTATAGACGTATACTGTGAGTCTCATTTAATTCCCTCTACCACTTCTTCTGTTATCTCGTGTAGTTTCCTGCATAAATAAATCAAATACGAACTCATTCATCTTTTAAATAATCAATAGAAGTATGTTTTCATGTAGTGTTATTTTCAAACCTCCTGATTCAATTATTTGATAGCATTCAGTAATATGTTAAAAGTAAAGTCACCCTCTTCATCAGAAACACCAATAGGATTTCTATGTACAGCAATACTGGCAATTAAACCAGGTGTACTATTACGACAACAAGGCAGAGTAATATCAATAAAATTAATACCTGATCATAAACAGGGACTTGCTCAGCTAAATGTACAATATTATGATTAAATGATAAGCTTGAAATAACTTGGTTCACGCTGAAGGAGTTTTGTTTACTATGGTTTTATAATACGAGACTTTGATCCTTCTGTATTGAGGTATGTTACACAACATAATGATCCTCATGTCCCCCCTTCGTCGACACCTCTAACCTCCTCTTCATTCCCAGCTCCTCCTGCTCCTCCTCCTCCAACACCTCTACAACCTCTCTTCATTCCAGCTCCTCCTGCTCCTCCCCTCCTCCAACACCACACAACCTCCTCCTCCTCCCCTGCTTTCATCGACACCACAACCCTTTCTTGCAGCCCCTCTTCTCCCCCTTAGCCAACGCCTCTACAACCTCCCCCGTTCTGCTCCCCCACCTCCTCCTCCTCCCATCTTCTTCTTCTTCACCTTCAACTCTTCCTCCTCATTTCGCTCCTCCTCTTCTATGAAGGCCACGGTTTTGGCTACACAAGAATCATTTATATGTTAATGTAAAAACCCAGTGCTATGGAATTAAGGCAGCGTGATTCTCCTCCCCTCAGACGGACAAGGCAGTAGTGTGTTGGTAAGTGCAGTAGTAGTAGTACAGTAGTAGTAGTAGTAAAGTAGTAGTAGTAGTTGTTGTAATAATAATAATATTTATAATAATAATAATAATAATAATAATAATGGTAATAATAATAATGTTAATAATAATAATAATAATAATAATAATAATAATAATAATAATAATAATAATAATAATATAAAATAATAATAATAATATAAATGTATATATAATAATAATATTAATAATAATAATAATAATAATAATAATAATAATAATAAATATTAATTAATATGAATGGTATTAAAATGAATATGGCTGAACATGTATAGATATAGTGACATGTATAATAGTTTGTTTAACAGAGGTTTCGGTACAAAGAGCAAGAAGTGAAATAAAAAAATTCGATGAATCACTGATATAATTGGAAGTTGTGGAGGATAACACGTGGTTGTAGCACCTCCTGCTGGTGGTGTTTGGAGGATAACACGTGGTTGTAGCACCTCCTGCTGGTGATGTTGTGGAGGATAACACGTGGTTGTAGCACCTCCTGCTGGTGGTGTTGTGGAGGATAACACCCTGCTAGTGGTGTTGTGGAGATAACACGTGGTTGTAGCACCTCCTGCTGGTGGTGTTGTGGAGGATAACACGTGGTTGCTGAACTCCCCTGCTGGTGGTGTTGTGGAGGATAACACGTGGTTGTAGCACCTCCTGCTGGTGATGTTGTGGAGGATAACTACGTGGTTGTAGCACCTCCCTGCTGGTGGTGTTGTGGAGGATAAGCACCCTGCTGGTGGTGTTGTGGAGGATAACACGTGGTTGTGGCACCTCCCTGCTAGTGGTGTTGTGGAGGATAACACGTGGTTGTAGCACCTCCTGCTGGTGGTGTTGTGGAGATAACACGTGGTTTGTAGCACCTCCCTGCTGGTGGTGTTGTGGAGGATAACACGTGGTTGTAGCACCTCCCTGCTGGTGGTGTTGTGGAGGATAACACGTGGTTGTGGCACCTCCCCTGCTGGTGGTGTTGTGGAGGATAACACGTGGTTGTGCACCTCCCCTGCTGGTGGTGTTGTGGAGGATAACACGTGGTTGTAGCACCTCCCTGCTGGTGTTGTGGGAGGATAACCGTGGTTGTAGCACCTCCCTGCTGGTGGTGTTGTGGAGGATAACACGTGGTTGTAGCACCTCCCCTGCTGGTGGTGTTGTGGAGGATAACACGTGGTTGTAGCACCTCCCCTGCTGGTGATGTTGTGGAGATAACACCCCTGCTGGTGGTGTTGTGGAGGATAACACGTGGTTGTAGCACCTCCCTGCTGGTGGTGTTGTGGAGGATAACACGTGGTTGTAGCACCTCCCTGCTGGTGGTGTTGTGGAGGATAACACGTGGTTGTAGCACCTCCTGCTGGTGGTGTTGTGGAGGATAACACGTGGTTGTAGCACCTCCCTGCTGGTGGTGTTGTGGAGGGAGCGAGAGGTGTGGTGTAGAGGAGGAGTGGTGGTGGTGTGAAGGGAGCGAGTGGTGGTGGTGGTGGTGGTGGTGGTAAGTGTTACGCCGTCTCTTAATTTACTTTAATATCCAAGGTTCTAGGCGTAACCAAACCAAAAAAAAGTGAAGTCAATCAAAAGGAAATAAAAATAAATAAAGTATACCTTTAATAATTTAATTAAATTAAATAATAACAATAATAAAGAGCCTTGTAGGCTGTCACAACAAATTGATTCACTATCGAAACCTTTAAGACACAAATGATACTAAAACATTGAAACTTAACAGAACTGCTTAAACATATAAAATAAAAATAAAGCATTGGATTACGTTAACACTGCATAAACATATAAATAACTAACACTGAAATTAACTATTGTGAAACACTGAATTACTTAAATGTAACTAAGCAAGTACTGATGGACACTTAAGAGACATAAATAGGTACTCACATAGATATACCACATTGGTGGTGACAGGAACAACACTTAAATAAAATGAAGTATAAGTCACAGGTGACAAGTGTCACTCAAAAGAACGTGAACTGAATGACGAGAGGACTGGACTGAACTCTGTCTACAGGTGGAGTGCTATATATAGGGTCGTTTCCCGCCAATGCGACCAGCCTGTGAAACATGTGTCGTTTAACGATGCAGATGGTCGTTAGAGAAACAAAGAATGGGCTTGAACAAATAATAACAGTTAAAACCTTAACAGCACAGGGTAAGGTGACCAGATTATATAATAGTAAATATAACTCATCATTACAGGAATAATATAGAACAACATGGAAGCATGTTATAAATTTATAGAAAAATACGACACGGTCGTAACAGTGTGGAGGGAGAGAGTGGTGGTGCTGTGGAGGGAGCGAGTGGTGATATTGTAGAGGGAGTGAGTGGTGGTGGTGTGGAGGGGCGAGTGGTGGCGTTGTGGATGGAGCGAGAGGTGGCGTTGTGGGAGGGAGCGTGGTGGTGTTGTGGAGGGAGCGAGTGGTGGTGGTGTGGAGGAGCAAGTGGTGGTGCTGTGGAGGGAGCGAGTGGTGGTGTTGTGGAGGGAGCGGTGGTGGTGTTGTGGAGGGCAGTGGTGGTGGTGTGGAGGGAGCAAGTGGTGGTGTGTGGAGGAGCAGTGGTGGTGTTGTGGAGGAGCGATTGGTGGCGTTGTGGAGGAGCGAGAGGTGGTGTTGTGGAGGAAGGAGTCGAGGTGGTGGTGTGGGAGGGAGTGTGTTGTGGTGTGGAGGGAGCGAAAGGTGGTGTGTGGAGGGAGCGAGTGGTGTTGGTGTGGAGGGGAGCGAGTGGTGGCTGGTGGAAGAGAGGTGTTGTGGAGGAGCCAGAGATGGTCTTTGGGAGGAGCGAGTGGTGGTGTTTTGAGGAGGAGAGGTGGTTTCCTGGAGGGAGCGAGTGGTGGTGTTTTGGAGGGAGCGAGTGGTGGTGTTGTGGAGGGGAGGTGGTGGTGTGGATGGAGCAAGTGGTTGTTTGTGGTGGGGAGGAGGTGATGTTGTGGACGGAGCGAGAGGTGGTGTTGTGGAGGAGTGAGTGGTGGTGGTATAAAGGAGCAAGTAGTGGTGTTGTGGAGGAGCAGTGGTGGTGGTGTGGAGGGACCGAGAGGTGGTGTTGTGGAGGGAGCGAGAGGTGGTGTTATGGAGGGAGGAGTGGAGGTGGTGTGGAGGAGCGAGAGGTGGTGGTGTGGAGGGATCCAGTGGTGGTGCTGTGGAGGGAGCGAGAGGTGGTGGTGTGGAGAAAGTTAGTGGTGGTGGTGTGGAGGAGCGAGAGGTGGTGTTGTGGAGGGGGAGTGGTGGTGGTGTGGAGGGCAGTGGTGGTGGTGGTGGGTGGGCAGTGGGTGGTGTGGTGTGGATGGAGCAGAGGTGGTGTTGTGGAGTGAGTGGTGAGTGGTGGTGTTGTGGAGGGAGCGAGTGGTGGTGTTGTGGAGGGAGCAGAGAGGTGGTGTTGTGGAGGGAGCTAGTGGTGGTGGTGTGGAGGGAGCTAGTGGTGGTGGTGTGGAGTGAGCGAGTAGTGGTGGTGTGGAGGGAGCGAGTAGTGGTGGTGTGGAGGGAGCGAGTGGTGGTGTTACACTTTGTTAACGATCACAATGTTTGATAGTTGTGATGTTGGTAAGTGCTGACTCTAACTCTTTTCTTCTGTAAGTAAATATTGGAATATTGATAGTGGCTAACAAGTTGATAATGAAACTCTGTTGTTAAAAGTTTAGTTGCTAGCGAGATTAGTAAGGAGTGAGTTACCCCCGGTGGTGGCGGGGCCCAGGTTTGCTATAGATCACTTCTTGTAAGTTTTATATTCTGAAAATTTTCGTCACCAAATGTTGTGAGTGAATTTACAGTAAGGGATGTGGAATTGTATTTTACTAAGTTGAAACTATGTAAAGCTTTAAGTCAAAATGACGTCATTATTTAACGATTTTTGTTGTTGCATCTTAACTACTGATCATAAGTAAGGGATAGATCTGATTAATGAATTTAACAATATCTGTTATACTTTTTCGGAAACTGAGAGTTTACGTCCTGAGCTGGATTTAGTTTTTAAGATACCTTAAATATCAAAATGGTTTTCTGCTTATGTATATTAGGACTCACGAGGTGGTTAGTTAAGTCACGGTTGAGTTATGATGGCATTTTAGTCTCCTGGAATTACTAAGTCTTGTATTAGTTGACGCTTAATACTTAATCCTAACGTTTGCAGTGGAAGTCTCACAAGGCCGCCATCAAAGGTGGTGATTGCGTCGAGTTCTCATGGACACTTTTCATTTCGCGTCGTTCTTACGAGAAGTTGTTCAGCTTTCAACACTTGATTAAACCTCTCTTTGATTCCCACAGCCCCAAGTTCCAGCAATTCTTGATAATATTGCAGTTATCTTTAGCATTTGATGATATTCATGCCAAAATTTCTTAATGTTATTTGTAGTCAAATAACCTGCATTTTGTCATATCTTAAGCTAATGAGAGTCATGTTTGATGCTCATTATTGTTTCTGCAGCAAACATACCTGTAAATTTAATAGTTTTCTAAGTTTCTATCAGCCCACGGAGACATTGATCATACATCAAACGGAAGAAAAAATAAATTATTGGTGTTGAAGTTTGTACTCCATTCTAGCGGTTCATTATTTCTATACCATTACATTTCACTGCCAGTTAATCCCACAACTCATCTGTGATTTTTTAGTTTCCGAAGACTCACCCAAGATTATCTGCCCACATGGCATAGCGTGTTAGAGACAAGTTTATCTCCTCAGTGGCGCCGTTATTTTCTTCACCAGGGTATTGAATTATCATAGTTTGGTTAGCGTTTTTTTTCACATTAACTAAAGTAGTTTTAGCTGATGCATTGAAATTTTGTTATCTCTTTATTTTTTATTTGTTTTAATATGCAGAGCTTAACGGATGGTCATAGCTTTATGTACAGTACATGAACAGTGGGAAACTTTCTTAAATCGATATTGGGAGTTGTTAGTAAGGATTCCTGCTGTTGTTAATTGGTGAATCCACAACTTTATCGCATCCCTCCAGTTATAAACAGTTTTGGGGAGAATTGCTGATTGTATAAAACTCGATTAAAGATTAAGCTAATATTATTTTCTAACACGGCAGTACAAACTACACTGTATTTTTTCTTTGTTTTCCATTTATTAAAGGCACTATACAAAGAGAACTGAAAACTTATAAATAAAAAGTATAACCTATTCCGTATTGCTTTGTTACATACTTGAAAGACATTTGTTAAATGATGATGAAGTTGAACGATACTTTCTCGTACCACCAAAGGAGTTGAGGAAGGGAAAGTCCTCCCTGACACAGCTTGAAGCTTCAAGCTGTGTCCTCAAATGCCAAATGAAGGCCGAAAATAAGGGTCACAATATTTGAAGCTAAGCAACCTTCAGTGAAAGTTATTAATATGTCAAATCTCCATATACGTTTCCTCAAGTAAATCGCATTGTTACGAAATACAGCCTTTGTAAAAAAAAAAAACTGAAAATAGTAATATTTTAGTTCTTATGAATGCCAGTATCATATGACTTTTAGTATAAAATTATCTTGTCAACCACTATCATTATATAATTGAAAATCAGGGATATTAAGTCAGTATTAGTGTTTTTAATATATTTTGAGTAAGGAAGATTTACAGAAGCCTTGGTAATATTTTGTCCTATGTTAGTCATGAACTAATAAGAAAATATACAGAAATAAAATTTGCAAAAAACTAGCTGCACATATATGCCTGTTATGGAACAAAGGCGATTTCTTTGGATCTATCTGAAGTGGCTGGCACTTGTCGCGTTTAAATCACGCGCGTGTTCTGGTTTTCTACCTCATACATTGGTCCCAGTCAGCCTCGTTTTCGACAGTGGGTGTGACACGCCCACAGATGAATACTGCATTAACCTCCTAGAATAATATAAGTAGAGCAAGGTATGATGTATACAAACATTATTGACGTAAGTAGCACATTCAGAGATACATAAAATAACAGGTTAAACTCACACCGAATAAAAAAATATATAAATGTTATCCCTTGAAACCCATAGAAAACCTCTTTAATTTAACACCGACTAGTGTAGGCTGATGATTACTATTTATGATGGCCCTATCAAGGTCCGGTTCCTGAAACTACTCATCCCTTTCAGATGGTAACTCTCAGCAGAAGAGATTTAATAGAAAATATCTTGCTGTAAGGGCAGAAACGATATTCCTGCTGGTTACCGCTGCTAACTCGCTTGTTTGATGGTGCGGACGACACTTGGGGCGGTTTGGACAGAGGTGAGAACGGCAGCGACTATCTGGGTCACGGCAGATTCAACCCAGCCGCCATACAGTCACTATCTAGCTATCCCCGCTGTCTGTCAAATTCTGGCTGTGATCTCATCATAGGTCCTGGACTCGTGGGCTGTGTTCCCAGACCTTCACCTATCCACTGACAATTCTTTGGTCATCTACCACTACCGCATACCATGACTACCAGTTCATCTCATTCCCTCTGTGTCCCGGTGTTCTCCTGCCATTTCAAGACGTCGCTCGAGTGTGGAGTTGAATGGACGCTTCCCGACCCTGAGTGTGCATCACCGTGTTCCAGAACCTTCCCCCAGGGCCACTGCCGTAGGAAATATTTGTTCATTGTTTGATTCTATCAGTTGTTGGCTCCCATTAATTATTTTATTCTATTAATTGCCGACTCCCATTAATTGTTTGACTCCCGTAATTGTTATTTGATGTTTATTGAGTGGTGTCAGAGTTTTGTGTTATATTTTTTTATAGTAAAGAGATGTCAATCTCAAACGGTTGTTTGTTATTCCTCAGAAAACCATGGTCCTTGACTTTCCTTAATTAAGAACCTGATTAGTCTGGTTAGGGATTTCTATCCCTAAGTCCCAGGCATTTACACTTCCAAATAGAAATAATCATAACTTTGATCAAGTTATTTCTACAGTCATCGAAAAACGTCAAAAGAAACATAATCATACGAAAACAATGACAGCCTCAGAGCAATCTTCAAAAATAATTAAAAGACCTGCTAGTAGAGAGGTTTCTTCATGAAAATAGTACGTGGATAGATAGAGATATAAAATTATAGCCTGGCAACAACATAGTGAACACATCAAAACGGGAGAAAAAGCAATCCGACTTCAAAAACGCGAGTGAAAGATCTAAAAGGAGAAAAACACAGTATATAAAGAAGGAAACTTCAAATGACGAACTTGTATATGCAGCACAAATGAAACTTAGGGAGTCTGGGAGAACTGATGATGCCAAGATTTGTTTAGAGGCTGCCCTAACAACTCCAACGAGACCCTCAAAATTTTAGAAATTATTCCAGAAACTCAATTAACTCCCCATGAAGCTCTAGGAGTAGTGATGAATATGAACATGAGCAAGAGCACTCACAATTATCTTCGTACCATTTATAAAAGAATAAACTGTATTCTATTCTCTTCCTATAAAAGTTTGCTGCAGGTTAAAATGACATGTTATCCTTCAGATCACAAACACCCATTTTAAAGTGGAGCTCCTCCCCAGAAGTTATTTGATCACACAGCTACACTGCTACTGTTACTCAGAAAAATGCTGTTGACCTGTTAAGATTAAAAAGAGGACACAACAATCCCATCTGCCTCGAACTGATTACAAAGTATGATTTTGATGGTAGTGGCAATCAGTCTCTTTATGCCATGAAAATGGATGATTCAACCAGTGATGTAATTGAGATTAACTTATTTGCCACATTTATTTGCCCTGCGAAGTTGGTTTTAGAAGGAACTTACACAATAGTTTAGCAGAACCCAACTCCATCATCCCATGTTTACTGTCGTCCTCACCGATTGCAGTTTATGAAGGAGAAACCCGAACTCATAAGATCTGAACATGTTTTAATTCAGGACGAAATAATAACTAACATGCAAATGTCGAGAGAGATCTGAATGTCATCCATGAACTCTATTCTAACCATGGTAGATGGTAAAGTATGCCAGGTACTAACGAGTGCGCTATCCACTTCCACCTGTTACCTATGCAATCCCGTAACAAAACCATCATGTATGAATAATATACAAGAAATAAAGGAAAAAGAAATAGCAAAATAATATCTTAGATTCGGAATCTCACCTCTGCACTTATTAAAAATACAATGGAGTGCGTATTACACATTGCTTATTGAATGCAAATAAAAACTTGGTGCGTAAAGGGGGTGAATGCTAAATCTATAATGGTGAAGGAGAAAATATTTAAACAGCTTTAAATAAAGAACTTGGTTTGAATGTTGACTTCCCTTGGCAAGGCAGTGCCAATAACAACAATGGAAACACTCGAGGAATTTTTTTAGTGACCCTTCACGATCTTCGAAAATAACAGGAGTAGATGAGGAATTGATAATGTTTTCTATACTCCTGTTTACTCTAAACTCAGGGTTCGAAATCAACGTTGATGCATATAATAAATTCTCTGAAGATCCAGTACAATTGGTACTATATGCCGGTATCCGTGCACAAGATACTAATGCATGATTCCCATGGAATTGAAACTACAGTATGTGCATCCCTATTGGCCAAGCATCTGAGGAAGCACTTGAAGCTAAGCACAAAGACATAAAGCATGTAAGACTCAGCCATACATGTAAGACTTCAAGGGAAAGAGTCAACGCACACATAGCTCATTGGCTCCTTGCTTCATCAGATCCATTGGTAGCATGTCATGGGAAACAAGAAAAACTCGTACCACCTGAGGTTATATCTCTATTAAAAAAGCCGTGCATAGTGAGTGATACGAACGAAGACGACATCGATGATGATGATGATGATGATGGAGCTTGAAGGTTAATGTTTAATGTTTAAGTTTAATGCCTAAATTCCCTTTGTTTTGTATTTCTTTAAACCATACAATGTAAGCAAACATTAATATGTACTATGCAAATATACTACAAATACAGCTAATAGCAAAATGTACCAACGCATACACCCATTTTTATTCCCAAAAATCTTAAAATATATAGTTTATTAAAGCATTTATAATATTGGTCAAACATAGTGGTGAAAGGTGATGAAACGTGTGTTTCAGGTCCCTAGGGTATTGACCACGAAATCGCTGGATGAGGCCAATGTATAACCAACTTATAGATTTAGATAAAATTTTCCTCTAGACTTCAACTTTCTATACTCGAGACAAGTGCATGATTATTTCACAATACTGTATATCTTTGGTGATATCACAATAGCATAATAACAAATAAAATGTCAGTTTTTGTTATGGTTTCATCGTCTTTAGTTTTAATTATGCAGTAAATTAGAATATTTCTTCTACAGAAACTTTCTAAAACGAAAATGTAATGGAACATAGTAATTTTCTGTTATCCCAAGTCTTGCACTTATGCCAAATGACGTTAGGTTAAAGTTGTTGTAATAAACTTAGTCTTTGTTCCTGGGATTAAAGTAGACTTTTCACTACGAGGTTCTGGACCAGAAGTTGCGTTGTGTCGGTCAACAAACATATAAATAAAATTAATGGAATAAAAGTTTTAAGTCCACTAAATATTGGCCCCGCTAAAGTTTAACTGGCTGAAGTGCTTCCGGCGCCCCAAAAGCGGTAGTGCTTCAATATGTCGTGATCAGCTGTGTCGCCTCTCTGGGCCGGGCAGTTGTCATAAACCCTCACTCTCACATACCATCCCTCTCATTTTTTCCACTGAATTAGTTAACAGCGGACTAAGAATGTGAATACTTTTCGTGTTCCATGCGTAAAAATAAATAAATACAATGAACAATTGCGTCTATGAGTGTGTGACTGTGTACACTACACCGGTGTGTGTGACTGTGTGCACGACTCCAGTGTGTGTGTGTACACGATGCCATTGTGTCTCTTGGTTATTAGTGATATCGAGTTATTCTGCCCTGTATATTGTTGAAGAGTTATCTAAGCCTTATATCAAATCGTTGTGATCATTGTACTACTGAGAGAATGTCATAGTACCCCCCTCCTCCCCTTTACACATACAGTGAACACTCGTCCACAGTGAAGCCTTCCTACACCAAGACCCAGCTGTATGGATCCACGACAGCTAAGCGTTGCTGAAAACGAAATTAAAAACAAATGTTCTTACTACAGTCAAAGTTCAGTATTTTTTCTCACCAGAAGAGGAAGCACCGCAGCAGAATAATTGCTTTCTTGCCAACAAGGTGAAATTTTCTCTTAGACAGCTTCCTGCTTAGGAGATTTTATTTAAAAATAAAGTAAAACAATAAAAAAAAATGACGCATCTATTGATCAAACTGATAACATTTACTCCATAAGTCAGATAAGTGTTTAAAATAGTCCAGAATAACATCCAAGACAATTGGCCAAATTAGGCTATAACATGCTAATTGAACAGGAATTCCCACTCGGAGAAAATAAGAACTAAGCTATGGACAATTTGACGAAGAATCCACGAGAAACAAAATGCGGACAGCTAAAAACGGCGCCAATCATCCAGATAGAGTGACGGACGAGCGATGTATCCACCCGCCGGCCCACACTATCTGTAATACCAAACTTGTATCTTCGGTGATTTCCAGCGCCTGACGCTCGCAATTCCGGGTTGGAGTTGGTTGATTGTCCAATTCCAGACTCCACAATGGCTGCCCCCTCTATTGTCTGTGATGGTCAGTAAAGCTGGGTGATCGTAGTTGTCTCCCTCTGTTGTCTGTGATCGTCAGTAGAGCTGGGTGGTCGTGGTTGTCTCCCTCTGTTGTCTGTGATGTTCAGTAAAGCAGGGTGGTCGTGGTTGTCTCCCTCTGTTGTCTGTGATGGTCAGTATAGCTGGGTGGTCGTGGTTGTCTCCCTCTGTTGTCTGTGATGGTCAGTAGAGCTGGGTGGTCGTGGTTGTCTCCCTCTGTTGTCTGTGATGGTCCTTGTGGTCGTGGTTGTCTCCCTCTGTTGTCTGTGATGGTCAGTATAGCTGGGTGGTCGTGGTTGTCTCCCTCTGTTGTCTGTGATGGTCAGTAGAGCTGGGTGGTCGTGGTTGTCTCCCTCTGTTGTCTGTGATGGTCAGTAGAGCTGGGTGGTCGTGGTTGTCTCCTCTGTTGTCTGTGATGTCAGTAGAGCTGGGTGGTCGTGGTTGTCTCCCTCTGTTGTCTGTGATGGTCTTAGAGCTGGGTGGTCGTGGTTGTCTCCCTCTGTTGTCTGTGATGGTCAGTAGAGCTGGGTGGTCGTGGTTGTCTCCCTCTGTTGTCTGTGATGGTCAGTAGAGCTTGGTGGTCGTGGTGTCTCCCTCTGTTGTCTATGATGGTCAGTATAGCTGGGTGGTCGTGGTTGTCTCCCTCTGTTGTCTCTGTGATGGTCAGTAGAGGCTTGGTGGTCGTGGTTGTCTCCCTCTGTTGTCTGCTGATGGTCAGTAAAGCTGGAGTGGTCGTGGTTTGTGTCTCCCTCTGTTGTCTGTGATGGTCAGTAGAGGCTAGCAGTGATGGTAAATAGAGCTGGGAGGTCGTGGTTGTCTCCCTCTGTTGTTTGTGATGGACAGTAGAGCTGGGTGGTCGTGGTTGTCACCCTCGGTTGTCTGTGATGGTCAGTAAAGCTGGGTGGTCGTGGTTGTCTCCCTCTGTTGTCTGTGATGGTCAGTAGAGCTGGGTGGTCGTGGTTGTCTCCCTCTGTTGTCTGTGATGGTCAGTAGAGCTGGGTGATCGTTGTTGTCTCCCTCTGTTGTCTATGATGGTCAGTAGAGCTGAGTGGTTGTGGTTGTCTCCCTCTGTTGTCTGTGATGGTCAATAGAGCTGGGTGGTTGTGGTTGTCTCACTCTGTTGTTTGTGATGGACAGTAGAGCTGGGTGGTCGTGGTTGTCTCCCTCTGTTGTCTGTGATGGACAGTAGAGCTGGGTGGTCGTGGTTGTCCACCTCTGTTGTCTGTGATGATCAGTAGAGCTGAGTAATCGTGGTTGTCTCCCTCTGTTGTCTATGATGGTCAGTAGAGCTGGGTGGTCGTGGTTGTCTCCTCTGTTGTCTGTGAAGGTCAGTAGAGCTGCTGCGGTCGTGGTTCTCCCCTCTGTTGTGATGTGATGGTCTTAGAGCTGCGGTCGGTTGTCTCCCCCTCTGTTGTCTGTGATGGTCAGTAGAGCCTGGTGGTCGTGGTTGTCTCCCCCTGTTGTCTGTGATGGTCAGTAAAGCAGGGTGGTCGTGTTCTGTTGCCTGTGATGATCAGAAGAGTTGAGTGGTCGTGGTTCCCCTCTGTTGTCTATGATGGTCAGCAGAGCCGGTGGTCGTGGTTGCTCTCTGTTGTCTGTGAAGGCCGTAGAGCTGGTGGTCGGTTGTTCCCCTGCTGTCTGTGATGGTCAGTAGAGCTGCATATCGTGATTCTCTCCCTCTGTTATCTGTGATGATCATTAGAGTTAGGTGGTCGTGGTTGTCTCCCTGTTGTCTGTGATGGTCAGTATAGCTGGGTGGACGTGCTGTCTCCCCTCTGTTGTCTGTGATGTATCAGTAGAGCTGGTGGTCGGTTGTCTCCCCTCTGTTGTCTGGGTAGATGGTCTTTAGAGCTGTAGTGGTTACCTCTGTTGTTTGTGATGGTCAGTAAAGCTGGTGGCTGTGGTTGTCTCCCTCTGTTGTCTGTGATGGTCAGCAGAGCTGGGTGGTCGTGGTTGTCTCCCTCTGTTGTCTGTTATGGTCAGTAAAGCTGGGTGGTCGTGGTTGTCTCCCTCTGTTGTCTGTGATGGTCAGTAGAGCTTGGTGGTCGACGTTGTCTCCTTCTGTTGTCTGTGATGGTCAATAGAGCTGGGTAGTCGTGCTTCTCTCCCTCTGTTGTCTGTGATGGACAGTTGAGCTGGGTGGTCGTGGTTGTCTCCCTCTGTTGTCTGTGATGATCAGTAGAGCTGAGTGGTCGCGGTTGTCTCCCTCTGTTGTCTGTGATGGTCTTTAGAGCTTGGTGGTCGAGGCTGTCTCCTCTCGTTGTCTGTGATGGTCAATAGAGTTGGGTAGTCGTGGCGTTCCCCTGTTGTCTGTGATGGCCTTTAGAGCTGTGGTCGTGGTTCTCTGTTGTTTATGATGGTCAGTAGAGCGGGGTGGTCAAGGCCCCTGTTGTCTGTGATGACTAGTAGAGCTTGTAATGGTTCTCTGATGTCTGTGATGGCCGTAGAGCGGTGGTCGCGGTTGTCTCTGTTGTCTGTGATGGCCAATAGAGCTGGGTGGTCGTGGTTGTCTCCCTCTGTTCTCTGTGATGGTCATTAAAGCTGGGTGGTCGTGGTTGTCTCGCTCTGTTGTCTGTGATGATCATTAGAGTTAGGTGGTCGTGGTTGTCTCCCTCTGTTGTCTGTGATGGTCAGTATGGCTGGGTGGTCGTGGTTGTCTCCCTCTGTTGTCTGTGATGGTCAGTAGAGCTGGGTGTTCGTGGTTGTCTCCCTCTGTTGTCTGTGATGGTCAGTAGAGCTGGGTGGTCGTGGTTGTCTCCCTCTGTTGTCTGTGATGGTCAGTAAAGCTGGGTGGTCGTGGTTGTCTCCCTCTGTTGTCTGTGATGATCATTAGAGTTAGGTGGTCGTGGTTGTCTCCCTCTGTTGTCTGTGATGGTCAGTATAACTGGGTGGTCGTGGCTGTCTCCCTCTGTTGTCTGTGATGGTCAGTAGAGCTGGGTGGTCGTTGTTGTCTCCTTTTGTTGTCTGTGATGGTCTTTAGAGCTGGGTGGTCGTGGTTGTCTCCCTCTGTTGCTTGTGATGGTCAGTAGAGCTGGGTGGTCGTGGTTGTCTCCCTCTGTTGTCTGTGATGGTCAGTAGAGCTGGGTGGTCGTGGTTGTCTCCCTCTGTTGTCTGTGATGGTCAGTAGAGCTTGGTGGTCGTGGTTGTCTCCCTCTGTTGTCTATGATGGTCAGTATAGCTGGGTGGTCGTGGTTGTCTCCCTCTGTTGTCTGTGATAGTCAGTAGAGCTTGGTGGTCGTGGTTGTCTCCCTCTGTTGTCTGTGATGGTCAGTAAAGCTGGGTGGTCGTGGTTGTCTCCTTCTGTTGTCTGTGATAGTCAGTAGAGCTTGGTGGTCGAGGTTGTCTCCCTCTGTTGTCTGTGATGGTCAATAGAGCTGGGTGGTCGTGGTTGTCTCCCTCTGTTGTCTGTGATGGTCAGTAGAGCTGGGTGGTCGTGGTTGTCTCCTTCTGTTGTCTGTGATGGTCAGTAGAGCTGGGTGGGCGTAGTCGTCTCCCTCTGTTGCCTGTGATGGTCTTTAGAGCTGGGTGGTCGTGGTTGTCTCCTTCTCTTGTCTGTGATGGTCAGTAGAGCTGGGAGGTCGTGGTTGTCTCCCTCTGTTGTATGTGATGGTCAGTAGAGCTTGGTGGTTGAGGTTGTCTCCCTCTGTTGTTTGTGGTGGTCAGTGTAGCTGGGTGGTCGTGGTTGTCTCCCTCTGTTGTCTGTGATGGTCAGTAGAGCTGGGTGATCGTTGTTGTCTCCCTCTGTTGTCTATGATGGTCAGTAGAGCTGAGTGGTTGTGGTTGTCTCCCTCTGTTGTCTGTGATGGTCAATAGAGCTGGGTGGTTGTGGTTGTCTCACTCTGTTGTTTGTGATGGACAGTAGAGCTGGGTGGTCGTGGTTGTCTCCCTCTGTTGTCTGTGATGGACAGTAGAGCTGGGTGGTCGTGGTTGTCCACCTCTGTTGTCTGTGATGATCAGTAGAGCTGAGTAATCGTGGTTGTCTCCCTCTGTTGTCTATGATGGTCAGTAGAGCTGGGTGGTCGTGGTTGTCTCCTCTGGTTATTCAGAAGGTCAGTAGAGCTGGGTGGTCGTGGTCTCTCTCCCCTCTGTTGTGTGTGATGGTCTTAGAGCTGGGTGGTCGTGGCTTGTCTCCCTCTGTTGTCTTTGTGATGGTCAGTAGAGCTCGGTGGTCGGTTGTCTCTCTGTTGTCTGTGATGTCAGTAAAGCAGGTGGTCGTGGTTGTCTCCCTCTTGTTGTCTGTGTGGATGATCAGTAGAGCTGAGTGGTCGTGGTTGTCTCCCCTGTTGTCTATGATGACAGTAGGAGCTGGGTGGTCGGTTGTCTCCCTGTTGTCTGTGAAGGTCAGTAGAGCTGGGTGGTCGTGGTTGTCGCCCTCTGTTGTCTGTGATGGTCAGTATAGCTGGGTGGACGTGGTTGTCTCCCTCTGTTGTCTGTGATGGTCAGTAGAGCTGGGTGGTCGTGGTTGTCTCCCTCTGTTGTCTGTGATGGTCTTTAGAGCTGGGTGGTAGTGGTTGTCTCCCTCTGTTGTTTGTGATGGTCAGTAAAGCTGGGTGGTCGTGGTTGTCTCCCTCTGTTGTCTGTGATGGTCAGTAGAGCTGGGTGGTCGTGGTTGTCTCCCTCTGTTGTCTGTGATGGTCAGTAGAGCTGGGTGGTCGTGGTTGTCTCCCTCTGTTGTCTGTGATGGTCAGTAGAGCTTGGTGGTTGAGGTTGTCTCCCTCTGTTGTCTGTGATGGTCAATAGAGCTGGGTGGTCGTGGTTGTCTCCTTCTGTTGTCTGTGATGGACAGTAGAGCTGGGTCGTCGTGGTTGTCTCCCTCTGTTGTCTGTGATGATCAGTAGAGCTGATTGGTCGTGGTTGTCTCCCTCTGTTGTCTATGATGGTCAGTAGAGCTGGGTTGTCATGGTTGTCTCCCTCTGTTGTCTGTGATGGTCAGTAGAGCTGGGTGGTTGTGGGTTGTCTCCCTCTGTTGTCTGTGATGGTCAATAAAGCTGGGTGGTCGTGGTTGTCTCCCTCTGTTGTCTGTGATGGTCAATAGAGCTTGGTGGTCGAGGTTGTCTCCCTCTGTTTTCTGTGATGGTCAATAGAGCTGGGTGGTCGTGGTTGTCTCCTTCTGTTGTCTGTGATGGACAGTAGAGCTGGGTGGGCGTGGTTGTCTCCCTCTGTTGTCTGTGATGATCAGTAGAGCTTGGTGGTCGTGGTTGTCTCCCTCTGTTGTCTGTGATGATCATTAGAGTTAGGTGGCCGTGGTTTGTCTCCTCTGTTGTCTGTGACGGACAGTGAGCTGGAGTGGTCGTGGTTGTCTTCCTCTGTTGTCTGTGATGGTCAGTATAGCTGGGTGGTCGTGGTTGTCTCCCTCTGTTGTCTGTGATGGTCAGTAGAGCTTGGTAGTCGAGGTTGTCTCCTTCTGTTGTCTGTGATGGTCAATAGAGTTGGGTGGTCGTGGTTGTCTCCCTCTGTTGTCTGTGATGGTCAGTAAAGCTGGGTGGTCGTGGTTGTCTCCCTCTGTTGTCTGTGATGGTCAGTGATGGTCGAGGTTGTCTCCTTCTGTTGTCTGTGATGGACAGTTGAGCTGGGTGGTCGTGGTTGTCTCCCTCTGTTGTCTGTGATGGTCAGTAGAGCTGGTGGTGTGGTTGTCTCCCTCTGTTGTTTGTGATGGTCAGTGAGCTGGGTGGTCGTGGTTGTCTCCCTCTGTTGTCTGTGATGGTCAGTAGAGCTGGGATGGTCGTGGTTGTCTCCCTCTGTTGTCTATGATGGTCAGTATAGCTGGGTGGTCGTGGTTGTCTCCCTCTGTTGTCTGTGAGAGTCAGTAGAGCTTGGTGCTCGTGGTTGTCTCCCTCTGTTGTCTGTGATGGTCAGTAAAGCTGGGTGGTTGTGGTTGTCTCCTTCTGTTGTCTGTGATAGTCAGTAGAGCTTGGTGGTCTTGTCTCCCTCTGTTGTCTGTCGTCAGTATAGCTGGGTGGTCGTGGTTGTCTCCCTCTGTTGTCTGTGATGGTCATAGAGCTGGGTGGTCGTGGTTGTCTCCCTCTGTTGTCTGTGATGGTCTTTAGAGCTGGGTGGTCGTGGTTGTCTCCTCTGTTGTTTGTGATGGTCAGTAGAGCTGGGTGGTCGTGGTTGTCTCCCTCTGTTGTCTGTGATGGTCAGTAAAGCTGGGTGGTCGTGGTTGTCTCCCTCTGTTGTCTGTGATGATCATTAGAGTTAGGTGGTCGTGGTTGTCTCCCTCTGTTGTCTGTGATGGTCAGTATAGCTGGGTGGTCGTGGTTGTCTCCCTCTGTTGTCTGTGATGGTCAGTAGAGCTGGGTGGTCGTGGTTGTCTCCTTTTGTTGTCTGTGATGGTCTTTAGAGCTGGGTGGTCGTGGTTGTCTCCCTCTGTTGCTTGTGATGGTCAGTAGAGCTGGGTGGTCGTGGTTGTCTCCCTCTGTTGTCTGTGATGGTCAGTAGAGCTGGGTGGTCGTGGTTGTCTCCCTCTGTTGTCTGTGATGGTCAGTAGAGCTGGGTGGTCGTGGTTGTCTCCCTCTGTTGTCTGTGATTGTCAGTAAAGGTGGGTGGTCGTGGTTGTCTCCCTCTGTCAGTAGAGCTTTGGTGTGGATGGACAGTGGGTGGTCGTGGTTGTCTCCCTCTGTTGTTTGTGATGGACAGTATAGCTGGGTGGTCGTGGTTGTCTCCCTCTGTTGTCTGTGATTGTCAGTAAAGGTGGGTGGTCGTGGTTGTCTCCCTCTGTTGTCTGTGATGGTCAGTAGAGCTGGGTGGTCGTGGTTGTCTCCCTCTGTTGTCCGTGATGGTCAGTAAAGCTGGGTGGTCGTGGTTGTCTCCCTCTGTTGTCTGTGATGGTCAGTAGAGCTTGGTGGTCGAGGTTGTCTCCCTCTGTTGTCTGTGATGGTCAATAGAGCTGGGTGGTCGTGGTTGTCTCCCTCTGTTGGCTGTGATGGACAGTAGAGCTGGGTGGTCGTGGTTATCTCCCTTTGTTGTCTGTGATGATCAGTAGAGCTGGGTGGTCGTAGTTGTCTCCCTCTGTTGTCTGTGATGGTCAGTAGAGCTGGGTGGTCGTGGTTGTCTCCCTCTGTTTTCTGTGATGGTCAGTAGAGCTGGGTGGTCGTGGCTGTCTCCCTCTGTTGTCTGTGATGGTCATTATAGCTGGGTGGTCGTGGTTGTTCCTCTGTTGTCTGTGATGGTCAGTCTTTGGGTGGTCTTGGTTGTCTCAGTCCTTTGTCTGTGATGGGTCTTGGTCGCCGCTGGTGGTCGTGGTTCTCCTCTGGCCCTTCTGGTGGTCAGTATGGCTGGGTGTGGTCGTGGTTGTCTCCCTCTGTTGCCTGTGTTGGTTAGTGGTGCTGGGTGAATTAAATGGTTGTCTCCTCTGTTGTCTGTGATGGTCAGTGACTTGATGGTCGTGGTTGTCTCCCTCTGGTTGTCTCAGTATGACTGGTGGTCCGTGGTTTGTCTCCCTCTGTTGTCACTGTGATGGTCAGTAGAGCTTGGTGTCGTGGTTGTCTCCTCTGTTGTCTGTGATGGTCAGTAAAAAGCTGGGTGGTTGTGGTTGTCTCCTTCTGTTGTCTGCGATAGTCAGTAGAACTTGGTGGTCAGGTTGTCTCCTCTATTTGTCTGTGATGGTCAATGGGGCTGAATTGTAGTCATGGTTGTCTCCATCTGTTGTCTGTGATGGTCTGATATAACTGGGTGGTCGTGGTTGTCTCCTCTTTTTTGTTGTGATGGTCATTAAGGCTGGGTGGGGTCGTGATTTCTCTCTGGTGTCTGTGAGTGGTCAGTAAGCTAGTTGGTCGTGGTTGTCTCCTCTTTTTGTGATGGTCAGTAGGCTGGGTAGCAGTGTGGTTGTCTCTCCCAGTCTGTGTCTTGATGGTCCCAGTATAGCTGGGTGAATTAGTGGTTGTCTCTCTCTATTTGTCTGTGATGGTCAAGTACTGTTTGGTGGTCGTGATTTGTCCTCCTCTGTTGCTGTGATGATCTGATAGTGCTTTGGGTGGTCGTGGTTGTCTCCTCTGTTGTCTGTGATGATCCAGTAGAGCTGGGTGGTCGTGGTTGTCTCCTCTGTTGTCGATGATGGCTGGTATTGATATTGGTTGTCTCTCCTCTGTTGTCTTCTTGATGATCATGACTGAGGTTGGGTGTGTCTCCCTCTTAAACTTGTCTGTGATGAATATTCAGTATAAACTGGGGTGGTCTGTGGTTGTCTCCCTGTGATGATCAGTGGGGCAGATGAGATAAATATCGCCTCTTTGATGAATCAGTGGGCTGGGTGGTCATGGTTTGTCTCCTCTGTGTTGTGTAGCAGTGTGTTCAGTGGCTGGGTGGTCGTGGTTATGTCTCACTCTGTGAGCAGTCTGTTGGGGTTGGTGGCCGTGATTTGTCTCCCTCTCTCTTGATGGTCAGTATAGCTGGGTGGTCAATGGTTATCTCCCTCTCTATTTCTGTGATGGTCAGTGAGGCTGGGTTTTCGTGGTTGCTCCTCTATTTGTCTGTGATGGTCTTTGGTCTCCTCCTGTTTGTTTGTGATGGTCTGATAGAGGCTAGGGTGGTCTGGTTGTCTCCTCTGTGTTTGATAGTCCAATGAGGCTACCAAGGTGGATAAATGATTTGTCTCCTCTTATTTGTCTGCTGATGGTCAAGTAGAGCTTGAGTGAATGTGGTACCTAGCCTCTGTTGTCTGTGATGGGTCAATACCATGGAGGTGAGTCAGCTGGTTGTCTCCTGTGTCTGATGATCTGGTGAGGCTTGGTGGTGCAACAGTTGTCTCCTCCTGTTGTCTGCGATGGTCTGGTGAGCTGGGTGGTCTGGTTCTCCCTCTGTTGTCTGTGATGGACAGTGATAGAGCTAGACTGGTCAAGGGTTCTCCTCCTCTATTTGTCTGTGATGGTCAATAGAGGCTGGTGAATGTCGTTGTGTCCTCTGTTGTCTGTGTTAAAGTAAAAGCTGGATGGTCAGGTTTTCTCCCTCTATTTATACGATGGTCAATGTGACTGGGTGGTCGTGGTTATCTCCTCTGTTGTCTGTGATATTCGTAATAGAGGCTTTGGGTGGTATCAGTATCCTTCCTCACTGTTGTCTGTGATGGTCAATCAGGCTGCGGTAGTGGGTTGTATCCTCTGTTGTCTCTGTGGTCCCAGTGAAACTGGGTGGGCGTAGTCGTCTCCTCTGTTGCCTGTGATGGTCTTTAGAGGCTGGGTGGTCGTGGTTGTCTCCTTCTCTTGTCTGTGATGGTCTAATTAGAGCTGGGAGGTCATCGGTTGCTTCTCCTCTGTTGTGTCTGTGATGGTCAGTAGAACATTGGTTGATTTGTCCTCTTATTTGTTTGTGGTGGTGTGAGTGTGGCTGGTGGTCGTGGTTGTCTCCCTCTGTTTGTCTGTGGTGGTCAGTGGGCGCTGGTGGTCGTAATTGTCTCTATCTGTTCTTGGTGGTCGGTAGGCTTGGTGGTTGAGTTATACTCCCCCTGTTTTTGTGGTGAGGACGGAGGAGAGTGTGGCTGGGTGAATCAGTGGTTGTCTCCCTCTGTTGTCTGTGATGAATGTAAAGCTGGGTGTCGTGGTTTGTCTCCCTCTGTTGTCTGTGATGGTCAGTGGGGCTTGTTGGTCTGTGATTTGTCTCCCTCTGTTGTCTGTGATGGTCTCCAATGAGGCTGGGTGGTCATCAGTTGTACTCCTCTGTTGTCTCCTTGATGGACAGTGAAGCTGGGTGGTCGTGGTTTGTCTCCTCTGTTGTCTGTGATGGGTCAGTAAGAGGCTGGGTGGTCGTGGTTGTCTACCTCTGTTGTCTGTGATGGTCAGTAGAGGCTGGAGGTGGTCGGGTTGTCTCCTCTGTTGTCTGTGATGGTCAGTGGGACTGGAATTAGTGTGGTTGTCTCCTCTGTTGTCTGTGATGGTCCTTAAGCTGGGTGGTCATTAGCAGTTGTCTCCCTCCTATTGTCTACCAATGGTCCCAACCGTATGGGTAGTCGTGGTTGTCTCCTCTGTTGTCTGATGGTCGTAAAGCTGGTGGTCGTGGTTGTCTCCTCTGTTGTCTGGTGGTCGACAGAGCTGGTGGTCGTGGTTGTCTCCTCTGTTGTCTGTGATATTATTAGAGCTGGGTGGTCGTGGTTGTCTCCTCTCTATTGTCTGCCGATGGTCAGTAAAAGCTAGGTGGTCAATTTTCTCTCTATTTGTCTGCTTGATGGTCAGTAGAGCTGGTGGGCGTAGTCGTCTCCCTCTGTTGCCTGTGATGGTCTTTAGAGCTGGGTGGTCGTGGTTGTCTCCTTCTCTTGTCTGTGATGGTCAGTAGAGCTGGGAGGTCGTGGTTGTCTCCCTCTGTTGTATGTGATGGTCAGTAGAGCTTGGTGGTTGAGGTTGTCTCCCTCTGTTGTTTGTGGTGGTCAGTGTAGCTGGGTGGTCGTGGTTGTCTCCCTCTGTTGTCTGTGATGGTCAGTAGAGCTGGGTGATCGTTGTTGTCTCCCTCTGTTGTCTATGATGGTCAGTAGAGCTGAGTGGTTGTGGTTGTCTCCCTCTGTTGTCTGTGATGGTCAATAGAGCTGGGTGGTTGTGGTTGTCTCACTCTGTTGTTTGTGATGGACAGTAGAGCTGGGTGGTCGTGGTTGTCTCCCTCTGTTGTCTGTGATGGACAGTAGAGCTGGGTGGTCGTGGTTGTCCACCTCTGTTGTCTGTGATGATCAGTAGAGCTGAGTAATCGTGGTTGTCTCCCTCTGTTGTCTATGATGGTCAGTAGAGCTGGGTGGTCGTGGTTGTCTCCTCTGGTTATTCAGAAGGTCAGTAGAGCTGGGTGGTCGTGGTCTCTCTCCCCTCTGTTGTGTGTGATGGTCTTAGAGCTGGGTGGTCGTGGCTTGTCTCCCTCTGTTGTCTTTGTGATGGTCAGTAGAGCTCGGTGGTCGGTTGTCTCTCTGTTGTCTGTGATGTCAGTAAAGCAGGTGGTCGTGGTTGTCTCCCTCTTGTTGTCTGTGTGGATGATCAGTAGAGCTGAGTGGTCGTGGTTGTCTCCCCTGTTGTCTATGATGACAGTAGGAGCTGGGTGGTCGGTTGTCTCCCTGTTGTCTGTGAAGGTCAGTAGAGCTGGGTGGTCGTGGTTGTCGCCCTCTGTTGTCTGTGATGGTCAGTATAGCTGGGTGGACGTGGTTGTCTCCCTCTGTTGTCTGTGATGGTCAGTAGAGCTGGGTGGTCGTGGTTGTCTCCCTCTGTTGTCTGTGATGGTCTTTAGAGCTGGGTGGTAGTGGTTGTCTCCCTCTGTTGTTTGTGATGGTCAGTAAAGCTGGGTGGTCGTGGTTGTCTCCCTCTGTTGTCTGTGATGGTCAGTAGAGCTGGGTGGTCGTGGTTGTCTCCCTCTGTTGTCTGTGATGGTCAGTAGAGCTGGGTGGTCGTGGTTGTCTCCCTCTGTTGTCTGTGATGGTCAGTAGAGCTTGGTGGTTGAGGTTGTCTCCTTCTGTTGTCTATGATGGTCAATAGAGCTGGGTGGTTGTGGTTGTCTCCCTCTGTTGTCTGTGATGGACAGTAGAGCTGGGTCGTCGTGGTTGTCTCCCTCTGTTGTCTGTGATGATCAGTAGAGCTGATTGGTCGTGGTTGTCTCCCTCTGTTGTCTGTAGCCAGTCATTGAAATTATGAGGTGAATCAAGTAGTTTGCTTCCTCTGTTGTGTCTGTGATGGTGAGTATAGCTGGAGTGGTCGTGGTTGTCTCCTCTGTTAAATACTGTGATGGTCGAGTAAGCGGGTGGTCGTGGTTGTCTCCCTCTGTTGTCTGTGATGGTCTTTAGAGGCTGGGTGGTCGTGGTTGTGTCTCCTCTGTTGTTTGTGATGGTCAGTAGGGCTGGGTGGTCGTGGTTTGTCTCCTCTGTTGTCTCCTGATGATCCCAGTAGAAGCAGTGGTCGTGGTTGTCTCTCTGTTTTCTCATGATGGTTGAAATTAGTTAGTGATAGAGGCTAGGTGGTCGTGGTTTCTCTCCTCTGTTGACTGTGATGGTCCAGTGGGGCTTGGTGAGTCGAGGTTGTCTCCTCTATTTGTCTGTGATGGTCAGTATAATTTGGGTGGTCGTGGTTGTCTCCTCATTGTCTCCTTGATGGTCAGTGGGGCTGGGTGGTCAGTGGTTGTCTGCCCTCTGTTGTCTGTGATGGTCAAGTAAAAAGAGCTGGGTGGTCGTGGTTGTCTCCTCTGTTGTCTGTGATGATCATTAGGATGGGTGTCGTGGTTGTCTCCTCTGTTGTCTGTGATGGACGGTAGGGCTGGGTGGTCGTGGTTGTCCTCTGTTTGTCTGTGATCGGTAGAGGCTGGTGTGGTCGTGGTTGTCTCCCTCTGTTATCTGCTGATGGTCCAGTAGGGGGCTGGGTGAAGTGCAATGATTTGTCTCCTCCTTTGTCTGTGAAAGGTCAGTAAGCTGGGTAGTGTTGTCTCCCTCTGTTGTCTGTGATGGTCTTTAGAGCTGGTTGATGTGTTGTCTCCTCTGTTGTCTTGATGGTCAATGGGCTGGGTAGTGATCGTGTTTGTCTCCCTCTGTTGTCTGTGATGGTCTGTAAAGCTGGGTGGTCGTGGTTGTCTCCTCTGTTGTCTTGATGATCATTGGGGGTTAGGTGGTCGTGGTTACTCTCCTCTGTTGTCTGTGATGGTCTAGTATAGCTGGGTGGTCAATGGTTGTCTCCTCTTTTGTTTTACCCGATGGTCATTGAGGCTGGGTGGTCGTGTTTGTCTCCCTCTGTTGTCTGTGATGGTCAAGTGAGCTGGGTGGTCGTGGTTGTCTCCTCTTTGTTTGTGATGGTCAGTAGGGCTGGGTGGTCGAGTTGTCTCCCTCTGTTGTCTGTGATAGTCAGTAGGCTTGGTGGTCAGTTGTCTCCTCTGTTATCTGTGATGGTCCCAATGAGGCTGGGTGGTCGTGGTTTGTCTCCTGTTGTCTGTGATGGTCAGTAAAGCTGGTGGTCGAGGTTGTCTCCTCTGTTGTCTGTGATAGTCAGTAGAGAGCTTGGTGGTCAAAGGTTGTCTCCTCCTGTTGTCTGTGATGGTCAATAGGGCTGGGTGGTCGTGTGGTTGTCTCTCTAAGCTGTCTGTGATGGTCAGTAGGGCCTTGGGTGTCGTGGTTGTCTCCTCTTGTTGTCTTAGCTGATGGTCTTTAGAGCTGGGTAGTGCAGTAATTTGTCTCCTCTGTTGTTTGTGATGGTCAGTAGAGGCTGGCTGATCTGGTAGTTGTCTCCGCTGTTTGTCTCTGATGATGAGTATAAGCTTGGTGGTGAGGTTGTCTCCTCTGTGCTCTGTGATGATGGTCCCAATGGGGCTGGTGGTCGTGGTTGTCTCCCTCTATTTGTCTGTGATGGACAGTGAAACAGCATTCAAGTAGTTTGTCTCCTCTGTTGTCTCCTTGATGAATTAGTATTTAGGTGGTCAGGAGTTGTCCTCTCTGTTGTCTGCTGTGATGGTTAGTAGAGCTGGGTGAGGTCGTGGTTTGTCCCTCTATTGTTTTATGATGAATCGGTAGGCTGGGTGGTCGTGGTTGTGTCTCCTCTGTTGTTTACGATGGTCAGTGGGCTGGGTGGTCGTAGTTGTCTCCTCTGTTGTCTTAACTTGATGGTCATTATGGCTGGGTGGTCGTGGTTGTCTCCCTCTGTTGTCTGTGATGGTCAGTAGAGCTGGGTAGTCGTGGTTGTCTCCTCTGTTGTCTGTGATAGTCAGTAGAGCTGGTGGTCGTGGTTGTCTCCTCTGTTGTCTGTGATGGTCAGTAGAGCTGGGTGGTCGTGGTTGTCTCCTCTGTTGTCTGTGATGGTGTTAATAGAACTGGGTGAATCAATGGTTGTCTCCTCTGTTGTCTGTGATGATCGTGGTTAAGTGTAGTCGTGGTTGTCTCCTTCCTGCTGTGATGGTCAGTAGGGCTGGTGTCGTGGTTGTCTCCCTTTGTTGTCTGTGATTGTCATGGGGCGTTGGTCATTGGTTATTCTCCCTCTGTTGTCTGTTAATTCAGTAGAGGCTGAATTGGTCGTGGTTGTCTCCTCTGTTGTCTCATGATGGTCAGTAAGAAGGCTTGGTAGTCGTGGTTGTCTCCTCTGTTGTCTGATGGTCAGTATAGGTGGGTGGTCGTGGTTGTCTCCTCTGTTGTGTGATAGTCAGTAGAGCTTGGTATAAATGGTTGTCTCCCTCTAATATTGTCTGTGATGGTCAGTAAAAAACTGGGTGGTCGTGGTTGTCTCTATTCTGTTGTCTGCGGTAGTGGTCAATGGAAGCGGTGGTGAGGTTGTCTCCTCTGTTGTCTGTGATGGTCCAGTAGGCTGGGTGGTCGTGGTTGTCTCCCTCTGTTTGTCTCTATGGTCATTCTGTGGTTGGTGGTCATGGTTGTCTCCTTCTGTGTTGTCTGTGATGGTCAATCGCTTCAGTTGGTCAATGTGGTTGTCTCCTCTTTTTGTTTGTGATGGTCCAGTAGAAGCTGGGTGGTCGTGGTTGTCTCAGTCTGTTGTCTGTGATGGTGTTGTTCTGCAGGTGGTCGTGGTTGTCTCCTCTGTTGTCACCATGATGGTCATTATAGCTGGGTGGTCGTGGTTGTCTCCCTCTGTTGCTGTGGTTAGGGTGCTGGAGTGGTCGTGGTTGTCTCCCTCTGTTGTCTCTGTGATGGTCAGTAGAGCTGGGTGGTCACTGATGGTTGTCTCCTGTTCTCTGTGATGGTCATTAAGCTGGGTGGTCGTGGTTGTCTCGCTCTGTTGTCTGTGATGATCATTGAAGTTGGTGTGATGGTTGTCTCCTCTGTGTTATGTGATGGTCAGTATGGCTGGTGGTCAATGAAAAATTTGTCTCCTCTGTTGTCTATGATGGTCGAAATGAGGCTGGGTTTTCCGTGGATTTGTCTCCTCTGTTGTCTGTGATGGTCAGTAGAGGCTGGGTGAGAGATCGTGGTTGTCTCCTCTGTTGTCTGTGATGGTCGTGTGGCTTTGTGGTCGTGGTTGTCTCCTCTGTTGTGCCTTGATGGTCAGCAGGCTGGGTGGTTGTCTCCTCTGTTGTCTGTGATTGGTCAGTAAAGCTGGGGTGGTCGTGAATGTCTCCTCTGTTTGTCTGTGATGGTCAGTGAAGGCTTGGTGGTCGACGTTGTCTCCTTCATATTGTTGTCTGTGATGGTCAATAGAGCTGGGTAGTCGTCGCTTCTCTCCTCTGTTGTCTGTGATGGACAGTTGGGCTGGGTGGTCGTGGTTGTCTCTCTGTTGTCTTGACAGTCTGATAGGCTGAGTATGGTGGTTGTGTCTCCTCTGTTATGCTGTGATGGATGTTTAGAGCTGGGTGGTCGTGGTTGCCTTCTCCTCTGTTCTTGATCGTCAGTAGAGCTGGGGAGGACCTGGTTGTCTCCTCTGTTGTCTGTGATGGTCCAGTGAGGCTGGGTGGTCGTGGTTGTCTTTCCTCTGTTGTCTGTGATGGTCGAAGTGGCTGGGTGGTCGGTTGTCTCCCTCTGTTGTCTCTTGATGATCATTGGAAGTAAAGGTGGTCGTGGTTGTCTCCTCTGTTGTCTGCTGTGATGGTCATTCTTCTGGGTGGTATCCTCTATTGTCTGTGATGGTCAGTAGAGCTGGTGGTCGTTATTGTCTCCTTTTTTATTTTGTCTGTGATGTGGTCTTTAGAGCTTTGGGTGATTAAACAATTTGTCTCTCCCTCTGAAATTTGGCCTTGATGGTCAGTAGAGCTGGGTATTAATGGTTGTCCTCCCTCTGTTGTCTGTGATGGTCAGTAAGGCTGGGTGGTCGTGGTTGTCTCCTCCTGTTCATCATGATGAATCGATGACTTGGTGGTCATTAGTTTAATGCTCCCTCTGTTGTCTACTGTTGGTCAGTATAGCTGGGTGGACGTGGTTATCTCTCTGTTGTCCTGTGATAGTCAGTAGGCTTGGTGTAAATGGTTTCCTTTGTTGTCTTCTGATGGTCAGTAAAAGCTGGGTGGTCGTGGTTGTCTCATTCTGTTGTCTGTGATAGTCCCAATGGAAGCTTGGTGTCGAGTTGTCTCCTCTATTTATATGATGACGTAGAGCTGGTGGTCGTGGTTGTCTCCTCTGTTGTCTGTGATGGTCCCAATGCTAGCTGGTCGTGGTTGTCTCCTCTTTTTTGTTTGTGATGGTCATTAAGCTGGTGGTCATAGTTTGTCTCCTCTGTTTGTCTGTGATGGTCAGAAGCTGGTTGGTCGTGGTTTGTCTCCTCTTTTGTTGTGATGGTCAGTCTGGCTGGGTAGTCTTGGTTGTCTCAGTCTGTAATCTGTGATAGTCAAGTACTTAGCTGGGTAAGTGTGGTTGTCTCCTCTGGCTGTCTACGATGGTCGGTATATTTCTGGGTGGTGTGGTTGTCTCCCTCTGTTGTCTGTGATGGTCCGGTAAGGCTAGGTGGTCGTGGTTGTCTCCTCTGTGCCTGTATTTGGTCAGTGGTGCTGGTGGTCGTTGTCTCCTCTGTTGTCTGCTGATGGTCAGTGGGGAAGCGATGGTCGTGGTTGTCTCCTCTGTTGTCTATGATGGTCAGTATGGCTGGGTGGTCATTAGTTGTGTCTCCTCTGTTGTCTTGTGATAGTCAGTAAAACGGTGTAAGTGGTTGTCTCCTCTGTTGTCTGTGATGGTCCAGTAAAGCTGGGTAGTCGTGGTTGTCTCCTTCTG
>NW_024716703.1:9027067-9050751 GCF_018991925.1 Homarus americanus
AGAACGTGAACTGAATGACAAGAGGACTGGACTGAACTGAACTCCGCCTGCTGGTGGAGTGCTATATATAGGGTCGGCTCCAGCCAATGCGACCCGCCGGTGAAACATGTGTCGTTTAACAATGCAGATGGTCGTTAGAGAAACAAAGAATGCTTGTTACAATACTAAATGAAGAAATAAGATGGGCTTGAACAAATAATAACAGTTTAAACCTTAACAGCACAGGGTAAGGTGACTAGATTATATAATAGTAAATATAACACATCATTACAGGAATAATATGGAACAACATGGAAGCATGTTATAAAAAATAATAGAAAAATACGACACGGTCGTAACAAAGTATAATTGTCAATCTTAACAGGTGTTTAAACAAAGAACCGTTAAGAAGTGTTACATATCCCCCACCCCTCTTGGTGTTGAGTAAGACATTCGCCATACATGTCTTTGGTGTTATGTAGTGATAAATTGCGTCCAGAGTAACAACACACTAATCACTTGTTTCTCCTTCTCAGTTATTGTAGGTTAGCACTATTCCTTAGTTATCAGCCTCCTCTCTCTTCCAGTTATCTCTCCTCCTCGGTCTCCTCTCATCCTCCCCTCATATAGGTTACCCTCTGGTGGAGGGCAGTGACCACTGGCAAACCCCATCTCCCTCAACCACAAACCAGCTATTAGTACTTCTCTCTCCTCTCACTCCACCCTCGCCCCCTCTATCTCACGAGTATAAAGAGAATGAAATATGGAAAATAGAGTAATAAGAACTAAGAAGAAGAAATAAATAAAGAAATAAGAAAGGAAAAACAAAGGCATTATTACACCACAACACCACCACTTTCTCCCTCCACACAGTGCTGGGCTAGGAGACACTGACGTTTGTAAAGATATTGTAAGTGCTTCAACAGTACAATTGTAAGACTAATATCATACTTGTTAGAATCAATGGACTGTGGGAAATTAAGCACAGTTGAATGAATATAGCGGGAAACATTCACACATTACGTAAGTTGATTACAACAGATCACTGTAATGTACGAGTCATGAAGGCAAGTATGAACTTTTCATACTTCCCTGTTGGGCGCTGTAAACGCTTCTGCGCTTCACCTTGCACAGGATGTAAGGGGGTGCCCAATAAACTAGCCCCCTCGGGGGCAAATCTGAATCTGAACAGATCACTGATCCATTGAATTAATGTCAAAAGTTGAAATAATGTGTAAGATCTGTTGCCATTACATATAGGTCACTGAATATTTATTTTGTAGTTATATACGCATGGATATTACTCTAGATGATTATTATAAGCTAATGCAATAAAAAAATGATATCGATCTGTGATTAACAGCTATTTTGTGACAAACTTCAACATATTGTTAAATATTTTAGCACGTGATAAATGACCCAACATAGCGGACGGCAGACAAGAAGACGATTACAGTATATGTTTTGGACAACTGAATTAAACGAAATTCTGGATATTTATGTTTTTCTAGTTTAAGATTTTATATTCAAAAACACTTCAAGAATGAGGGGTTTATAATAATGGGAATGTGCAGCTTTAACCTGTGTTTGTCCACCACCATACACCACTCATTTGACAATTAGTATAATTCATATCTCAGGTATTTGTCAAACACAATGTGTCGGTTATACGTTATTCATTACGCTTTTATATTATATAACAACGTAAATGTCATTGTAACGTCATAAGAAGTATTCCCAGAATATTATTTCTGATTTGGGATTTTATTTCAAACGTAAAATTTCTTCAGCAAAAATGTCACTTAACAAAATAGGCATTATGTAGATGTTATAGTTTCGAACCAAAATATGTCTATTATGTCTCCTCTACCAAACCAGAACATAAGACGCCGTGTGCCATCACATGTAAAATAGTTGCCTACTGTGAGAGGTATGATTTTTTCGCTGGATTCCGGCCAACCTCAAGGGACAGAATAAAAGCTCGCTTGTACAGTACGTTAGTGCTGATATCTCCCGCTGGCATTTTTTTTTCAACCAGTACAGTAGCTCTACCCAACCAATGACCAATTTGATGGCCAGTCTTTTAACTCTATAATTCAAACTGCAGCGTCATGTCTCGGAAGCCCAGACATCAATATTTATAAATCCATGTATTGTATTTCAAGATTGTCTATCACCTGGAAATACGATGATGAAATGCTAGTTTTTCTGAGGAGACGTCCTACAGTATACTTAAGGTATAAACAGGGGAATTCTTAACACAGAGGAAGTAAGGCAATATATGGTGTTTTCTCCACTAGATATACCTGAGTAATTACAAAATTGATGCATCTAGTTAACATATTTTATGGTGTCATCTCCACTTAGTCACAGTCTCCTACATTCTCGTGAGTTATTCTTCTGGTCACTTAGCACTGCATGAAGTGTTGTTACATTACGTTGCGACATACTTGTGCATGTTTTCTGAATCATTTTGAATAAACCGAATCACTGCCTCACAGACAGATCAATCATAAGGCCTGCTCCCCCTCCCCCTACGGTGCAACGGTGCAATTAAAGAAACTGACTTTGTCTTATTAAACTTATACTGGTGACCTAGCACAGCCTGAGGGCCCAGCACTGCCTGGGGACCTAGCACAGCCTGAGGGCCCAGCACTGCCTGAGGACCCAGCACAGCCTGGGGACTCAGCACAGCCTGAGGGCCCAGCACAACCTGAGGACCCAGCACAGCCTGAGGGCCCAGCACAGCCTGAGGGCCCAGCACAGCCTGGGGTCTCAGCAAAGCCTGGGGGCTCAGCGCAGCCTGGGATCCCAGTGCAGCCTGGAGGCTCAGGCATGACTGCCAGTTAGGGACAGTGTGGATGCAGCACACTGTATACTAAGCCTTCGGTAAACATGAGGCAGCGTGGCTAGTACTGAATTCGACCGCCTTCACTTCCCCAAGTTGTAACCTTTGGTACCCATTTACAGCTGGGTGAACTGGGAGCGTCCGAAAATCAAATCACCGACCCCTGGAACAGGAGGCGAGTGCTGCTGTACTCCTGAGGTAATGGTAACCTCGTGTAAATGTACAACAGTAAAATATTAACTGTGTTTGCCTAAGAAAATTAACACTAGTTCTGACAAATACCCGCGAGGCAGCACACGTAGCTCAGGACCCAGGAAATATATTAACTTGGTGCCTCTGTGTGAGTGAAAAAGCAAGTTCCGGGAGTCTGCTGGATTTCTTAAAACGGGTTTCTAAGAATTTATGACTTACTCTAACTGATTCTAGAAATGTTTTTTGCTTCATTTATTTCCGAGTCCCCGAAATTTCGGTAATGCTGTGTTCCGAGATAACTAGAGCTCGTAAGTTATGTTGAGGATGTTGACGCCTCCTAAAGCTGTACTTAAAGATAAAATGAGAACTGTGTCATAAATAATACTTAGAAGGTTAACAGTAGTTAAGATTTATATTGTTTCCTTTTGTTTGGAACAATTATTGAGTATAATACTCACAGAAGTACAGTCCTGACGTATCGCATTACCCGACAAAATCAGCTCGAAAAGGTCCCGGTATATGAATAATTATAGTTAAATCCTCCCTTTACTCCAGTGATTCCCAGTGAAACCCTGAAACACTAATTAACTCAAATAAACTCCCGTTGTGCTCCATTGAACCCTAATGAAAAAAAATGAGTCTCCGTGAACTCCAGGAACACCCCAGTGAACACACCATTGGATGGGAGGAAACTGAGGCACACAACCACCGTGTGAACGTCAGCGGTGACTCAGTGAACACATTCTTATCCTCAAGAGCCTTGTCACTGGAGTGATACTAGAGCAAGAATTAATTTAGACCGATTCACAAGGACTAGGGTGACTGAATGGATACAGCGCTAGTCCCATGGCCTGTTTGTTCGCCCCAGTTAACCCAGCTACTGTATGAGTGGAAACTTATAGTGAATCCGGTCTAGTGTAATGCCGGCTAAATGACCACCTGACATACCGAAGTGAGCTGTAGCTGCACTATAGGGGGCAGGGAAAAAACACTTTTATTTGAGTTGCAGGCTGCACTTTTCAGGCATCGTTTGTATGGCTGTAACAAACACCTGTGCAAAATTTCATGCCATTTCATGCATACTTACCCTGTTGCATCGCGAACGACTTTTTGTCAACTTTTAGTGTATACCAAAAATTAGGTGTCATTTAATGTTTTCCAGGATAATGATAAATTTTACATGGGTGACATCGATTTAATTCACATGTTATTTTACAGGTACACCGTATAGAAAATCATTACAAGTTCATATTGAAATTATTTTTTGTGGGGAACCTTGGCATCATTTTCCGAGACAGTAATCTTTGCCTAATATATCCATCTCTCGATTCGTATCCCGTCACTTCAGTGCAAGCTTCAGTCATCACTTTTATGCCTCTCTCGACCGCCTGAGTGCTGTTTGGCCACTTGGGCACCACTAATGGTGTCTCAAGAATGTCATTAACCTGTAGATTTGACAGAGAAGCAATGTAAGGAGGCTCAGTCTTGAGTTCATTCCTCCAGTTAATCATGGAATGATAGTTTTTTGCTTGCCACTTTAGTTTCGGAGTCACCACCTTTCTCATGTTGACTACAGGAGGCACATCCTCATTCCCATCTCCATCTTTACCCTCCTCATCAGTATAGTTTAACAAATTCTCGTCAACAGCAGCATCAGAATCTTCCTCCTCCTCTTCAGATCTGCCAGTGCATTCTTCCTTTTGCTGATTCTCCTCTCTAATTTTTCTTATCATTGAGACAGCTTTTTCTCTAACATTCATGTCCTCATCTGCACACATACCAAGAAGAAGTTGATCTGTGTGGGCGAAGTATGCATTTCTCTGGACAGCCTTCTTCACTATCGTCTCCTCACTATTCAGGTGTTTCATATATAGCAGGGACTGGAATACGTTCCTTGAGCCGTGTGTTACGTATGGGTGTATCTTGATGTAAAACCACATTGGAGCACTGAACTTTATTATTGTAATGACAATTCTTTTCAACTCATGGCTGGGTCTTGATGTTGCTACATACAGCCTGAGGATTCTACTCCATAAGGTGTTCCACCTTGACACACAGGGAGGACCTGGCTCAATAGCAGCCAAGTCATTTTCAACAACACCTGTGATAACTCCTTTACAAATCCTATACAGGTATTTCTGATCCCAGGACAGATCTTTCTCCACTTCATCATTAAACACAGGGAAATCAGGGAAACTGACTGGCTGGAAGGCGACAACTGGAAGCTCAGACAAAGACTCCTTGATCTGCTTTCCAATGGGACCACGCCAATGCTCAGGACCACTTGGTTTACCATCATAATGATAAAAAACTGCGCGGAAAGGCAGCTCATTTCCGTGAAGCTGACATATGAAATAATGGAGCGGGTGACCAAGTAACATTTCAAGATGATGAATGACTCCATTTTCTGATCCTACATTTACATTGGTTCCATCACAACCAACACACACAATGGGCTGCTGGGTTAGATTTTTCTCCACCAGAAACTCGTGAATAGTTTTGGCAATCTGCTTTTCGTGTCCAGTCTTGGGAGTCACATGTGTGAGATATTCATTGCCAGGCCCAACCATGATGACATAATGATCTTTCACCATCATCCTCGAACTCCATTTCTCGGTCTTCTCATTCTTTATCATCACACGAGTGGCGGTCTTCTTACCATCAAAATAGAGTGACGTCAAATTATCTAAACTAGCCATCTCAATTTCTTGCCTCTTAAATCGGTATTTTTGTCTCGCATCCCGCAGCTTATGTGGTCCAATAACCTGACTCTTGCCATCCTTTGTGATAATGCCATAGTCAGTTAAGGTGGCAGTAGCAATGGCAGCTCCAGGATAATCACTAATCAAGTATCGGTCACAAGCGGCAGCCAGTGTAGGGAGTCTTGTCCGGTTCTGTGAACTGGTGTCTGTCAGAGCCCTTGGATCAGGGACAAAATCAGCATCAGTATTGACGAGAGGAATATCTCTTGAATCATCTGAATTATCCTCAACATAGGAATATCTCCAGCTACCAGATATCTATGTTTTTGCTCAAGCTGTCTCCAAACTCTGTCCGCATCATGCTTCTCTCTTGCTGATAATCAATATAGACATAGCACCATACTCATCTGCAAGAAGACAACTTAAATCAAATAAGAGATATGAAAAAAAAGTTGATAAACACTGAACAGAACATTGCACCGCCACAGCGGCTGTTTGGCTAGTACTGGAGGTAAATTTATAACTTTCAGTAGAAAATGCGGCAGACTAAACCTCGACATATCAGCTTCAAATTTGGAATGGAGTCTTAGATATGTATAAGGAACAATGCCTGAACAGTGCAGCTTTGAGCAAAATTTCACTGCCCCCTACTGCACTATCTCTTAACAGTACGTCAGGACCAAAGGATCTACTTTCACTTGTTTACTCTTACACCACAGGTCATGTACGCGGTGGGGCTGCTTTAGTGTACAATATACAACGTCCCAAATCATAGAAATCTTTGTATTTTATGAATGCTAGAAACACTGTATACACCCAACATGCAATGGAGGGTTCCTGAGGCCTCGCCCACTCACTCTAGCCAATGAAATCGCTTGATATCGACCCACCACTGTGCTCCGCCCACACAGATATAACAAGACTGTGATTGACGCGCTGAAATGTCAATGTATTCTGCACTTTTGCTTCTGTTATGGTTGATTGTGTTTATAGTGGTATACTGCTTTATTTTATAGCATTTAATGTACATGTCTATTTCATACGTTTCTGTTTTGCTCTATTATTTTAGTTTTCCTATTTTTTCGTTTTTTACAAATTTCTGTTTTCGCGTTTGTATTTTTGTTTTTGCGTTATTTGTTCATCGTCTCTCTCTTTCTATTTATCCATCACCCTTCTGTCTACGTTTCTGTCTCTCCGTCCCCTTGGTTCTCTCTCTTTAGCTCTCTCTCTCTCTCCTTCCTCTGTCTCCCCTCTCTGTCTTTCACCATCTCTTTGGTTTTCCCCTTGTCTCTTACTATCGTCTCCTCTCCTTTCTACATCTATATCTTTCACCATCTCTTTCTTTCTGCCTCTCTGTCTCTTGACATCCACTGTCCCATCCCTTTTCAACTTCTCTCTCTCTCTCTCTCTCTCTCCAACCTATCCCTGTGGTATCGATAAGAGAACGTTGTTAAACATAAATGGGATTATAACATGTGATCGACGACCGTCAAGGTGCTAATAACACTACCTGACCAAGAGGAACACAGCGGCCATATTTCTCAGCATATTCTGCAGTGTATAGAAGTATTAGTGTATGACAATATATTGAGTATAGTAATGCTAAATTATACCAGAATATACAGTATAGCAATATATTTAGCAGAGCAGTATATGGGGTATTATATTATATAGAATATATTAGTATTTAGGTTAAATAAATAATAGAGTATCGAAGTACATTCCCTCTTGTAAACATAAAATATAACCAAGCTGACCTCCCAGGTATATTAGCGAAAACCTTGTGTAAAAGTATACTCCTCGTGCTTGATATAGCCTACACTATATTCAATAAGTGGATTAGTGGCCGTAAAGTACAAAATATTGCAATACACAAATCTATTTACACGATAATGATGAAGCTTATCAGTGACAGGATCATGTTTGCTGTTGATCATCATATGTGTAGCGGACATATGCTGTATATTGAAAGGAACCCATAAGAACTGTGAATTCATGAATACAGATTTTCTCATTAATGAGAATTTTATTTGAACTACAAAAACATCATTATAATTTTAATGTACGTGTGTGTGTGTGTGTGTGTGTGTGTGTGTATTTTAACGTGTGTGCGTGATGCTCAAGTTCATATCATTCATAACAAGTAAAACTCTTTAGTATACTGATGACGGATTTTTCCCAGGGATGTACTCTGCCATGATTGTTTTACTCTTGTTAATACTAAGGAAAAAATAATGCTAATATTTTCAGTAAATAATATGTAAAGGTGATAGTGATTAGTTTCCCATATGAAAATAAAAAGAAAGTAACTGAAACTCTACACAGAATTTCGTAACATGAAGTATTCTAAGATAATTTTAATTGCACACATACAGTACATACAGTAGTTAGGGTTGATATTATTTTATATTTTTTATGGACTCAAAAAATAAAATTAACATTTGCTTGTGTCAACATTCCTTTTTCTGTTAGTTCTTCCTGTGTTTGTGTGTTGGGGCAGATCACCTATGGCCTCAACTAGATTTTTAATGCATCCTTGGCGTCTAACGGTATAGCTCCTCGGCTCTTTTTTATTCCTAGGTTACCAAACACAGTTAAGAATATGATAATAAAAATCCTGTTCTCCCGTAGAATTTTTTTCTCATACACAATTGTCTCTCACAGCGGTGTGTCCGTGTGTGAGTCATCTGCATGTGGCAGACTGTTTTCCTTGAGCTAGATTTCTTCTGAGTGGGTTTATTGTCCTCTCTCACTCTCACTCTCTCTCTCTCTCTCTCCTCTTCCCCTCCTAGCCGTAGGTTACAACTGTTGGCAGAGATAAGTCAACAGAGCATCAGCGAGGAACACAATGCCTCCTATGTGTTTAGTTCAGGCAGGCCACAACCCAAGGTTCGCTCCCTGATTGAAAAGTAACACAAAACTCCAGGATTTTTCCACTGGGGGGAGCGACCTATTGTTGAATGTCTTCCGCATCTGACATACTACTGTGGGAGGCGGAACGGTGGGGGGTTGATGATGAAGGTACTGTGGGAGGTGGTGTAGGGTGATGATGAAGGTACTGTGAGATTTAATCGTTAACAAATTTATTAACAAAGCTTGGAGTACAATTTGTCTATTCTGAGTATTTCAGTCAGGTCTTGACACAGAGGGTGCTATCACTTCTCACTGCCACGCAGGACAGACGTTCATACACAAAGAAAATACATCAAATTCATTAACAGTATATATAGGTCAGAGTCATGTGGGTGATATAACTGTTCACTGCCACGTAGGACAGTGGTTCATATACTTCAGAAGTGATAGTGAATACTTTCAGCATTGTGGGCATTAATCCAATTTACAGACCAGACCATTCTTTACATAAGTGAGCAGGCCACTTCCTTCTCCACTATTGTAGGTGGGGTAGTTTATGTGGGAGGTGGTGTAGGGTGATGATGAAGGTACAGTGGAAGGTGGTGTAGGGTGATGATTAAGGTACTGTGGGAGGTAGTGTAGGGTGATGATAAAGGTACTGTGGGAGGTGGTGTAGGGTGATGATAAAGGTACTGTAGAAGGTGGTGTAGGGTGATGATGAAGGTACTGTGGGAGGTGGTGTAGGGTGATGATAAAGGTACTAAGGGAGGTGGTGTAGAGTGATGATTAAGGTACTGTGGGAGGTAGTGTAGTTACTGTGGGATGTGGTGTAGGGTGATGAAGAAGGTACTGTGGGAGGTGGTGTAGGGTGATGATAAAAGTACTGTGGGGAGGTGGTGTAGGGTGATGATGAAGGTACTGTGGAAATTGGTGTAGGGTGGTGATAAGGTGCTGTGGAGGGTGGTGTGGGGTGATGATGTGCTGTGGGGAGTAGCGTGGGGTGATGTAAAGTGCTGTGGGGAGGTGGTGTGGGTGATGAATAAAGGTACTATGGAAGGTGGTGTGTGGGATGATGATGAAGGTACTGTGGGAAGTTGTGGGTGATGATAGAGGTGCTGTGGAGGTTGGGTAGGGTGATGATGGAAGGTACTGTGGGAGGTGTGCAGTGATGATAAAGCTACTGTGAGGAGGTGGTGTGGGGTGATGATAAAGATGCTGTGGAAGGTGGTGTGGGGTGGGGATGGTGGGGGAGTGTGGGGTGATGATAAAGGTACTGTGGGAGGTGGTGTGGGGTGATGATAAAGGTACTATGGAAGGTGGTGTAGGGTGATGATGGAGGTACTATGGGAGGTAGTGTGGGTGATGTAAAGGTACAGTGAGAGGTGGTATGGGGTGATGATAAAGGTACTGTGAAAGGTGGTGCAGGGTTATGATGAAGGTACTGTGAGAGGTAGTGTAGGGTGATGATGAAGGTACTATGGGAGGTAGTGTAGGGTGATGATAAAGGTACAGTGAGAGGTGGTATAGGGTGATGATAAAGGTACTGTGAAAGGTGGTGCAGGGTGATTAAGAAGGTAATGTGAGAGGTAGTGTAGGGTGATGATAAAGGTACTGTGGGAGGTAGTGTAGTTACTGTGGGAGGTGGTGTAGGGTGATGATAAAGGTTCTGCGGAAGGTGGTGTAGGGTGATGATGAACGTACTCAGGAGGTAGTGAAGGGTGATGATAAAGGTACTGTGGGAGGTGGTGTATGTTGATGATAAAGATATTGTGGAAGATGATGTAGGGTGATGATAAAGGTACTGTGGAAGGTGGTGAGATGAGTACTATGGGAGTGTAGTAGGGTGATGATAAAGGTACTGGGGAGGTGGGTATAGGGTGATGAAAAGTACTTAATAAGGTTAGAGGTGATGATGAAGGTACTGTGGGAGGGTGTAGGTGATGATAAAGGTACTGTGAAAGGTAAGGCTGTTATGATGAAGGTACTGGGAGGTGGTGTAGAGTGATGATGAAGGCACTGTGGGAGGTGTAGTAACTGTGGAGGCTGTGTAGGTGATGATGAATACATTGGGAGGTGTGTAGGATGATGATGAAGGCAATTACAGAGGTAGAAAGAAATGAAGATGAAATTGTGGAGTGAGATGATGAAGAAGGCTACGGAGGTGATGTAGGGTGATGATGAAGGTACTGTAGGAGGTGAAGAGATGAAGGGGTAATGTGGGGATGTGGTGGGATGATGATGAAGGTACTGTGGGAGGTGGAGTAGGATGATGAAGATAAAGGGTGATGACGAATGGGTGGGGGTGTAGGGTGATGATGAAGGAACTGTGAGGAGAGGGGATGATGTCAGGGGTAGGGTGATGATGAAGGCATCTGCAGGTGGTAAAAGTAGTGATGGATGCAAATGTGAGAGATGAAGATGTGAGGAGATGATGATAACAGTACCTGGGGAGGTGATGTAGGGGTGATGATGAAGGTACTGTGGAAGGTAGCAGGTGATGATGAAGGTACTGTGAGGGTAGGGTGATGATGAAGGTACTGTGGGGAGGTAGGATGATGATGAAGATATCAGGAGGTAGGATGATGATGAAGGCAATGTGAGGTGGTGGGTGATGATGAAGGTACTGTGGAGTGTGCAGGAGATGACGAAGCTGGCAACTGTGGAGGCAGAATATGAGGAAGGTAATGTGAGTAAGAGGATGATGATGAAGGCAATTGTTAAAGCAGACGATGATGAAGGTACTGTAGGATGATGATGAAGGTAGGTGATGAACTGTGGGGTAGTGTAGGGTGATGATGAAGGTACTGTGAGTGGTGTAGGGTGATGAAGAAGGTACTGTGGAAGGTGATGTAATGCGAATGGTACCTGGGGAGGTAGTGTGGAGATGATAAGAAAATGTAGGAGGTGGAGGTGATGATAAAGGCACTGTGGACGGTGGTGTAGGGTGATGATATAGGCACTGGGAGGTAGATGTAGGGTGATGATGAAAATACTGTGCGGTGGTGTAGGCACTGTGGGAGGTGTAGGATGACTGCGAAGGTACTGGGGGATGTAGTACTGTAGGCAACTGAGGTAGGTACTGCAGGCAATGTAGAACTGTAGGTGTGTGTGTAAAACTGAGGCAGGTGCATGAGGAAATGTAGGTGGTGTAGGCACCTGTGCAGGTAACTGTAGGTGGTGAGGAGGTGGTGTAGGCTGATGACGGAAGGTACTGTGGGAGGTGAAACTGCAGGCGGTGCAGGCACTGTGGGAGATGGTGTTGGGTGAAGAAAAGGTGTTGTGGGTGGTGGTGTAGGGATGATGAAGGTGTTGTGGGTGGTGGTGGGTGATGATAAAGGCACTGTGGGGAGGTGAGTGAAAGATGATGAATGTGTTGTGGGCAGGTGTCGGGTGACGATGAATAATGTGAAAGAGGATGATGACAGCAAATAAGCACCGTGGAGGTGGATGAAAGCGATGAAATGTAGGGTGATGATGAAGGCATTGTGGGAGGCAGAAAGATGAAAGGCACTGAGGTAGGATGACAGATGAAGACACTGTAGGTGGTGGACGATGATGAATGCACCAGGAGGAAGAATGACAATGCACAGGGAGGTGGAGAAGGATGATGATGTCATGAAGGCAATGGAAGGAGGTGATGATGAAAGCACTGTGGGAGGTAGGTTGCGGTGAAGGCACCGTGGGACTTGTAGGTTGGCGTAGAATGCACTGTGAGATGGTGAGACAGGCACTGTGTGAGGTGTAGGGTGATGAAATGCACTGTGAAGGCGGGCAAAGTGATGATAGCTGCAATGTGAAGGCGGTAGCATAATAAACACGTGAGTGCAGAGAAGATGATAAATAAATGAGGTGGTGACGAAAAGGTACTTGGAAGGTAGGTGATAATGAAGGCACCATTTGAGCGTAGGTAGGTGACAGGGATTAAGGCACTGGGGAGGTGTAGGGACAAAATGCAGAAAGAGAAAGAAGATGAAGGAGCAGTGCAGGTATAAATGTGAGGTGAAAGATGATGAAGGAAAATGGAGATAGTAGCAGGCAGACACAGCACTGTGGGAGGAGTAGGGTGACAAGGAAGGCACTGTGGGAGAGAGAAAGGATGATAAAGGCACCAGAAGGTGAGATGATAAAGGTATAGTGTAGGGTGATGGGATTGCTGCACTGTGAAGGTAGGAAATGAGGAGTGTAGTGTAGGGACAGAGGAAGAGGGGAAGTGGAATGATAAAGGCACTGGGGAGGCAGGCTGGATGACGAGGGGCAACAGTGGATGTCAGAAAGCCACTGTGCAGGGGGTGACATGCACTGTGGGGAGTGTAAGTAGGGGCATGAACAGCACAGTGAGTTACTGTGGGAGGCAGATGCAGGCACTGGGGAGAGGCAAGACAGAGGGGATAAAGATACTGTGGCAGAAAGACATGAACACAAATGTGAAAGGAGACGATAGAGGCACTGGTACGGTGAGCATGGTGAAGAGGCAATGTAGAGAAATGTGATGTCATTAAAGGCACTGTAAGGTAGAGAAAGGGATGATAAAGGCACTGGGAGAGAATAACAAAGGCACCAGAGAAAGGATAACAAAGGCACCCGTAAGTGGTGCAGGGCGACGACAAAATAGGGCAAACTGTGGAAATGCAGGGCAGGCGACGCACCGGTGAGACGAGACGAAGGGTCACCGTGATAGAAAGAACACGCGTCCGGTGATGCAGTGCAGGGTGACATCAGGCACCGGGAAGGTAGGATGATACAGAAAGACGCAGCAGTACTTGGCTGCAGAGGGGCGACGATTTAATGCACCGTGATAGTAGAAAGTGCGAGGGGCAGATGACAAAATGGGCAACTACGGAGGCAAAATAGGTGATGATAAAGATAATTGTGGGAGGTAGGAATGAAAATCAGAAAGGTAGGGAGATGATGAAGGCAGAAGAGAGAGGGGAGACAAAGGCAAGAGAGGATGATGACAAGGTAAGAAGGTAGGTGATGGATGAAGGTACTGTGGAGGTGGTGTAGGGTGATGATGAAGGCACTGTGGGAGGTGGGGAAGGTGACTATGTGGGAGGTGGTGTAGGGTGAGACAAGGTACTGTAGAGAGGTGTAGGGTGACGATGAAGACTGGGAGGGGTAAGGAGATGATGAAGGTAATGTAGGAGATGGTAGGATGATGATGAAGGTGGGCTGATAGGAGTGTAGTGTAGGATGATGATGAAGGTACTGTAGGAGGTGGTGTAGGTGATGATGAAGAACGTGGGAGTGTAGATGGGGAAATGTAGGGGAATGATGAAGGCACTGTAGGTGGTGTAGAATGATGATGAAGGTACTTGGGGAGGTGGTGGATGATGATGAAGGCACTGTGAGAGAGGTAGGTGATGATGAAGGTACTGGGTGTGAGGAGGTGAAGGTGTCATGAAGGCAGGGTGATGAAGGCAGAGGTAGAGATGGAACAGGCACGGTGGGGTTGGTGACGATGATGATGAAGGCACTGTGAAGGTGGTGTAAGATGATGAAGGGGGAGGTAAGATGATGATGAAGGCTGGTTTGTGGTAGGTGTAAGATGACAGATGAAGGAAATTGTGAGGTGTTAGATGATGATGAAGGGGAGGTATAGGTGATGATACATGGGGAGGTAGGTGATGTAGGAATGAGGAGATGGTAGGTGATGATAAGGCACTGTGGAGGTACGGTGATGATGAAGGTACTGTGGGAGTGGTAAGGTGATGATGAAGGAACTGGGAGGTGGTAGGTGATGATGAAGGTACACGGGAGGTGGTGTAGGTGATGATGAAGGCTGGGAGGTGGTGGGTGATGATGAATAGTATCTGGAGGTAGGGCACGATGATGAAGGGGGAGGTGTAGGATGATGACGACGAGGTAGAATGATGATGAAGGCACTGTGGGATGATGAGATGAAGGCTGTGGAGGTAAGATGATGAAGGACAGAGGGGTAGGATGATGATGAAGGTACTGAGGAGGTGTAGGTGACATGAAGGGAGTGTGAAGGGGACGAGGTACATGTAGGGAGGTGGTGTAGGTGATGAAGGTACTGGGGAGGGTAGGATGATGATGAAGGTAATGTGAGTGTAGGATGATGATGAATGTGCTGGGAGGTGGGTGTAGGTGACATGAAGGCACTGTGGGAGGTGGAAGATGATGACAGAGAGGTGGCGTAGGTGACGATTACACTGCGGGTGCAGGTAGGGGACGATGAAGTGACAAGGTACGATGTAGGAAGTGGGAGTGTGGTGTGATGAAGGCACCGGGGAGGTAGGATGATGATGAAGGCATGGGGAGGTAGGAATGACATGAAGGGGATGGGTGATGATGATGAAGGCTGGGGAGGTAGGATGATGAGAAGGTAGGTAGATAGGAGGGGAATGATGAAGGTACGGGGAAGGAGGTGAAAGGTACAGAGGTGATGAGAAGGTACTGTGGAGGAAAGGTAGGATGATGATGAAGGAACTGTGGGAGGTGGTAGATGACGATGAAGGTCTGGGAGGTGTGGGGAGATGATGAAGGTAGGAGGTGTAGGATGATGATGAAGGCACTGGGAGGTGGTAGGACGAGGAAGGTGAGACGACGATCAAAAGGTAAGCAGGATGATGAATACGTGAGAGTAGGGTGATGATGAAGGTACTGTGAGAGATGATGATGAAGGCACTGTGGGTGGTTGAAGATGATGATGAAGGTACTGTGGGAGGTGTGTAGGTGATGATGAAGGTGGGAGGTAGGGTGATGATGAAGGCCAGAGGGAGGAGGATGATGAAGGTCAGACGTGGGTGTAGGGTGATGATGAAGGGGTCAGGAGGTGGTGATGATGAAGACAATAAGGAGGGATTGATGTGATGAAGGTACTGTGAGGGGTAGGATGATGGATGAAGGTACTGTGGAGGTGGTAGGGTGATGATGAAGGTACCAGGTGGGTAGGGTGATGATAAAGGCATTAAAATACTGTGGAGGTCAGGAGGTGACGATTAGAAAATGATGCGGCGCAGGACGACGACTAATGCGGACGAAGGTACTGTGGGGTGGTGAACGATGATGATGAAGGAAACCGTGAAGGTGGCGTAGGTGATGATGAAGGTAAGGGGAGGTAGGATGATGATGAAGGCAACTGTCGGTGGTAGTAGGGATGATGAAGAAATCAGGAGGTGTAGTGGATGATGATGAAGGCAATGGGGAGGTGGTAAAGATGAAGGCAATGGGGAGGTGGTGAAGACAGAGCCTGTAGGTGATGATGAAGGTAACAGGAGTGTGTAGGAAGATGATGAAGGCACTGTAGGTGGGTGTAGGGTGAAGATGGGAGGTGGGGGTGAAGATGAAGGCACTGTGGGAGGTGTAGTTACTGTGGAGCCTTGCAGGATGATGATGAAATGAACTGGTGATGTGAGATGACGATGAAGGTACTGTGGAGAGTGAGTGATGATGGAAGGCACTGCTGGAGGTGGTGCAGAAGGTAATGCGCTGAGAGGTGTGAGAATGATGATGAAGGTACTGTGAGTGTGTAGGATGATGATGAAGGTACTGTGGGAGGTGTTGTAGGGTGATGATGAAGGTACTGTGGGAGGTGGTGTAGGATGATGATGAAGGTAATGTAGATGGTAGGTGATGATGAAGGTACTGTGGAAGGTGGGTAGCATGATGTTGAAGGTAATGGGGAGTGTGTGGTGTAGGATGATGATGAAGGAATTGTGGAAAAGTTTAGGTGATGATGAAGGCACTGAGAGGTGGTGTAGTTACTGTGAGTGCTTTTAGGTGATGATGAAGTTACTGTGGGAGGTGGTGTAGGATGATGATGAAGGCTTGTTAGAGGGGAAGTGAATGACGATAATGCAATCAGGGGTTGCGTACGATGACGATGGAAGACACTGGGGAAGGTGGTGTAGGGTGATGATGAATGCACTGGGGAGGTGGTGTAGGGTGATATTGGAGGTACTGGTACTCGGGGAGGTGGTGTTGGGTGATGATGAAGGCATTGCAGGGAGGTATAGGTGAGATGAATAAGGTTTAGGGAGGTGTTGTAGGGTGATGATGAAAGGGTACTGGGGAGGGGTGTAGGGTGACATTGGCATTGGGAGGTGGTAGGGTGAAGATGAAGGTACTGTGGGAGGTGGTGTAAGGTAATGATGAAGGGTACTGGGGAGGTGGAAGGATGATGATGATGCAGGGGAGGTGGTAAGGTGGGATGATGAAGGTACTGGGGAGGTGCTGGTAGGGTGATGATGATGGCAGGAGGTGGTGTAGGATGATGATGAAGGTACTGTTAGGAGGGGTAGAGAATGATGATGAAGGCACTGTGAGCTGGTGCAATGATGACTGAAGGCAACTGGTGAGCGTGTGCAGGGCGACGACGAAGGTACTGCGTGAGGTGGTGCTGACGATGATGAAGGTACTGTGGATGCGGTGTAGGGTGATGATGAATACTGTGGAAGGTTGTGAAGGCAGACATGGGAGGTACCATACTGGGGAGGTGATGTAGGGTGATGCTGAAGGTACTGTGGGGAGGTGGTAGGATGATGATGAAGGTACTGTGGGAGGTGGGTAGGGTGATGATGAAGGTATGTGGGAAAGGTGATGATGAAGGCAACAGAGGTGGTAGGTGTGATGATTAAGGTACTGTGGGTGGTAAAGGGTGATGGAAGTTATGGGGAGTGGTAGATGATGATGAAGGCACTGGGGAGGTGGTAGGATGATGATGAAGAACTGTGGGATGGTGTAGGTGATGATGAAGATGTGGGGAGGTGGTAGGATGATGATGAAGGTACTGTGGGAGGTGGTGAAGATCTGGAGCCTGCAGGGATGATGAGCACTGCGGAGGTGTAGGATGATGATGAAGGCACTGTGGGAGGTGTAGGGTGAAGATGAAGGTACTGTGGGGAGGTGGGGCACTGTGAGCCTGTAGGATGATGATGAATGAACTGTGGGAGGTGGTAGGATGATGATGAAGGCACTGGGAGAGGTGGGGTGATGATGAAGGTGGGGGAGTGTGGGGAGGGGATGATGTTGAAGGTAAGGGGAGGTGGTAGGATGATGATGAAGGAAGTGGGAGGTGGTTGTAGGAGATGATGAAGGTACTGTGAGAGGGGTGTAGGATGATGATGAAGGTACTGGGGAGGTGGGTAGGGGTGATGATGAAGGTACTGTGGGAGGTGGTAGGATGATGATGAAGGTACAGAAGGTGGTGTAGGGTGATGATGAAGGTGGGTCGGGAGGTGGTAGGGGACATTGAGCATTGAACTCAGGAGGTGGTTTAGGTGATGATGAAGGAACTGTGGGAGGTGGTGCAGAACGATGATGGGAGTGAGTGTAGGGGTGATGATGAAGGTACCAGGAGTAGTTGGTGTAGGTGATGATGAAGGTACTGCAGGAGTGTGGTGGGTGATGATCAAGGTACTGTGGGAGGGGTGGTAGGGTGATGAGGAAGGTACTGGGGAGGTGGTAGGGTGATGATGAAGGTGGACGGGGAGTGGTGTAGGATGATGATGAAGGTACTGTGGTGGTGGTGTAGATGATGATGAAGGTACTGTGGGTGGTGGTGGGGGTGATGATGAAGGTACTGTGGGAGGTGGTGTAGGGATGATGATGAAGGTACTGTGGGTGGTGTAGGATGATGATGAAGGTACTGTGGGTGGTGGTGGGGTGATGATGAAGGTACTGGTAGGAGGTGGGTAGGGTGACGATTGGCACTGTGGGAGTGAGTGTAGGGTGATGAGGAAGGCACTGGGGAGAGGTGTGGTGTAGGGTGATGATGAAGGTACCAGAGAGGTGGTAGGGATGATGATGAAGGTAACACAGGAGGTGGTGTAGGATGATGCTGAAGGTACTGTGGGAGGTGGTAGGATGATGATGAAGGAAATGTGGGAGGTGGTGTAGGGTGATGATGAAGGTACTGTGGGAGGTGGTGTAGGGTGAAGATGAAGGTACTGTGGGGAGGTGGTGTAGTTACTGTGAGCATGTAGGATGACGATGAATGAAATTGGGAGGTGGTGTAGGATGATGATGAATGAACTGTGGGGAGGTGGTGGGTGATGATGAAGGTAGGGGGAGGTGGTAGATGATGATGAAGGCACTGTGAAGGTAGGTGATGATGAAGGTACTGGGGGAGGTGGTAGGTGATGATGAAGGTACTGTGGGAGGTGGTAGGGTGATGATGAAGGTAATGTGGGTGGTGGTGTAGGATGACATGAAGGTACTGTGGGAGGTGGTAGGGTGATGATGAAGGCACCGTGAGGTAGGGATGTTGATGAAAAGCACGTGGGAGGTGGTGTAGGGTGATGATGAAGGCACTGTGAAGGTGGTGTAGGTGATGATAAAGGTACTGTGGGAGGTGGTAGGATGATGATGAAGGTACTGTGAAGGTGGTGTAGGGGATGATGATGAAGGTACTGTGAAGGTTGTGAAGGGTGACATTGAGGTACTTACTATAGGAGGTGGGGGAAGCTGAAGGTACTGTGGGAGGTGGTGAGATGATGATGAAGGCACTGGGGAGGTGGTGTAGATTATGATGAAATGGGTCAGGAGGTGGTAGTGATGGTGAAGGTAATGTGGAGGTGGTGATGGGTGATGATGAAATGTAGGAGGTGGTGTAGGTGATGATAAGGTACTGTGGGTTGTGGTTCTGGGTGATGATGTACTGGTGAGGTGGTGTAGGATGATGATGAAGGCACTGGGGGAGGTGGCAGGACGATAATGAGAAACTGGGGATGTGGTGTAGGATGATGATGACAGTGTGAGTGTGGTTTAGGATGATGATGAAGGTACTGTGGGAGGGGTGTACTACGTGGCTGAGGGTGATGATGAAGGTACTGGGGAGGTGAAGATGATGATGAAGGGTGAGGTGGTGAAGCCATGAGCTTGTAGATGATGATGAATGAAATTGTGAGGTGGTGTAGGATGATGATGAAGGTACTGGGGAGGTAGGTGATGATGAAGGTAGTGGGGAGGTGGGGGATGATGTTGAAGGTACTGGGAGGTGTGGGATGATGATGAAAGAAGGGGAGGTGGTTGTGGGTGATGATGAAGGTACAGTGAGAGGTAGGATGATGATGATGGGAGGTGGTAGGTGATGATGAAAACGTGGAGTGGTGCAGGATGATGATGAAAACTGCAGAGGGGTGTAGGGTGACGATGAAGGCACCGAGGTGGTGTAGGGTGATGATGAAGGCATGTGAGTGGTAGGGGATGATGAAGGTAATGTGGGTGGTGGTGTAGGATGATGATGAAGGTACTGTGGGAGGTGAGATGATGTACTGTGAGGTGGTAGGGTGATGATGAAGGCATGTGTGAGGTGGAAAGATGATGATGAAGGACTGGGGAGGTAGGGTGATGAATGTGGGCTGGGTGTAGGATGGTGAGATGAAGGGGAGGTGTAGGATGATGATGAAGGAACTGTGGGATGTGTAGGGTGATGATGAAGGGAGGTGGGTAGATGATGATGAAGGTAATGTGGGAGGGTGGGTCATTGTGAGCTGTAGGGTGATGAAGGCACTGGGGAGGTGGTGTAAGATGATGAAGCCCAGGAGGTGGGTAGAGGAAGATGAAGGCAACTGGTGGGAGTGGAAAGCACTGTGAGCCTGTAGGATGATGATGAATGAACAGGGAGGTGGTGCAGGATGATGATGAAGGTACTGGGGAGGTGGGTGATGATGAAGGGGAGGTGGTGTGGGATGATGTTGAAGGTACTGTGGGAGGTGGTAGGATGATGATGAAAGAAGGGAGGTTTGTAGGTGATGATGAAGGTACTGTGAGAGGTGGGTAGGATGATGATGAAGGTACTGGGGAGGTGGTGGGTGATGATGAAAGGACTGGGGAGGTGGTAGGATGATGATGAAGGTACTGGTGAAGGTGGTAGGGTGATGATGAAGGTACTGAGGTGGTGTAGGGTGATGATGAAGGTACAGGAGGTGGTGTAGGGTGATGATGAATGTAATGGGGTGGTGGTAGGATGACGATGAAGGCACTGGGGAGGTGGTGATGACATGCATCGGGAGGTGGTAGGATGATGATGAAGCACGTGTGAGGGGTAGGTGATGATGAAGGCAACTGGTGAGTGTAGGGTGACGATGAAGGACTGGGGAGGTGGTGCAGGATGTTGATGAAGGACTGGGGAGGTGGTAGATGACATGATTTACTGTGAGGAGGTAGGGTGAGATGAAGGTACAGGAGGTGGTGAAGGTGATGAATACTGTGGGAGGTGTTGTAGGTGATGATGAAACGTGTGAGGTGGTGAGGATGATGATGAAGGTACTGGGAGGTGGTAGAATGATGATGAAGGTACTGGGAGGTGGTAGGTGATGATGAAGGTACTGTAGGAGGTTGGTGTAGGGTGATGATGAAGGTACTGTAGGAGGTGGTAGGTGATGATTAAGGGTATCGGGAGGTGGTGAAGGGATGAGGAAGGTAATTTGGGAGGGGTGGTAGGTGATGATGAAGGTACTGTGGGCGGTAGGATAACGATGAAGCACTGTGGTGGTGGTGCAGGACGACGACGAAGGCACTGTGGGTGGTGGTGTGGGGTGACGATGAAGGTAGTGGGAGGTGGTGCAGGATGATGTTGAAGGCACTTGGGAGGTGGTGTAGGATGATGATGCATGAAATGGGAGGTGGGTAGGGTGATGATGAAGGTTTGTAGAGGTGGTAGGGGAAGATGAAGGTACTGTGGGAGGTGGAAGCATGCGTGAGCCTGTGTAGGATGATGATGAAGGTACTGTGGGAGGTGGGGGTGAGTGATGAAGGTAGTGGGGAGGTAGGTAGGATGATGTTGAAGGTACTGTGGGAGGTGGTAGGAGATGATGATGAAGGTGGGAGGTGGTTGTAGGTTGATGATGAAGGTACTGTGGGAGGTGGTGAGAGATGATGAAGGGACTGGGAGAGGTGTAGGTGATGATTAATGGCACTGTGGAGGTGGTGTAGGATGATGATGAAGGTTCTGTGGGGTGGTAGGGTGATGATGAATGCAACTGTGGAGGTGGTAGGGTGATGATGAAGGACTGGGAGTGTGGTGTAGGGTGATGACGAAGGTAATGTGTGGTGGGTGCAGGATGATGATGAATATCAGGGAGTGTGGTGTAGGTGATGATAAAGGTACTGTGTGAGGTGGTGTAGGATGTTGATGAAGCTGGGAGGTGGTGTAGGGTGATGATGAAGGTACTGTGGGAGTGTGTGGTAGATGATGAAGGTACTGTGGGAGGTGGGAGATGTTGATGAAGGGAGGTAGGGATGATGTTGAAGGTACTGTGGGAGTGGTGTAGGTGATGATGAAGGCACAGGAGGTGTGGAAGGGTGATTATGAAGGCACTGGGAGGGTAGGTGATGATGAATGTACTGTTGAGGTGGGGGAGAGGGTATGGTGATGATGAAGGTACTGTGAGGTGGTGCAGGATGATGATGAAGGCACTGTGGAGGTGTTGTAGGTGATGATGAAGGGCACTGGTGTAAGGTGGTGGGGCAGGATGATGATGAAGGTACTGTGAGTGGTGAAGGGGATGATGAAGGGCTGTGGGAGGTGATGTAGGGTGATGAGGCACTGTACTGGGGAGGTGGTGTAGGGTGACGATGAAGTACTGTGGGAGGTGGTAGGTGATCATGAAGGTACTGGGGAGGAGTTGGGGTGATGATGAAGGTACTGCAGGAGGTAGGGTGATGATCAAGGCAATGGGGAGGTAGAGGATGATGAAGTTATCAGAGTGTGTAAGGTGATGACGAATAACTGTGAGTGTGGTGCAGGACGACGAAATGCACTGCGTGAGCGTGGTGGCGACGATGATGAAATTGTGGAGTGTGTGTGCGACGGCGCGTGAATACTGTGGGCAGGCTGGTAGGCGATGATGAAGGTACTGTGAGGTGGTGTAGGATGATGAAAGATGAAGGCATTGTGAAGGTGGGTAGGGTGATGATGAAGGGGCTGGGGAGGGTGGGTGTAGGTGACATGGGTACTGTACTGTGGGAGGTGTGTGGGTGATGATGAAGGTACTGTGGGGAGGTGGTGTGAATGATGATGAAGGTACCAGGGAGGTGGTGTAGGGTGAGGATGAAGGTACTGTAGGAGGTTGGTGTAGGGTTATGATGTACACAGGAGGTGGTGTAGGTGATGGACACAAGGGGTCAGGAGGTGGTGTAGGGGATGAGTGTGAAGGCACAGGGGAGGTTGTAGAAGGGTGATGACGACAAGTACTGTGAAATGCAGGTGTAGGACGACGATTTAATGCAACTGTGAGGTGGCAGGAAGACGATTAATGAAATTGTGGGGAGGTGGGTAGGGCGATGATGAATAAAGGGCTGGGGAGGCGGTGATGATGATGAAGGCCGTGGGGAGGTGGTGTAGTTACTGGGGAGCCTGTAGGGTGATGAGAAGGGTACTGGGTAGGGGTGAAGATTAAGGCACAATGGGAGGTGGTGTAGGGTGATGATGAAGGTATTGGGGAGGTTGTGAAGGGTGATGATGAACACAGGATGTGTAGACGATGAGATGAAGGTACTGGGGAGGTAGATGATGATGAAGGTACCAGGAGGTGCCAGAAGCACTGGGAAGCCGTAGGGTGATGATGAATAGGCCTGTGGGAGGTGGTGCAGTGATGATGAAGGTACTGTGAGAGAGGTAGGTGATGAAGGTACTGTGGGAGGTGGGTGAAAGATTCTGGGGGTAAGTAGGATGATGAAGAATGACACGGGAGGTGGTAGGGAGACGATAAAGGAAATGCAGGAGGCTGGTAGGGTGATGATGAAGATGGGAGGTGGTGTGGGAGTGATGATGAAGGTAACAGGGGAGGTGGTGTAGGTGAGATGAGAAGGTACTGGGGAGGGTGTGTAGGGAGATGATGAAGGCACTGTGGGGAGTGTGTGGTCAGGATGATGAAGGTACTGTGGGAGTGTGTAGGATGATGCATAAAGCACTGTGGGAGTAGAATGATGATGAAGGCACGGAGAGGTGGTGAGATGATGATGAAGGAACTGGGGAGGTGGTGTAGGGTGATGATGAAGGTACTGAGGAGGTGGTAGATGATGATGAAGGAAAGGGAGGTAGAAGCTAATGGGGAGCCTGGTGTAGGTGATGATGAATGGGGTAACTGGGAGTGTTGTGAAGGAGAGATAAATAACACGTAACTGAACCCAGCCACGTCTAG
>NW_024716703.1:9050851-9063351 GCF_018991925.1 Homarus americanus
CAGCCATGTATTGCTACACTATAACCAAACACTTAAGCACCTGTCACCAACACGTACACCAACATCAACTCCTACACTAACATCAACACCTACACTCAACACCAACACCTACATTAACACCCAAGCACTAACATCAACACCTACACTAACATCAACACCTACACTAACATTAACACCTACACCCAGGCACCCAAACACCCACTAACACCAACAAGTACACTAACATCAACACCTACACTCAACATCAAACACCCACACCCACCACCAACACCTAAGCACTAACACCAACACCTCCCACTACACATCAACATCTACACTAACATCACACCTACACTAACACCACACCTACACTAACACACCTACACCTGATCAACACCTACACCCAACACCCAAACACATACACTCAACACCCAACACCCACTCCAACACCAACACCCAAGCACTAACACCCACACTCCAACAACACATGTACACCCAACACCCAAGCACTAACATCAACACCCACTAACATCAACACCTACACTACCACCAACACCCCACTAACACCCACACTAACATCAAACACCACAACATCAAATAACACCCCTACACACCTACACTATAACCAACACTCACACTAACAACAAGCACACTAACATCAACACCTACACTAACATCAACACTCACACCAACAACACCAACACCTACACCTACAACATCAACACTCCAAAACTAAAACCAACACCTGCACTAACATCAACACCCAAGCACTCCAACACCCAACACCCCACTCAACACCAACACTCAACACCAACACCCCACTAACAAACACATCTACACAAACACACCCACCCAATGACCAACACCCACCTGGACCAACACCTACACCCAACACCCGCCACAACACATACACTAACATCAACACCTACACTAACACCCACACTAACACCAACACCCAAGACCCAAACCAACACCTACACTCTAGAACATCAACACCTACACTCCAACATCACACTCCACATCTAACACCAACACCTACTGTGAACAAACACCAACACCTACACTAACATCAACACCTACACTCAACATCAACACCTTCACTATAACACCACCCTACACTCAACATCAACATCTACACCCACGACCACACCTGGCCCACCAACAACACGCACCCACCACCACCATCACCTACACCCAACACCACCCAACACTCCGTAACCTACACTCAACACCCACCCAACACCAACACCACACCCACATCAACACCTACACTAACACCAACACTAAAACCCACACCTACACTCAACACCCACACAAAACACCAAAACTAACACCTACACGTACACAACACCAACACTCCAAGCACTAACCCCACCCACCGACACCCAACACCTACACCCAACACCAACACCTGCACAAACACCAACACCCACCAACACTTACACCAACACCCCACATCTAACATCTACACTAAAGCAAACATCTGAAAATCATCAACAACTGCACCTTAACACTCATTATTCAACACCCACACTAACACCACTCTAATGATCAACACCTAGCACAGATACATAATAACACAAACACCAACACTCCACTAACACCAACACCGAAGCACTCACATTAACATACACTCACACAAACACTCCACACTGGACACTTACACAACACCCAGCACTAACACCTGTAACACCACAACTGTGATCAACACCTACCTATCATCATCACCTACACTCACATCAACAACTATTATAACCAATAATTACATCTAACACGTAAATAATTTACACTAACATTAACACTTACCTAATATCAACACCTATGCCTAAAACCTATACCAGCATAAATACCCAAGCACCCAGCATCAACATCTACACTAACATCAACACTTCAGCACTAACACCAACACCTGGCCTAACACCATACAAAGTAATTAACGTCCCACATAACATCAATACCTATACTACACACCAAGTGCCTAGCCTTACACCAACACTCACACTAAAACCAAGCACCTTACACACATCAACACCCCACTCCAACACCCACTAACACCTACACTAAAACCAACAACTGGGCACAAATCAAGACTTATACTAATATCAACACTTATATCATAACACCTACACTAAAAATTAAAACCAACAACTCTTTAATATCAACACTCACACAACATCAACACCTACACTAACACCAATCATCAACACTAACACCCACACTAACAACATCTACACTAACACCAACACCCAACACCAACACCCACACTACCACCAACACGTACACTCAACATCAACACCTACACTAACACCCAGCACACTAACACCTACACCTAACACTCAACATCACACCTCCACACTCAACACCAACACCAAGCACCCAACATCAACACCTACACTAACACCAACACTCACACACCTAACAAACACCAACCTAACACCCACACGTAACCAACACCAACACCCACACTCAACATCAACACCCATACTAACACCCAAAATCACCAACACTCATACCCACACTAACACCTACACCAACACCCACACTAACACCAACACTAACACCAACACCTACGCTAACACCACATATCACAAACACCAACACCTCACTAACACCAACACCTAAACTAACACCCACACTAACATCAACACCTAGCACTAACACCAACACCTACACTAACACCTACATAACACCCCAAGCACTAACACCAACACCTACACTAACATCAACACCTAGCACTATCATCACCTACACCCAACACTAACACCTAGACTAACAATCAACACCTACACTAACACCAACACCTACACTAACACCAACACCCAAACTAACATCAACACCTACACTACCAACACCTACACTAACACCAACACCTACACTAACACCAACACCTACACTAACATCCAACACCTACACTAACACCAACACCTACCTAACACTCCACCTACACTAACACCAACACCTACACTAACATCAACACCCACACTAACACCAACACCTCTCAACACCAACACCTACACTAACACCAACACCTACACTAACATCAACACCTACACTAACACCAACACCTACACTAAAACGCAACACCACACTAACACCAACAACCTGTACCACCCAAGACCACACTAACATCAATTTGTACTAACACCAACACCTACACTAACACCAACACCCACACTAACATCAACACCTACACTAACATCAACACCTGCCACACAACACCTACATTAACACTAACACCACACACCAAGACCCAACACCTACACTAACACCAACACCTACACTAACACCAACACCTACACCAACACCACACCTACACTAACACCTACACTAACACCTATACCACATCAACACCCACTAACATCAACACCCACACTTAACACACAAACACCCACTACACACCACCTACACTAACATCAACACCCAAACTAACACCTAACACCTAACACTAAAACCAACACCTACACTCCAACACCCAAACTCACTAACACCAACACCTAAGCCAACACCAACACTTGCTACACCTACACCACTAACACCTACACCAACACCTACACTCATCATCAACACCTACACTAACACTAAGCACCTACAATGAACACCACCCTACACTAACATCAACACCTACACTAACACCAACACATACACTAACATCAACAACACCTACACTAACATCAACACCTACACTTCCACCAACACCAACACCCACACACAACATCAACACATACACTAACACCAACACCCACTAACGCCAACACCTAGCACTAACAACAACACCTACACTCAACACTAACACTCAACAACCCACTCACACCAACACCTACACCAACACCAACACCTACACTACAACACCAACACCCACACTAACACCCATCTACACAAACACCAACACCTACACTAACACCAACACCTACACCCAACACCTACACTAACATCAACACGTCATCTAACACCAACACCTACACTAACACCAACACCTAACCCAACACTACCAACATCAACACCTCACTAACACCAACACCTACACTAACACCAACACCTACACTAACATCAACACGTACACTAATACTCAACACGTACACTAACATCAACACCTACACTATAACCACATACCTACCACCAATATTAATAATCACGTACACCAACATCAACCCACAACACACGTACACTAAGACAACACCTACACTAACACCTCAAACAACACCCTGCACCAATTCAACACCAATAGCAACACCACACCAATACGTAAACACTCCAACATCAGCACCTACACTATCTTCAACACCTACACTAACATCAACACGTACACTAATACCAACACCTGCACACTAACATCAACACCACACTATCAACACCACCTAACACCAACACCTACACTAACATCAACACCTACACTAACATCAACACCTATCAACATCAACACCCACCAACATCACACCAACACTCAACACCTACACGCACCTACACCAACACCTACACTCACAACACCTACCTAACATGAACCCGCATACTAACACGAACACTTCAACACCTACACTAACACCAACACCTGCACTAACCCAACACCTAAACTAACAAAACAAAACACCCCAACACTCAACACCTACACTCAACACCTACACCTACACCAACACGCCCTACACTATCATCAACATCTACACCAACATCAACACCTACACTAACACCAACACCACACAAACAACACCTAATCTAACACCTACACTCAATCAACACCTACACCCATAACCATCCCACACTAACACCAACAAGTACACCCACACCACCCACCACCAACACCTACACTAACATCAACACCCACACTAACATCAACACCTACACTAAAACCAACACCTACACTCAACATCAACACCTACACTAACACCAACACCACACCACACACACCAACACCTACACTAACACTCAACACCAACATCTACACACAAACACCAACACCTACACTAACATCAACACCTACACCAACACCAACACCCACACCAACATCAACACCTACACTAACATCAACACTGCACCTAACACCAACACCTACACTCACACCAACCACCTACACTAACATCAACACCAACATCAACACCTACACTAACATCAACACATACACTAACACCAACACCTACACTCAACACCAACACCTACACTAACATCAACACCTACACTAACATCAACACCCACCACACCACTATAACCAACACCTACACTAACGCCAACAAGTACACTAACACCAACACCTACACTAAAACCAACACATACACTAACATCAACACCTACACTAACATCAACACCTACACTAAAACCAACACCCATCAACACCTACACTAACACCAACACCCACACTAACATCAACACCTACACTAACACCAACACCTACACTAACACCAACATCTACACAAACACCAACACCTACAATAACATCAACACCTACACTAACACCAACCATACACTAACACCACCAACACTAACACCAACACTATAATAACATCAACACCAGACACTAACATCAACACCTACACCTGACAACACCACCTACACCAACACCAACACCTCACTCAACACCACAACACCAACATCAACACCTACACTAACACTCCACACCAACACCTACACTAACATCAACACCTACACTATACACCAACACCTACACTAACACCAACATCTACACTAACACCAACACCCACAACATCAACACCTACACTAACACCAACACCTACACTAACATCAACACCGACACTAACATCAACACGTACTCCTAACACCATTCCATCTAACAACACGTACACTAACACAACCCCACTAACATCAACACTACACTAACACCAACACCTACACTAACACCAACACCTACAAACACCAACACCTACACACACACTCAACACCAACACCCAACACCTACACTAACACCAACACCGTACACTAACATCAACACTGCACTAACACCAACACCTACACTAACACCAACACCTACACTAACATCAACACCGACACTAACATCAACACCTACACTATAACCACACCATAAACCAACACCTACACTAACACCAACAAGTACACTAACATCAACACCTACACTCAACACCTACACCTGCCAACACCAACACTCCAACATCAACACCTACACTAACATCAACACCTACACTAACATCAACACCTACACTAACACCAACACCTACACTAACACCAACACCTACACTAACACCAACACCTACACCAAAACCAACACCTACACTCAACAAGCACACCCACATCAACACTTACACCTGTATAACCAACACCCACCCAACAATCATACACCAACAACAACACCTACACTAACATCAACACACCCACATCAACACCGACACTCAACACTCAACACCCACACTAACACCAACACATACCATAACATCAACACCCATCTAACATCGACACCTAACAGCAACACCCACACAAACCAACACCTGCACCAACATCAACACCCACCAACATCAACACCTACACTAACATCAACACCCTACAGTAACACCAAACACCTACACCAACACCAACACCTATCAACACCCCACTAACATCAACACCTACACCAACATCAACACCTTCACTAACACCATCACCCACCAACAACATCATCTACACTAACATCAACACCTAACACCAATCACGAACACCAACACATACACTAACATCAACACCTACACTAACAACACTAACACCTGCTACCTACACCCACACACCTACACCAGCACAAACACCTAGCACTAACATCAACACCTACACTAACACCAACACCAACACCTACACCTACACAAACATCAACAACACCTACACTAACACCAACACTAACACCTACACTAACATCAACATCTACACTAACATCAACACCTAACACCAATACCACAACACCAACACATACACCAACATCAACACCTACACCAACACCAACACTACAACACCAACACCCACACTAACATCAACACCTACAACACCTAACACCTACACCCACATCACCCACACTAACACCAACACTAACACCTACACCCAACACAAACAACACCCACACTCAACACCCACCACATCAACACCTACATTAACATCAACACCTACACTAAACATCAACACCTACACTATAACCAACACCTACACTAACACCAACAAGTACACTAACATCAACACTCACACTAACATACACACCCCACACACACCAACACCCACTAACACCAACACCTACACTCTAAAACCAACACCCACACTAACATCAACACCTACACTAACATCAACACCTACACTAACATCAACACCTACACTAACACCAACACTCTACACTAACACCCAACATCTACACAAACACCAACACCTACACTAACATCAACACCTACACTAACACCAACACCACACTAACACCAACACATACACTAACATCAACACCTACACTAACACCAACAACACCAACACCTAAATTCAAAACAACACCTATACTCAACATCAACACCTACACTAACATCAACACCACAATAACACCTACACTAACACCTACACCAACACCCAACACTAACATCAACACCTGCACAACATCAACAACATAACACTAACATCAACACCTTCACAACACCAACACCCATACTAACACCAACATCTACACTAACATCAACACTCAACACCAATACCTACACTAACACCAACATATCTAACATCAACACTAACAGTAACACCCACACTAACATCAACACCTACACTAACATCAACACCTACATCTAACACCCAACACCCAGCACTAACATCAACACCTACACCTAACACCAAAACACCAACACCTAACACCAACACAAACATCAACACCTACACAAACACAACACCTACACGTACACTAACACCAACACCTACACCAACATCAACACCCACACTAACATCAACACCTACAGCAACACGCAAAATCACCAACACCTGCACCTACACTCAACACCTACACCAACACCTCCGCTAACATCACGCCTACCACACATAAACACTAATATCAACACCTACACCAACACCGACACTAACACCTACACTAACACCAACACCTATACAAACACCAAACCACATATCTAACACCTACACTAACACCTACACTAACACCAAATAAATACACTAACATCAACACCTACACTAACATCAACACTAAACTAATAATAACACCTTACCTAACACCAACTGCTACACTAACAATCACACTACCAACACGAATACTCAGTAACATCAACACCTACACTAACATCACTATTCAACACCTACACTAACACCTACACTAACATCAACACTCACACTAACAACACCTATATTGATCAACACTCTACACAACATCACACTAACACCAACAAGTACACTAACATCAACACTCCATACTAATCATCAACACCTACACCTAACACCAACACCTACAATAACAAACACCTACACTAACCAACAACATCAACACTCACACACCAACACCTGCACTAACATCACCACCTACACTAACACCAACACCTAATTCAACAACATCTACAATGTCACGAACACTTACACTAACGTCAACACCTACACTAAACACCCAACATACACTAATATCAACACCTACACTCAACACCAACACCTACACTAAAACCAACACCCACACCTGATCAACACTAACACCAACACCTACCAACATCAACACCTACACCAACAATCACAACAACACCAACCCAACACACCACCACACCAACACCTACACTAACACCTACACCACAACACCTTCACTAACACCAACACCAACACCTCAACATCTACACAAACATCAACACCAACACACTAACACCAACACATACACTAACATCAACACCTACACCCAACACCAACACCAACACCTGCACTCCACACCCAACATCAACACTAAGCACCAACACCAACACCTACACAACATCAACACCTCACCAACACCAACACCAAACACCTACACCTACACTCAACATCAACACCCACAAACACCAACACTAACACCTACACGTACACTAACACCAACACTTACACTAACATCAACACCTACAGCAACACCTAAAATTCACCAACAACACCATCTACACTAACACCTAACACCTACACTAACACCAACGCTAACATCAACACCTACACTAACAACACCTAAACACTAACACCAACACCTACACCCAACACCGACACCAACACCTACACTGACCCAACACTCACACAAACATCAACACCCACACACTTAATAACAACACCTCCAACACACGCACAACACCAACATCCAAACCAACACTAACACCCACAACAACTACACTCAACACCACAAACACCCACACTACACCAACACCCATAAACATCAACACCTACACACTAACATCAACACTCACACAACACCACAACACCAACACTAACACCTATACCACCAACACCTACACTAAAACCAACATACACTAACACCAACACCTACACTAACACCTCTTACACAACAACACCCTACACTAACACCAACACCACACTACTAACACCAACACCTACACTAACACCTACACCAACATCAACACCTACACCAACACCAAGCACCAACATCAACACCTACACTATAACCAACACCTACACTAACACCAACAAGTACACCAACAACAACACCTAGCAATTAACACCAGACTAACCACCTACAATAACCACCTACACTAACACCAACACGTCACACCAACACTGCACCCTACACCAACACCCCAAGCACTCCAACACTCAACACCTACCAACTACCAACACCTGCCACTAAGCATCAACACTTACACTAACATCAACACCCCACCCAACACCTACACGTAACCAACACCTTCACTAACACCAACAAGTCTACACTAACATCAACACCTACACTAACATCCAACACTAACACCAACACCTACACAACACCAACACCTAAACCAACACCAACATCAACACTCCACACACCAACACCTACACTAACATCAACACCTACACTCACACCAACACCTACACTAACACCAACATCTACACAAACACCCAACACCTACACTAACATCAACACCTACACTAACACTCAACACCTACACTAACACCAACACACATACACTATTATCAACACCTACACTAACACCAACACCTACCAAACCACCACCTACACCAATCAACACTTACACCCACATCAACACCTGCACCTTACAACACCCCACCACCACCAACACTCAACACCCAACACCCAAGATCAACACCTACACTAACATCAACACCTGCACCAACACCAACACCTACACCAACACATCAACATCTACACATAACATCAACACTAACACCAACACCTACACTAACACCAACACCTACACTAACATCAACACCTACACTAACACCAATCACTAACACCTAACACCTACACTAACATCAACACCTACACTAACATCAACACCTACACTAAACACCCCACCCAACAATGTACACCTAACACCTACACCCATCATCACCACCAACACCAACACACATCAACACCTACACTAACATCAACACCACTAACATCAACACCTACACTAACACCAACACCTACACTAAAACCAACACCCAATACCAACACCAAAACGAGCACCTACACTAACACCAACACCTACACTAACACCAACACCTCCCACACTCACCAACACCTGCCACTCAACATCTACACTAACATCAACACTCTACACTAACACCACCCACTAACACCACTCAACATCAACACCTACCAACACCAACACATACACTAACACCAACACCTCACACTAACACTTACACAACACCTACCCAACACCTACACTAACAAGCAACAACACCCCACTAACATCAACACCTACACTAACATCAACACCTACACTAACACCAACACCTACACTAACACCAACACTAACATCAACACCTACACTAACACACCAACACCAAACCCACTATACCAACACCTACACTAACACCAACAATACACTAACATCAACACCTACACTAACATCACCCACACTAACACCAACACCTACACTAACATCAACACCCAACTAACACCAACATTACATCAACATCAACACCCAGCACTAACACCAACACCTACACTCAACATCAACACCTGACTCACCACAAACACTCTACACTAACACAAACACCATACCAAGACCACAACACCTACACTAACATCAACACCTACACTAACACCAACAACACATACACCAACATCAACACCTCACACTCAACACCTACACCAACACCAACACCTACACCTCAAACCAACACCTACACTAACACCAGCACCTACACTAACATCAACACCTCACACTAACATCAACACCCACTAACACCACAACACCTACTGACACCAACACACTACACTAACATCAACACCTACACTAACATCACACCTTCACTCAACACCAACACCTAACACTAACATCACACCCACAACATCAACACTATAACACCAAACCTACACTAACACCCAACACTACGACCAACACCTACACTAACACCAACACTCAACACCTGCACCTACACGAACATCAACACCCACTAACACCAACACCTACACTAACATCAACACCTACACTAACACCAACACTCCCCTACACTAACATCAACACCTACACTAACACCAAACCCAACACCTACACGCCCAATACCAACACCTACACTAACACCACCCACCGACACTAACACCTACACTACCAAACACCTACACAAACACCACCCACTAACACTTATACCACACACACATAACACCCACACCAACACCAACATCTACACTAACACCAACACTACCCAACAACTACACCAACACTAATAAACACCTACACTACCAAGACCTACCAACATCAACACCTACACTAACATCAACACCACTAACACCAAACACCAACACCAACACTACACTAACACCAACACCTACACTAACACCAACACATACACCAACACCAACACCCACACTCAACACTTACACAACACCTACACACACCTACACTCAACACCAACTCGTACCTAACACCTAACATCAACACCTACACTAACATCAACACCTACACTATAACCAACACCTACACTAACACCAACACGTACACTAACATCAACACCTAGCACTAACACAACACCTAACACTAACACCAACACCCCACACCCAACACCCACTCAGCATCAACACCTCACACCAACATCAACACCCACACAACACCAACACCGACACCAACACCACAAACACCAACACCTACACCAACATCAACACCTACACTAACACCAACACCTACACTAACACCAACACATACACCACATCAACACCTACACTAATACCCACACTAACACCAACACCCACACTAACACCACCACCACACTAACATCAACACCTACACTAACATCAACACCTACACCTCACACCAACACCCACACCAACACCAACACTTACACTCAACACCAACACCAACACTAACATCAACACCTACAGTAACACCAACACCTACACTAACACCAACACCAACGCTAACATCAACACCTACAGTAACACCGCCAACACTCCACACCCACCAACA